>NC_045631.1:14578027-14905134 GCF_009829155.1 Mustela erminea | reverse complement strand
TAAACCTGGAACTTCTGTTTTATCGAGGTTTGCTGAAGGTAAAATAAGCTCTTATTATCTCTGTTTCAACTTGTTAGCAAAAGGATGACTTAAAATAACAGTTGATTTTGTTTCTCTCCAAGTTTTTATCCCTAGTTGTTAAGATAGCTTTAAAAGTCCTTGGAAACTAAAACTTAAAAGTCTTGCTTGAATGAGTAATGGGATTACATTCATTGTACATCTCCATCTTTTCCAAATAGGATTGAATGCTAATGCATAGATTACTGGAGGTAGGTTTGTGCTTTTCACTACTCACTGCAAACAAACTAAGAATATTTGGGTCTGTTGGTAAACATGCTTTTTGCTTAACTGGTTCATGGACTTGGTAGCTAGAGTTCTGGCTACCAATTGTGACAGTTCACAATTGGTTAATATTTAGTTTTCAATGGAGACTAAGGTTTCTTTTTTTTTTTTTAGACTTTATTTATTTATTGGACACACAGAGAGATAACACACACACACACACACACACACACACACGATTTAACCCACTGAGCCACCCCAATGCCCCTAAGGTTTCTAAGAGTGAAAAATTCTGCCTAATATAATTAAGACTCATGGAAATAAGAAAACAACAAATCTCTATGTATAAGAAAGATATAAGGAATGGAAATATATATATTTTTAAAGATTTTATTTATTTATTTGACAGAGAGAGATCACAAGTAGGCAGAGAGGCAGGCAGAGAGAGAGAGAGGGAAGCAGGCTCTCTGCTGAGCAGGGAGCCCGATGCGGGACTCGATCCCAGGACCCTGAGATCATGACCTGAGCCGAAGGCAGCGGCTTAACCCACTGAGCCACCCAGGCGCCCAGAAATATATTTTTTGATGAAGGTAAAAGGCGGTGATTTTGTCCTAAATGGCCCTGGTTGCCTGGAAAGAAATGGCTTGGGAGAATATCTGAATTCAAAGAAAAGTTGTAGAAGGTTTGTAAAGGGAAAACTTTGGAGCAAAGTTAGGTGTCGTCAGGACAGTCTAAGATTGAAATGAATGGGTTTTAAATGTCTGCTTTCTCTGTTAAAAAAGATAAACTTTTATGAAATGCTGGCCTGCTCTTGATAAGAAAATGTAAATAGTTGTTTTCTCTGCCTGCCTAGAAAAACGAGTTTCTATGTTTTGCCCGTGTCAGGTCTCAACATCCCTAATCCACATAGGCCTGTATTTTAAAACTTTCTAAGGTTTTGACAAACTTCCCCAAGATCTAAATCTTGAACAAAGTCTTGTTGATTAATTAGGTTTGTTTTTGTAGTATGTTACTTTCTGGTATAAGGTCATCATCTCTCTAGATTCTGGCTAAGGAAGTGTTACCCGTCACTGAAATAAGTGAATTTCTTTGTCAATTGCATCATAATGAACTCTCAGATGAGATCGTTATCTATTTCTGGAGTTTTGTAGTTTATAATTATTCTTACTGTCTTGCAAAGTGACTTTCATCTTTAAGGAGCTGTGTAAAAAGTACTTTTAGGAGGTATACCTGGGTGGCTCAGTCAGTTGAAAGGCTGCCTTCAGCTCAGGTCATGATCCCAAGTTCCTGGGATTGAGGCCCGCATTTGGGCTCCCTGTTCAGTAGAGAGCCTGCTTCTCCTTCTCCTTCTGACTACTGCTCTGCCTACTTGTGCGCTCGCGCTCTCTCTCTCTGTCAAATAAATAAATAAATAAATAAATAAATAAAATCTTTAAAAAAAAGGAAGTACTTTTAGGACAAATAGAGGTACTCAATATATTTAAGATCATAAAACAGAAATGGGTAAGAATTTCCAGAACTAGGGGCACCTGGGTGGCTCAGTGGGTTGGGGCCTCTGCCTTCAGCTTGGGTTGTGATCCCAGGGTCCTGGGATCAAGCCCCGCATCGGGCTCTCTGCTCAATGGAGAGCCTGCCTCCCCCTCTCTTTCTGCCTGCCTCTCTGCCTACTTGTGATTTTTTTCTGTCAAATAAATATATAAAATCTTAAAAAAAAATTTCCAGATCTAACTAAGGATGTATTCAAACTGAATAAGAATTAAGAACATGGGACTAAGTGAACTAAAGGATGATTATAGTTTGATGACTCCTGTTTGAAACATTACTGGTTTTCTAATGTTTACCCTTCCAGATGAAATAAACTTTCTCTTAAAATAACTATGATTTACAGAAACATGAGTATTGGTGAAGTATTCATATGTAAACCAAATGAAGTGTTTTAACTTTTCTCTCTACCTGAACCCTCTGAAATGCAAAAGACCTCAGTAAGTATTCTTTCTTCCATGGCAATCACAGTCACATGCATAAATTCAATAAGAATGTCTTGTTGTAACAAGACACCATTGGAAACATAGGTTATTTTACCAAGGCTTTGATTGGAATGTTATATTCCAGAGAGGCATGCATAGACTCCCATATGACTAAATAGCTTTAAGGAATTTTGACTTAAAAAAAACCTGGAGCCATAAAGCTCCTAGGAAATGCCAGCCCAATACCTTGCTTAGAGTTCCCAGCAGCCTCAGCAGGTGAGTAGAGACTGTCACTTCCTGGCATGTGCAGGAACCTCAGAATATATAGGGGACAACATGAAGAGAAAGTCACCCACCAAAATCTATAGATATTACAGGCATGTCTGATGGCAAGTACTTGCTTGGCTTCTGGCCTGGAGAGGCTGCTAAAAGATCCACCTAGAGATTCCTTATACAAAGTTCCACAAGGCATGGGGCACCTGGGTGGCTCAGTGGGTTAAAGCCTCTGCCTTTGGCTCAGGTCATGATCTCAGAGTCCTGGGATCGAGCCCCACCTCTGGCTCTCTGCTCATCAGAGAGCCTGCTTCCTCCTCTCTGTCTGCCTCTCTGCCTACTTGTAATCTCTGCCTGTCAAATAAATAAATAAAATCTTAAAAAAATAAAAGTTCCACAAGGTTGATTTTAAAATATTTATCTGATCAATTACTATTCTTGCCAAGCTGATGTAAATAATTAGGCCAAGTTTGTTAAAACTTGACTTATTTTGCAAACAAATTAGTCTTGATTTGGCTATCTCTAGAAATTATGGTTGTTTTTGAGAGAAAAATGATGTCTCAATAGCCCACCTTTGTGGATGTTACATCTTAGTTCTGATTCTCTTTGAGTGATGTCCACACATGCTAGATACTTGAGGTCAACTCCGCAAAAGTGGCCAGAATAGCTCATGTATAGACAATCTCCTTGATTTTTATTTTGTGGGGATAATAACAGGACCCCATGGGCATGTGATTATTTGAACACCTGGAAAATGGGGTTGATTTCCCAACAACTGTATAAACCATTTAACACTTTGGCAAATCCTGGGTTAACAGAATCACTCTTTAAAATCCAGAGCATACCCAGCTCCATGGAGTTAACTATCAGCTTGGGGAGATAACAGATGACCCCACTGCCGCTTCCAGTCAGCGCCGAGAGAAGAATTAGGCACAAACAAGTCAACTGCAAGGGATTGGGAGCAGGGGACTGAAAGACCCCTCTCCCCTTGCTAAAAGCTTAAGTAACCTGATGTCCCCACAGCACCCCCTCTCCCCTTGCTGAAGGCTTGATTGTCCCCATAGCCGGATGGCAACACATACCAGGATGTCTATTGTCTGTGATCACCCGGTCTGTCAAAAGAAAAGACAAATGAGGAATAGAGTGTACCTAGAGACTTTCCAGAGTGCTGATCCAAGGCCCACCAGAACAAACCGTTGTGTCCTTGCCTTAAACCCAGTGCCTGACAATGCTTGATTTAAATTTACCAATCAGATTCCTGTAACCAAGCATCTGCTTCTGTAAGACCGCTTCCCGCCACCGCTTCCCACCACCCCAACCCTTGCCCTATATAATCTGTTCCCCAACCTAGCCCGGCGCGCTCAGTCCACAAAGGCTGATGCATCCGCAGGCGCCTGTGTAACCAATAAACCTCTTGCAACTTGCATCCAGTGGAGGCTTGGTGTCTGCTTCTTGGGTGCGGATCGAGGGTCTTTCATTTGGAGGTTCCACCGAGATCTCTTGGAATCCCACCCAAGACCCCGGCCAATCCCCACCGGGAGGTAAGCTGGCCAGCATCTGTGTCTCTGTCTCTCTGTTTGTCTGTTTTTATGTTCTTGCGCTGCGACCGTTCAGCAACTACGTAGTTGATCTGTGTTTGTGGGCAGCTGGAGAAGGAGTTGACGAACTCGGACTTCTCCCCTGCCACCCTGGGGGACGCCTCGGGGGTCTAGGAAGGTCCATTATCTTGGGCCGTCTGTGAGTCAGGAGGAGACCTCTGTGTTCCTCCTGACCGTCTGTGAGTCAGGAGGAAACCTGTGCTCCTCCTGACTGTCTGTGAGTCAGGAAGGAACCTCTGTGATCCTCCTGACCATCTGTGAGTCAGGAAGGATCCTCCTGACCATCCGAATCAGTTCTTTCGGTTTTGAACCGAAGCCGCGCAGCGATATCTGTTTTTGTCTCCTATGTCTAAATTGTCTTGTTAATTTCTTAAGTGTCTATGATTAATTAGTCTTTCTTTCCAAGGCTACAAAATGTCTTTAAACATGTTCCTTGTACTGGTTATAAAGGTTACATTTTGTTTAAGGGAGGGTGTCTAACCTGTTTGAATCTGAGGAATGCCTGACTGTAAGAATGTTTGTGTGGCTCCACTGCCTTTGGCTACGGAGTCTGAGTGGGCTGCACCCTGAGTCTCGCGGAGCGTCATACGGCATAACGGTCATCTACTCCATGGAGTAGCCTGGTCCGGGGTTTATACGGATAGACCTTAGCTAAGACGCTCCTAAGTTCCCGCGAGGGACGCGAGCAGGACAGCACCTGAAAGGTCCCCCTCCCCTTGTCTGCAACATCATACATATTGGGAGGGAATATAAAAATAGATATTAAAAGCTTTGTCTCCTATGACTAGATTGTCCTATTAAAACCTTAACTGTCTATAATTGATTTTTTTTCTTCTTTCCAAAGTTATAAAATGGGGCAAATCATTACCACCCCCTTGAGTCTCACATTAGATCACTGGAGAGACGTTCAGATCCGAGCTAATAATCTGTCAGTGGAGATCAAAAGAAGAAAATGGCAGACCCTCTGTACCTCTGAATGGCCCACCTTTAATGTTGGATGGCCCAGAGATGGGACCTTTAACATCTCTATTATCTTACAGGTCAAAGAGCAAGTCTTCAGTCGGGGACCCCAGGGCCATCCGGACCAAGTCCCTTACATAGTAGTCTGGGAGAATCTAGTTGAGGACCCCTCTCCCTGGGTTTCTCCTTTCGCACATCCAAAGCCTAAGCCCCTTCCAGACTCTTATCCCTTCCCCAACGCCTTCCGCTCCTCCTGTTCCCCTATGCCCTGCTAACCCTCCCAAACCTCCTATTTCTTCCAATTTATATCCTGTAATAGATGATTCCACCTCTTCCCGGCGTCCTAAGCCAAAGAGAATCCTTCCTCCTGATGACTCCCCCTTAATAGACCTCTTAACCGAGGACCCCCCTCCCTACCGGCACCCCCCTCCACCGGCGCAGATACCAAATTCCTCAGAATCTGAGGAAGAACCGGGTGATCTGCTAGAGGAACGCCGCCCCTCACCGTCCCCAATGGCGGGAAGACTTAGGGGTCGCAAGGAACCTACACAGGAGAGATCTTCCAAGCTTTTTCCCCTGCGCCAAGGGGGGGGGGGTTCAGGCAATCAACTTCAATACTGGCCCTTCTCGGCCTCAGACTTATATAACTGGAAGTCCCATAACCCTTCCTTCTCACAGGACCCCATAGCTTTGACCGCTTTAATCGAGTCCATTCTAATCACACATCAACCCACTTGGGATGACTGCCAGCAGCTCTTGCAGACTCTTCTCACTACAGAGGAGAGACAAAAAGTTTTTCTGGAAGCCAGAAAACATGTTCTGGGAGACGATGGAAGACCCACCCAACTCCCGAACGTGATTGATGCCGCCTTTCCCTTGACTCGTCCTGACTGGGATTTCAACACGGCGGAAGGTAGGACCCACTTAAATCTTTATCGCCAATTACTCATAGCAGGCCTCCATAATGCGGGGCGCCGCCCCACCAATTTGGCTCAGGTAAGACAGGTCGCTCAGGGCTCAGAAGAATCTCCAACTTCTTTCCTAGAAAGACTTAAGGAGGCTTATCGTAGATATACTCCCTTCAATCCTGACAGTCATGAACAGAGAGGAAATGTGTCCATGGCATTCATTTGGCAGTCAGCGCCAGACATTAGAAATAAGTTACAGCGATTGGAGAATTTACAAGATTTCTCATTGCAAGATTTGTTAAAGGAGGCAGAAAAAATTTATAATAAGAGAGAAACTAAGGAAGAAAGAGAAGAAAGATTAAGAAAGGAAGCTGAGGAAAGGGAAGACAAATGGGAGCATAAGCGAAATAAAGAACTTAATAAAATCTTGGCCGCTGTAGTGCAAGGCAATCAAGGATCAGGAACAGAAAAGCCAGGCAAGGAGGCAAATCGAGACCAATGTGCCTACTGCAAAGAAAAAGGACATTGGGTCAAAGACTGCCCAAAGAAACCCCGAGACCAATGTGCCTACTGCAAAGAAATAGGACATTGGGTCAAAAACTGCCCAAAAAGACCTCGTAACCCCAAGGAAAATATCAGACAGGTCACAAGATTAATGGCCCTGGATAAGGACTAGGGATGTCAGGGCCAGGAGCCCTCCCCCACCCCGAGCCCAGGATAACCCTAACTGTCGGGGGGCAACCAGTCACCTTTTTGGTAGATACCGGGGCACAACATTCTGTCTTAACCAAAACCCCAGGACCATTGAGTGACCGGACGGCATGGGTTCAAGGGGCCACCGGAGGAAAACAATACCATTGGACCACGGAAAGGAAAGTACATTTGGCCTCAGGTAAAGTTTCTCATTCGTTTCTCCATGTGCCTGACTGTCCCTACCCACTCCTGGGAAGGGATCTATTGACTAAACTAAAAGCCCAGATCCATTTCGAGCCAAAGGGAACCACAGTGACGGGCCCCAACGGGACTCCTTTGCATGTACTTACTTTACAATTAGAAGAAGAATATAGACTGCATGAAAAAGCCTCCCAACCCAAGGGGGACATAAAATCCTGGCTCTCATCCTACCCAAATGCCTGGGCGGAAACAGGAGGAATGGGATTAGCTATCCAGCAGCCCCCCATTCACATACAATTGAAGGCAACAGCCATCCCTGTCAATGTTAGACAATATCCTATGTCTAACGAGGCTTGTCAAGGCATTACACCGCACATACAGTGGCTATTAGACCAGGGCATTTTGGCCCCATGTCGGTCTCCCTGGAATACTCCTCTACTACCTGTCAAGAAACCTGGTACAAATGATTACCGGCCAGTCCAGGACCTAAGAGAGGTCAATAAACGAGTATAAGACATCCACCCTACCGTGCCTAACCCTTATAACCTACTTAGCACCTTGCCTCCGACCCACTCCTGGTATACCGTCCTAGATCTGAAAGATGCTTTCTTCTGTTTAAGATTAAGTCCCCAGAGTCAACCCATTTTTGCATTCGAGTGGAAGGACCCAGAATTAGGAATCTCAGGTCAGTTAAACTGGACAAGGCTGCCACAAGGATTTAAGAACAGCCCCACGTTATTCGATGAGGCCCTTCACCAGGACCTGGCTGATTTCCGGGTAAGGCATCCCTCCCTAATCTTACTCCAATATGTTGATGACATCTTACTGGCAGCAACAAATGAGGAGGACTGTCAAACAGATACTGGGAACCTCCTACGAACCCTTGGCCAAATGGGATATAGGGCATCCGCAAAGAAGGCCCAAATTTGCCAGACTAAGGTCACCTACCTGGGTTATGAATTGCATAACGGCCAGCGATGGTTAAGGGCCGCAAGGAAAGAGACTATACTCAACATTCCACTGCCCCAAACCCCCAGGCAACTGCGGGAATTCCTAGGGACGGTGGGTTTCTGTAGACTATGGATCCCTGGGTTTGCAGAAATAGCGGCTCCCCTGTACCCCTTGACCAAGCAGGATGCCCCTTTCATCTGGACCGAACAACAGCAGGCATTCGATCATATTAAACAAGCGCTCCTCAAGTCCCCAGCGTTAGGCCTGCCGGACATAACTAAACCCTTTGACCTGTTTGTCGATGAAAAGCAAGGGTTTGCTAAGGGGGTTCTAACTCAAAGACTAGGGCCTTGGAGACGCCCTATCGCCTACCTGTCTAAAAAGTTAGACCCCGTGGCAGCAGGATGGCCACCATGCCTAAAAATGATAGCAGCCATAGCGGTCCTGATCAAGGATGCAACCAAATTGACTTTGGGACAGGCTTTAACAATCCTGGCTCCACACACAGTGGAATCTTTAATTTGCCAACCCCCAGACCGCTGGCTATCTAATGCTCACCTTACTCACTATCAGTCCCTCCTCCTGGACACAGACAAGATCCAGTTCGGACCTGTGGTAACTCTCAACCCCGCAACTCTCCTACCCACCCCTAGGGAGGCCCCCTTGCATGATTGCCACCAGATCCTTGCGGAAACGCATGGGACATGACCTGACCTAACTGACCAGCCCATGAAGGATGCGGACCTTACCTGGTACACGGATGGCAGTAGCTACCTACAGGATGGAGAATGACGGGCAGGAGCCGCCATCACGACCGACTCTCAAGTTGTGTGGGCAAGTGCACTACCAGGAGGCACTTCAGCACAATGGGCCGAGCTAATCGCCTTAACCCAGGCCCTCCAACTGGCAGAAGGTGAGAGACTTAATGTTTACACAGATAGCAGATATGCCTTTGCCACCGCCCATATTCATGGGGAAATTTATCGGAGAAGGGGACTACTGACCTCCGACGGGAAAGAAATTAAAAATAAGACTGAAATATTGGCCCTACTAAAGGCCTTATTTCTCCCCAAAAAGCTGAGCATAATACACTGCCCAGGCCATCAAAAAGGAAATAGCCCAGAGGCCAAAGGAAATCGCCTGGCCGATGAAACAGCCCGACGGGCAGCTTTAGGGCCTCAACTATTGACTGTCACCATCCTCACTGAGACAGAGGAAACCAATAAAGCCCCCGTTTGGAATTATGAAGAAACCGATTTAGACATCATACAGAGGTTGGGGGCCAATTACAACCCGGCCCTAAACCGATGGGAATATCAAGGAAAAACCATAATGCCCATTAAAATGGCAGAGGAACTAATAAATCACCTCCATCGGCTGACTCATCTAAGTGCAAACAAAATGAAATCCTTAATGGATAGGGCCAATATAGAAAACTATTTCCCCAAATGAAACTTCCTCCTTCGACAAGCGGCCGCAAATTGCAAAGCGTGTGCCCAAATCAATCCTGGAAAAACTAGTATCAGACCAGGAGTCTGAATACGCAGTCACCGCCCTGGCACACATTGGGAAATTGACTTTATCGAGATCAAACCTGGCATGTATGGATACAAATATCTCTTGGTTTTTCTAGACACATTTTCAGGATGGGCAGAAGCCTTCCCCACCAAGAAGGAGACTGCCAACATAGTTGCTAAGAAGTTACTGGAGGAGATTTTCCCAAGGTATGGAATGCCTAAGGTACTGGGGTCCGACAATGGGCCTGCCTTTGTCTCCCAGGTAAGTCAGTCGGTGGCCAAGCTTTTGGGGATCGATTGGAAATTACATTGTGCTTATAGACCCCAAAGTTCAGGACAGGTAGAGAGAATGAATAGAACCATCAAGGAGGCTCTATCTAAATTACTGCTTGAAACTGGCTCTAAAGATTGGGTCCAGCTCCTGCCTTTAGCACTCTATAGGGCCAGAAACACTCTTGGCCCTCATGGTCTGACACCCTTCGAAATCCTCTATGGTGCTCCCCCTCCAACTGTCACGTTCTTTGAGGCAGATATCTCTACTCACTCCCCTCCCCCGTCCATACAGGCCCATCTGCAAGCTTTGCAGCTGGTGCAACAAGAGGTCTGGAAACCCCTGGCAGCCGCCCACCAGGAAGAACTTAACAACCCGTCACGACCCCATCCCTACAAAATCGGGGATACCGTCTGGGTCCGCAGGCATCGAGCCACAAACCTTAAACCCCGCTGGAAAGGACCTCATACGGTGCTCCTAACAACGCCCACGGCGCTAAAGTTGACGGGATTGCAGCCTGGATCCACGTCTCCCATGTAAAGGCGGGACACCCGGACAGACAGACCGAACATCATCAGAACTCAGAATGGACCGTCTAACGCTCCCCAAACCTGCTAAAGATAAGACTCGTTCGCCATTAGTTCTGTTCTTTTACTTCTTCTCTCTCCTTTCCCCTATAAAAGGTACCAGTCCACATCTCTCCAAGCAATTAACCTGGCAGGTTCTCTCCCAAACGGGGAGAATTATCTGGTCCACTACGGCCCAACACACCCTTAATACATGGTGGCCTACCCTGTATCCGGATCTCTGTAAACTGGCTATGGGGTCTTGGGACATAGGTCAACACGATGAACCCCATAATCCATTGACATCCCCTACAAGTAGTGGAATGTCGCCCCCTAACCGGGGATGTGGAAACAAACCACGACGCTACAGACTTAGTTCGCTCCCCTTTTATGTCTGTCCCGCGCCAAGAAGTAATACTGCTAGTGGACTGAATAAATGTGGAGGCCCTGATGACTTCTACTGCGCGGCCTGGGGATGTGAGACTATAGGTGATGTCTATTGGAAACCTATCTCGCATTGGGATTTTATCACTGTAAAAGCCAACTACTCCCATGAAATAAAAAATATCTGGGAACAAAAAGACGATGGAACGCTGGGGCCCCACAGAGATTTAAGCCACTGTAATGCATGATGTCACCCCTTTAAAATTACCTTCACAGAGTCTGGAAAAAAAGCAGTCCATTGGACAAAAGGGTATAGCTGGGGCCTTAGACTCTATAAAGAAAATTATGATGAGGGACTCATATTTACTATAAAACTCTCTATAGAATCCCCCTCTGCCGCCATAGGGCCTAATTTGGTCCTGCCGGATCAGAGAGCCCCCATCCCAAGGGCCCCCGCCTAACACCCGCCGTCACCATCATCCCACCTGGCACAACCCCCCCCCCCATGCTTCCTCATCAATACTACCGGTTTCAGACAGACCTTCTCCTGGTACTGGAGATCGACTCCTTAACCTGATAACAGGGGCGTACCAAGCCCTCAATTATTCTAATCCCATTCTTGCTAAGGATTGTTGGCTCTGCCTAGTGTCAAGCCCCCCTTATTATGAAGGTATGGCTACAGCTGCTAGCTTCATCAATCATACTCCTCCCCCCCCCCACCTGTTCCTCTTCTCCTAGCCACAAGTTAACTCTCCCTGAAGTAACAGGTCAAGGACTATGTTTAGGCAAAATACCAACCTCCCATCAGGCACTATGCAACATGACAACTACCATCACTCCCAGTAACTACTATTTAGAAGCCCCCAACGGAACCTATTGGGCTTGTAACATCGGCTTAACTCCCTGTATCTCTGCCCAGCTCCTAAATGCCACCGCAGATTACTGTGTATTAGTCCAACTATGGCCTAGAATCACCTACCACAGTTCAGAGACTATCCTCAACTTCTATGAGGGTAAAAACAGATATCCAAGGGAGCCCCTTACCCTAACATTAGCCATTACTAGGAATTGGGGGAATAGCGGCAGGTATCGGAACGGGAACTTCTGCCCTACTCCAAGGTAACCAGCTTATGCATTTGCAAGCCGCCATGACTGATGATTTAGAAGCTATAGAAAAATCCATCACTGCCTTAGAAAAATCCTTAACCTCCCCCTCTGAGGTGGTTCTACAAAATAGGAGGGGATTAGACCTATTGTTCTTAAAAGGAGGAGGATTATGTGCAGCCCTCAAGGAGGAATGCTGCTTTTATGCTGATCATACTGGAATTGTTAGAAAAACTATGGATAAACTCAGAGAAAGACTAGCCCAAAGAAAAATGGATTTTGAATCCCAACAGGGCTGGTTTGAAAGTTGATTTAATCGGTCTCCTTGGTTCACCACGTTACTATCCACCATTTTAGGACCCCTTATTATACTTCTACTAATTCTTTCAATCGGCCCCTGTATCTTAAATAAACTCATACAGTTCATAAAAGGTTGCTTGTCAGTAATCCAGACAATGGTGCTGACGCAGCAATATCAACTAATTAAACAGACCGGCTCTCAAACTGACTTGCTTCATAAACAAGGCGAATGGATATAAGATTCTATCCATGATAAAGAAAAAGGGGGGAATGAAAGACCCCTCTCCCCTTGCTAAAGGCTTGTTTAAGTAACCTGATGTCCCCACAGCACCCCCTCTCCCCTTGCTGAAGGCTTGATTGTCCCCATAGCCGGATGGCAACACATACCAGGATGTCTATTGTCTGTGATCACCCGGTCTGTCAAAAGAAAAGACAAATGAGGAACAGAGTGTACCTGGGACTTTCCAGAGTGCTGAGCCAAGGCCCACCAGAACAAACCGTTGTGTCCTTGCCTTAAACCCAGTGCCTGACAATGCTTGATTTAAATTTACCAATCAGATTCCTGTAACCAAGCATCTGCTTCTGTAAGACCGCTTCCCGCCACCGCTTCCCGCCACCCCAACCCTTGCCCTATATAATCTGTTCCCCAACCTAGCCCGGCGCGCTCAGTCCACAAAGGCTGATGCGTCCGCAGGCGCCTGTGTAACCAATAAACCTCTTGCAACCTGCATCCAGTGGAGGCTTGGTGTCTGCTTCTTGGGTGCGGATCGAGGGTCTTTCAGGGACAACAGTCGAAAAGGACGGCTGCCACGAGCAACTCCACAGTCTCACTTTTATTGGATAGAAAACAATAGCCAATAGAAGGATTGATAAAGGTCAAACGTTAATCCTGTCTTGCAGACAAGCAAGAAGGAGGATAAAGTTTATAGTTAAACAAGCACATTCAAAGGACTCATCTAACTAACAACGGGCGCTTCTGGGAAGAGAAAGGAGCGATAACAGATAAGGGAAGCAGGCGGTTTTCGGTCCACCCTGAACTGACCGGGTGTTCCCAGGTGCTCAGCTTCCCCGATGCAGGCGGCGTTCCACCCTGCACAGGCCGGGTGTTCCCGGCTGCCCGGCTTCTGTGAAGGGGCGGCATTCCGCCCTGAGTGAGCCAGGTATCCCCAGCTGCACAGCTTCACAGTCGTATATCGTCCTTCTCCCCAAAGACCTGTTGTCAGTATATGTATTTTTTAAGGCCATATCTAAATGTGCTTGGTAACTAGCAAAATCCTCCAGGGGTTACAGTTTAAGTAACAAATTGTTCCGAGGGGCAGCAGCACCCCACATTCTTTATGATTGGACTGGATGATGCACTTGAGGATGCCCTTGTCTCTTGAGACAAGTCTGCTCCCACTTGCCAGCGATTCTTTATAATTAGACTATTGGTATAACTGTCCCTTAGAACAATGAATTATTTAAAATATAACTTATAAGAAATTGTACCAGTCATGCAAACATGCTTAAATATAACCTTCTATATATTGCACTAGCAACAGGCCTCTGGGGGAGAGGACAATATACATCCTTGAAGTGGAGCAGCAGGGAATGCCTGGCCTGCTCAGGGTAGAACGCCACCTGCTTCTTTTTTCTGTTATCTCCCTGTCTCCACAGACCACCTGGGGTTAATTAGATGGTCCCTTTCCCTGTACTTGCTCAACTATAAATTCTATACTACTTGACCAGGCATATCCTGCCTTTCTTCTTACTTATCTATAGACTTACAATCAATGAATAACTCATATTCCTTTTTGTTTATCTACAAGGCATATGGTTAATGTACAGTCTTCTGCAGCTCCTTTGTTAATTACTGTCTAGTATCCAGTAAATATGAGACTGAAGAGTTGTTAGGGGTGACAGTCATCTCAATCGCTGACCCCAGCTCCCTCTCTTTTGCAGCTGACTTGTTTGTGCCTCATTCTTCTCCTGTGCGCCATCGGTGAGTTGCATATTGGTAAGGCTGGACCTCAAACAAATAGGGCTTCTTGATGGTTTTCTCCCTTACTCGTACTTATCTAGAAGCCACCTCTATTTTTTTAAATTAATTTCTTTCTTTCTTTCTTTCTTTCTTTCTTTCTTTCCTTCCTTCCTTCTTTCTTTCTTTTCTTTCTCTCTTTCTTTTATTTATTCTCAGCATAACAGTATTCATTGTTTTTGCACCACACCCAGTGCTCCATGCAATCCGTGCCCTCTCTAATACCCACCACCTGATTCCCCCAACCTCCCACCCCATGCAGCTTCAAAGCCCTCAGATTGTTTTTCAGAGTCCATAGTTTCTCATGGTTCACCTCCCCTTCCAATTTCCCCCAACTCCCTTCTCCTCTCTAACTCCCCTTGTCCTCCATGCTATTTGTTATGCTCCACAAATAATTGAAACCATATGATAATTGACTCTCTCGGCTTGACTTATTTCACTCAGCATAATCTCTTCCAGTCCCGTCCATGTTGCTACAAATGTTGGGTATTCATCCTTTCTGATGGAGGCATAATACTCCATAGTGTATATGGTAGAAGCCACCTCTATTAATGCGCAGTTGCAAACAAAGGTTTTAGCCAGGCATACGGCAGCTCTCATGGTCAAAAGATCCTCAAAGCTCCTGACTGTAATGAATCCACAGCAGGTTCAGGGTGTCTTAGAGACCAAAGGCCATCAATGGTTGCTGGGAGGCCAACTTATTAAATACAGGGTATGCTTATAGATATGCCTGGAATAATACTTGAGACCTCTCAAGTTTTAAAACCGGCAACCCTTGTTCCTGGACCTGACCCATCGTACTTCTATAGGGCATAACTGTTCAGAAGTTCTTGATCCTGTCAACTCTAGTTAAGCAGATTTAAAAGATGCCCTTATCAAAAATGCAGATAGCAGTCGATTTACTGTTGGCAATAGTTTCAAGGAAAAGGAATAACAGAAGCTGGGTATACTACAGTGATCACTCATGCTTTGCAATGTCCAAAGCCTTACCATGGAATATTTATACTGACTCCAAATATGCTTTCCTAGTCCTACATACTCATGGAATAATTTGGAGAAAAGGGGGATTATTATCAAGTCATAATTCCCCAATCAAATATGGACCTGAAATTGAGGCTGGATACCTACCTAAATATGTAGCTGTAATTCACCTCAAAGGACATCAAATGATATGACCTTAGAATCTAGAGGGAACAATTCACTAGACCACGAAGCCAAGCAGGCAGCACAAAATAAAGAAATGTTAAGTCTTTTACCAGTCCTAAGTCAATAAGGTCTTTAGGTCCAGTCCATTTGCACCAAAAATTTTCACATAGCCCAAGAATGAGGATATTAAAAAATGCACAGGTCTGGCTTGTTAATAATGAGAAAAACTCTGGACCACCCAAAATAACCAATGGAAGGGAATACAGGTTTATACCACGCTACTGATTTGGGTAAAAAGGCCACTGAGGTGACCAAAACTTTTCTAAGAGAAATTGTCCCTAGGTTTGGACCCCTTTGGTTCCTACAAGGTGGTAATAGACCATCTCTTGTTACATAAATTCAAAAGCTCACCCTCCCAAACTCGGTAGCCATTGAATGCAGTTAAAGAAGGCCCCAAATTAGAAGACTGTTTCCTAAAAAAACCAAATGGCTATGCAGCTCTGCCCTGCATCCATAGTCTCCCCCAAGCTGGACAGTTCGCTGTCCTCTGGGTTTTGCCTGGATGCATGGATGCATTATTAAAACCATTACCAACACAACAAACCTTCCAAATTTAAATTCTTTTTTTTTTAAAGATTTTATTTATTTATTTGACAGAGAGAGATCACAAGTAGGCAGAGAGGCAGGCAGAGAGAGAGAGAGGAGGAAGCAGGCTCTCCGCTGAGCAGAGAGCCCGATGCGGGACTCGATCCCAGGACCCTGAGATCATGACCTGAGCCGAAGGCAGCGGCTTAACCCACTGAGCCACCCAGGCACCCCAAACCTTCCAAATTTAAAATGATTAGGGATACATTCTGTTATCTCATTAGTATAACCACCTAACATCCATCCACCTTTGTTCCCTTTTTGGAACTGGAGAATATTGTTTGGCACACAGAAGAAAGTTCTTTTTTTTTTTTTTTTAAAGATTTTATTTATTTGACAGAAACCACAAGTAGGCAGAGAGGCAGGCAGAGAGGGAGGGAAGCAGGCTCCCCGCTGAGCAGGGAGCCCGATTCGGGGCTTGATCCCAGGTCCCTGAGATCATGACCTGAGCTGAAGGCAGACCCTAACCCACTGAGCCACCCAGGCACCCCCCAAAAGGAGGTTCTTAATAAGTACATGGTCAAGGCCCACAATGATACCTGAAACAAGGTTTCACTGTTGAATAACTGAAATGACAGAAATGTGTAAAGCAGTTCTACAGAATAGAATGGGATTAGATGTTTTAACTACTACCTAAAGTGGAACTTGTGCTACCATAAAAACAGAATGTTGAATATATATTCCACAAAATGCTTCTGGGTATTCTGACATGAACACTCAAATTAGTGCTTTTAACAATCTCTCTCTTTTCTTTAATGATTGCTTAAACTACTGGACAGGAAAAGGACTTTTGTCAACCATCAAAGGATGCTTATTTGGACTTCTTTTTCTTTTTGTTATTCTAAGCATGTTTGGCTGTTTTCTCCCATATCTCTCCACTGGGTGCTGAGACCCCTTCACTGTCCTAACTTCAAGCCCACAGTTAATCCTTTCTACTTGGGAAGATCCATACATGCAGTCTCCTTTGGATTCAACTGTCTCTGCATTCATAAATCCTGTATCTATATAAGCCCCAACTCACCAATGTTGACACTTGGGTAGGGACATCTCTACACCCCTATTCAGCAGGAAGTAGTTACAGAAGATGAGACTTTCCCCCCTCAGCAACCTTAAAGATTTAAGAGTCAAAATTGTTCAGGGGGAAAAGATGTGGGATACAACGTCAGAAGAGAAATTATTAAATCTCCTTACCACCTATAGCCCATTGACAAATCCTTGAGACAAGCAGGGTGACATTCCTTTAGGGACTCAACTGCCTAGATGTTGACACTTTGCTAAGGACAAAAGGCAACCTTAGCCTGACCCTCCCCCCACCACCAAGAATCTTGTAAGCCTACATTAACATATAAGAATTCCTTTATAGGGGCACCTGGGTGGCTCAGTCATAAAGCCTCTGCCTTTGTCTCAGATCATAATCCCAAGGTCTTGGGATTGAGCCCCACATCTGGCTCCCTGCTCAGTGGAAAGCCTGCTTCTCCCTCTCCCACTCCCCCTGCTTATGTTCCCTCTCTCACTGTGTCTTGCTCTGTCAAATAAATAAATAATTAAAAAAAAAAAAAGAATTCCTTTAGGAATTCCCTTTATCTGTAAATCCCCAATCATCCCCCAGGCATATGGCCCATGCACATCTGAAGGGTCTCATGACTACTGTTTTATTAGACAGTAATAACTGACCTTTTCCTAACAATAGCTAGCCTCCTCAAGCTCCTGGAAACCTTGCTTACAAGTTTCTTAGAGACTTACACTATCCCTAAACCCTCCCCAACTTGAGTATATCATCAGTCACAACCAGACTGCAGCTCTTTCTGCCCACAGGTCCTGTCCTGGTGTTTTTAATAAAGTCATATTTCTCCCCCAAAGATGTCTCAAGAATTCTTTCCTGACCACTGGCTCAAACCCTAACATTTTTCCTGCCTCACAAGACACTAGGCCCCATGAATGAGGTTTGACACCAAGAAGCTGTGGGTGTAGATTTTCCTCAGATGCTATGGGCTCGTCACTTCCGTTGACTTGTACAAGGGCTCTGACTTCTATCCCCTCTGTTCTCACCCTGGCTCCCTGATCTGGAGTCAATTCAAAAAAATGAAAACCAGACTCAAGCAGCAGCTACATAGGGGCACCTGGGTGGCTCAGTGGGTTAAAGCCCCTGCCTTTGGCTCAGATCATGATCCCAGGGACCTGGGATTGAGCCCTATGTCAGGCTCTTTGCTTGGCAGGGAGCCTGCTTCCCTTCCTCTCTCTCTGCCTGCCTTTCTGCCTACTTGTGATCTCTGTCTGTCAAATAAATAAATAGAATATCAAAAAAAAAACAGCACCTACATACTGAGGACCACAAAGGGAGATTGGCACCACTGGGGTAAAGGAGAAAGCCTGGGAAGTCAAAAAGCTTTTAGTTAGGGAGGAGAAGGCCTATTTTGTTTTTCAGAGTCCAGGAAAAGGGCAGGGAGCTGTGACTTGCTTTTGGCCTGGGTCGAGGACTGAATGGCCTCTGGCAGTGACCAGCTCTGTGTTGGCTCCTGGTGATATAGACATGTTGTGGTTTGATGCCCATAGCCAAGAAAGAATTCTTGAGACATCTTGGATGCAAAAAGGTGGTTTCATTAAAGCACAGTGACAGGACCCATGGGCAGAAAGAGCTGTAATGGGGTTGTGACAGGAAACTGATGACATACTCAGGTTGGGAGCAGGTTAGGGACAGTATAAGACTCTAAGGAATTTTGAAAGCAAGCTTTCCATAACCTGGAAGGGCTAGCTATTGTTGGAAATGTATCATTTGTAAGGGCCCAATTAGCCAGAGCTATTCCATCTTGGTAAAACAGCTATTTTGTTGTTTGTGCAGTAAACTTAAATTGACCCTGCCCCCACCCCACCCGAAGAACTTACTGAGAAACAAGTCTGGGAAACCAGTAAAATGTGGCCGACCAGTCCCTGATAACAGAGCCCAAATACAAGGATGGGTCAGGTCAGGTGGAAATAACAGAGCCCAGATGCAAGGATGAGTCAGGCCAGGTGGAGACATCCAATCAGTAAAGCACACATATTGTCTCCCTAACCACCAAAGAATGTAAACCCCACCTTTTGGGTGCCAACCTTGGGCACCAATTCTGAGTGATAGGCTAATTCAAACAACAACTATAGGATAAATTGTAATTCAATTGGCCACCCATGTGTGACCTAACATGACTATGCAACTTTCTCTGTGTGTTACAATCTCATTGGCCAGGCTCAACCACATGGCCTTTGCTCTATAAAAGCTAGTCTGTGAGGCTGGGGTGGGGGGTCGCTCTCTCTGTAAGAGATGGCCCCGGCCGGTCAGTTTGATTCTCAGTGTTGTCGCGAAATAAAGCTTTGCTTGACCTTCACTTTATATCAGTCTCACTCCTTTGATCATGGGCCCCATCATCATTTATTACTGTTCAGTAAAAAGCCAGTCATGAGACCCTTCAGATGTCTATCAGTGGGCCATATACTTGGATTATGATCACAAATATGTATCTTGGGACTAGAGAGAAGGAAAATTTCCCAAGGAATTTCTCTATCTTTAAAAAAGTAGACTCACAGGATCCTAGGGGTTGCTCTAAGGTTGCCTTTGCCCTAGACAAAGTGTCATCATGGAGGCCTCTGATCTCCCAGAGGAAGGTCACTCCACCTGTTGCAAGGACTTGTCAAGGAAATGTAGGCAGTAAGGAACTTTTTCTTTTACTATTGCTTCCCAGCTCACTGACGCCAACCCTCCTCAGACTCCCCCAAGTCCATCCAGCACAGTCTGGGGAGAATGGGGCCTTCTGACTCCAAGAAGCACTGAAACCCCAAGAACCAGTACTTCTGGGGCCTCAGGTTTCTGCAAGGACTGTAGCTGCCCTCCTGGGTGTTTGGGAAGGAATGAATGGCAGTAGTGGAGACTGTCCAGGCCTTCCACCTTCTCGTCAGCAGGGAGGCTGAGCCAGGCCCCTTAAGGAGTGCTCTTCCAGTTCCCAGAGAAGTCAATTTCCAGAAGAATGGTGAATCTGGGCTGCAAGAGCCAGAGGAGTCTGGTGCAGGTTTGCATCTTGGAGGCCCAGGGACACAGTTGCTGTTTGGAGGTCCCTGACCACTTCTATTTGGGGACATGCCGCTGTGACAAGCTGTGTGCCTGGGGCAGGGCTTGTGCATGGAGTGTAGCAAGGAGGACTTGGTGGCACCCCAGAAGCACCAAGCCTTCATGCTAAGCTGGGGGCTTAGCAAGCACCTTGGAAGAGGCGGTTCCAGGAGCAGGAGGAGCTGCAGCTAAATTGCTGTGTGCTCCCTCCCATCTGGCCCACCCCAGTTTGCAGGCACCAGGGTTCCTAGAGCAGCAGTGGCACAGGCTTCAGGGTGGGCTGGGGGATGAAGCCTGGCCCACAGGAATCCCTGCCCGAAGGTCAGGTCGAGGAGCTTCGGCCAGCTGCGGAGCCTCCTTGCCTCCACCGCTTCCCTCGGTGCGCCCAAGACCCTGTGCACCCAAGGCCTGAAGCAGCTGAAGTCCCCAAGCTGGGCCGTGCGGGTGTACCCAGGGCTCATGTTCTTTTGGTGCTTTTGGGATAGCAGAGTTGGCGAACTTCAGCTGGGTGCTCAGCTGCCCTGCCAATTTCCTATACTGGGCAAAAAAATTCCTTCACATATTTGGTATAAGGCATTCCATCCTGCACCCATTTCCCACACCTGCTGCAAAAATAAGATGTTTGGTAATGAAGATGTCAGTTATCATTAGGCCTCTGCTGTGAGCCTTAGGGCTTGTCACAGCCCCAGACCAGAACCCCTCTCTGTAGGCAAAGCTCAAATGACCTGCTAGACTCCATTAGACCATAGCAGTGAGCAAAACTGGACTCTTCATGTCCCAATAAGTACGGGATATGGGGGGATGGAAAGGTGCCTTTTTGTTCTTCTTGGAGCCACAGTAGGGAGCGGTGACTTTATGGATGAGGAAAATATCTTTATCCAGTAAATAAATGGTACTCAAAACTGTGGGCGCCAAGTCCAGGCACCTTCACTCATTCCTGGTGGCTGCCACCGGCCAGGATGAGATGTCCGTGCATGAGCAGGGTAGGTAGATGTCCTCAGTGAGGATATGATTCTTCACACATGGATCAGGTCTTAGGAGTGTTTTCTCTGTTTTCGTGTTTTCTGGCACATGGCTACTAAAATCAGTTCATTTTGCAATGGGTAGTCTCTGAAGCTGATTATTGTCACTGTTGATCTACAACCAAATTTTCCCTCTAATCTGTTTTGGTAGAACCTATAAGCTAAGAGTGTTTTTTTATACTTTTTAGCAGGTGAAAAAATTTTCAGACAAAAGACTAAAAAAATAGATGATTCTTAAATGTGAGGGTTCATAAACAATGTTTTATTTGAACACAGCCACCTTCCTACATTTACCTTATTGCTGTGGCTGCTTTCTGGATACAATGACAGAGGTAAGGATGCAACAGAGGGCATACGGCAAAATCTAAAATATTTACTGCCTAGTCCTTGATAAAAGTTGGCCAACCTCTGCTTTAGACAAGCACTATTTTTAAAATATGCAACTAAAATTATACTTAAAGGCACTTGAACTTTTACTGAATGTTGCCACTTAAAAGTGTCCTTTGCATAAAGGTAAAAATGTTCACATTTCTCAGAACATCTGGCTGGCTCAGTTGATAGAGTGTGGGACTATTGATCTGTGAGTTGTGAGTTTGAGCCCCACATTGGGTGTAGATATTACTAAAAAATAATGTCTTTTTCTTTTAAAAAATTTTAAAAAAGTTTTTATTTATTTATTTGACACACACACATACCCACAGAGAACACAAGCAGGCAGAGTGACAGGCAGAGGGAGAGAGAGAAGCAGGCTCTACACTGAGTAAGGAGCCTGATGTGGTACTCAATCCTAGGACCCTGGGATCATGACCCGAGCCGAAGGAAGACACTTAACAAACTGAGCCACCTGGGTGTCCCCCAAAATAATGTCTTTAAAAAACGTTTACATTTCTCTCAGTAATATTGGTTAAAATCAACATGAAAACATCAAATATGCAAGTGTTGTTGCCCTTGGGAGGGGAAATCTATCTCCTGCCTTCTTTCATCTAAGCAATAATCACAAATAATAAAAAAAGAAATAATCACAAATCAGTATAACTGAAATAGAGACCTCATCTGAATTAGCCTCGACCACAAAAACTGCCAGGTATTTGTGTGCATCAAAACCGGGTGTCTAAAGCTGGTGGAGTATTGCTTTTGAACTTTGCTTTGGAGTCATGCCTTTTGACTGTGGCATGTTTCCAATATTAGTTGATCATGGCCAATTTTCTAAATACAAATATTTTGATAAAATACTATCAGAACTTACACTTGGAGTAAAGCATACTCCATAATATATTAACACCCAGTGAAATAATACTTATTTCATGTAACTTATAAAACCTTCACAATGAAAATAATCTCTTATTAGGAATTTATCATTTTTCTGCTATTAAATACAAAAGGAATCAAGTGTTTTCATCCAGCTTCTAGGTATTCTTGAACCTGATGAAATTTGCACCTTCTTAAAACTGCATTATAGATACAAATACAAAGTGTATTTCTGTTGTGCATTTATAAAATACATTCTAATTCAACATTATCTATAATGTATATAGCCTATAACATAGTTTGGAGAATGCTGGTTTTATGGCAATAATGTGTTATGTTGGGTTGCTTTGGATTACTTAAAATTAAGTTAGAATGAAATGAGCAGCCCAACATAATGATCCAAATAGATATCTTCTTATTGAGTATCCTTTCAAATGGTAACACATTGATTCTTGAATAAAATATATGATAAATGGAAAGGCATGTACAGCAGAATTTCTGTTCTTATAAAACATATTATTTTCAAAAATATATTTTGGAATTCAAATGGTTAACTTTGAAAGTGCTTTTTTCATAAAGTGAAAGCCATAAAGCCATAAAGTGAACAAGAAACCTGGCTCTTAGCAAAGAGCCCTTTGCTCTCCTATGATCTTGGAGAATAGCTTTCCAAAAGTTCATAATTTTTAAAAATATTTTTAATAATCCAGTCTTAATGAACACATGCAGGCTTTCAATGTTCTAGAATTGGCAATGTTACATTAATTTCATTTTACAAAGTGTCATGTTTTCATTGTAGACTAGTCACAAACATTTTGTAATTATGCAATGTGTAAATGCGACCTTCTTAATATTAGAAATTTTATTTGCAATGTATTTTTTTAAAGATTTATTTATTTATTTGACAGACAGAGATAACAAGTAGGCAGAGAGGCAGACAGAGAGAGAGGAGGAAGCAGGCTCCCTGCTGAGCAGAGAGCCCGATGTGGGGCTCGATCCCAGGACCCTGGGATCATGACCTGAGCCGAAAGCAGAGGCTTTAACCCACTGAGCCACCCAGGCACCCCTGCAATGTATTTTTTTAAAGATTTTATTTGACAGAGAGAGAGAGAGAGAGATCACAAGTAGGCAGAGAGGCAGGCAGAGAGAGAGAGGGGAAGAAGCAGGCTCCCTGCGGAGCAGAGAGCCCAACTCGGGGCTCGATCCCAGGACTCTGGGATCATGACCTGAGCCGAAGGCAGAGGCTTTAACCCACTGAGCCACCCAGGTGCCCCTTGTGTATTTTTATTATTACATTAGAATGTAGACTTTTAAAACGATTATTTATTTATTTATTTATTTGACACACAGGTATCACAAGTAGGCAGAGAGGAAGGAGTGGGGGGTGGGGAAGCAGGCCCCCTACTGAGCAGAGAGCCCGATGTAGGGCTCAATCCCAGGTCCTTGAGATCATGATATGAGCTGAAGGCAGAGGCTTAACCCAATGAGCCACCCAGGCACCCCTAGAATGTAGAATTTGATGCAGATAATAACAGTGTATTTTTTACAACTTATGACTTCTCATCATAATCTAAGCTCTGAAATATTAGAAGTTCTCCTTAAGCCTTTTTCCCTTTAAGATCAGAAAGATGCTGCGAGCTCTCTCTTTTGTTCTCCTGTGTGTGCATGTGTTTCTCCATTTTTCCTCACACCTCTAGACTTGCTATTGGCTTCCATGTTTCATGAGAACAATGGCTATGACAGTAGTGACCAGCCTGTGGCTTCTGTCTGCCTTATGTCTTTGGGAGTTGCATGTACGCATAGTGTTTATGAAGGATTCAGTGCAAAGGATCATTTATTCCCTTGGCTCCTACCTGCTGTGCAAAGGAACATGCTTCCCTTGGGAAAGAAGCCCAAGGCTCCTGGAGTAGACTGTGCTATGGAGGTTGAGACGATGGGCAGACCCTATTTTGGGAAACTGAGACAGCTGAGTGAAGGGCTAGGTGCTTCCTGTATAAGGGAAGAGGATGAGGGTCCCTGGAGCATCAGGGTCTTACTCGCCCCTGGGATTGGGTGGAGTTGAGGCTGAGGGTCTGGGATGCTAGCTGCCTGCCCAAGGACTGAGTAGGAGGGAGCAGAAAGCAGGAGGTGGGGCCCATTTTTGTTTCTGAAGACAGTCCCCTCTCTCACTAATTATACCAAATATATGGGAGACTTTACTTTTGCTTTTCAAAATTGCTTCAGCTATTCTAATCCCTTGTTTTTCCATATATATTTTTATTTATTTTTTTAAAAGATTTTATTTATTTATTTGACAGACAGCAATCACAAGTAGGCAGAGAGGAAGGCAGAGAGAGATGAGGAAGCAGGCTCCCCACTGAGCAGAGAGCATGATGCAGGGCTCAATCTCAGGACCCTGGGATCATGACCTGAGCTGAAGGCAGAGGCTTTAACCCACTGAGCCACACAGGTGCCCTCTCTCTATATTTTTATTTATTTTAATTTTTTTTAATGATTAAAGAGGAAATCTCTATTCTTAACTTTTTTTTTTTTTAAAGATTTTATTTGACAGAAAGAAAGATCACAAGTAGGCAGAGAGGCAGGCAGAGAGAGGGGGAAGCAAGCTCCCCACTGAGCAGAGAGCCTGATGCAGGGCTCAATCTCAGGACCCTGCGATCATAACCTGAGCTGAAGGCAGAGGCCTCAACCCACCGAGCCACTCAGGTACCCCTCCATATACATTTTTAAAAATGCTATAACTTTTTCTTTTCCACCTTGGAAGTTCTACAACCTGCTATTTTTATTCACTAGTTTATCAACATCTTTCTATGTCAGTGCTTACAGATCTACCTAGTTTTCAAAAACATAAAGAAACCAATACAGAAATTGATAAGTTTACATTGTGTTGATATACTGGAATTTATTTACCTAGTGCTGCTTAATGCCTATTGTTCCCAAGTATTCTGTTTGCACCATAAGTAATGATGATATCAAGGTTTTTATTACTGTTAAATAACATGAATTCAACTGAGTAAATTTTAAAGATCTCATTTGCCTTTTAATTGATTCATGAATTGTGCAGCAATCCAACTAGCAAGGAGAAAGGAGCTCCCAAGGGCTACAGAAAAGGACATTAGCAGCAAAGAATCTATCGTTGTAGGCAAAGTGGCCCTCCCAAGGGGAATGGAAGAGGTCTAGTAATAAACTTGCTAAAGCTGACCAGGAAATTCCAAGTTGATTGCTTAAAGGTTACATATCTGTGGGTTGAAATTGCAATCAGTTTAGGTATTAGTCTTGGCTGAAAGACTTGGGACCTGACCTAAATGTCGCCATTTGGGGCCTTGGTTTTCTTTTTAACATTCTGCATCTATTTGCATAGTATTTCCACACTTGCCTTTTGACTTTTTGACTTGGTATATGTCAAGATCAACTTTGCTTAAACTCTATGTGTTCAAATTTATCACTCTTTCCTTTATGCCTTGCAGGCTTGATTTTTTTTTTTATGGTTTAGAAAGATCTCTTTTCTGAAATTATAGAATAGAAACAATTCATGTTTCTAGAAGTACTTTCATGATTTCAGTTTTACAGTCCCTACCCAACCTAAGTGGGTAGGTCTAAGTCCACCCTCAGTCCTCTGGGGAGCCATGAAAACATTCCTGCTCTGAGAAGCCTGTGCCATGTGTTCTGTCCCGACCTCTTCAGGAAAATATTCATGTACCCCCTGTAGTTCAGAAGCAGGTCCCACTGGCCAAGAGCCCCATGGAAAGGCTCTATCCCTCCCGGTAGCCTTCTCTGGCAGGAGATAAACATCCCAAGGACCTCCTAAAAAATCTTTCCAAGCCCTTTTTTTGCTGCTGGGATTGCCATGCTGGCCAAGGTCCTGGAGGCAGACACCAGATTGGTGCTGGAGTCACTCTACTGCTCTCAGGCTGAGACAAGATCCAAAGGGTCAGGGACATGATTGGGTGACAGGAGGACTGGTTGTGAGCCCTTGCCACCCCTCCATCTGATCTGTCCCACTGACCGGTCACCAGGTGTCAGGCAATACCCAGTATCTGTTTTTCCATAACTTTGTCCAGAGCTCTGATGAGATGAGCAAGGGTCGGGATTCCTGGTGCAGGAAGCAGAGCCCCAGCAGACTTTGCCATGGTGTCGGCACATCATCTGTTTGGCCAAGAGGGGAGCTGTGGCATGCGCAGTGTGGGGTCAACACTGTGCTCCATGGATGTGGTAAGCCAGTGCTCTCTGCGGCTCTGTGCTCACGGGGACCCAGCAGTCAAGCTGCATGCTGATAGAACAGAGTGTGTGAGCCCTATCCCCTGTTTTGTATGTCTGGGGGGGTTCCTACTTTCCTCAACTTGTCCAGCTCTTCTCTGAAGCTGGGACCCACTGCAGACATTTGTCGAGAGCACCGCCTTGCTTCATGGACCCCAGTCATAAGAATTTCCGAATTATTACAAGCCCCCTCTCCCTAGCTGGGGGAGACAACTTGGCATAACAGAGCCCAGAATACAAGGCCAGGTCGGCCAATTCCTGATAAAGGTAGTCTGTAAGATGGGGATGGGTCGCCCTCTTCGGAGGCGGCCCTGACCAGTCATTCAGTCGATTCTTGAGCCTGTAAGCTGGGGGTTTTCGATCTCTTCAGAGACGGCCCTGGCCGATCAGTCTGACTTCTAATGCTTAGCATAGAATAGAGCTTTGCATAACTTTCACCTTGTCTCAGTCTCATTCCCCTGACTGATCAGTCTAACTTCTAATACTTATCATAAAATAAAGCTTTAAATAACTTAAATAACTTTAAATAAAGTTTTAACTTTTCGTTTTAAATGAAACTCAGTCTCGTTTCATTTAAAAATGGACCTAACAGGGGCGCCTGGGTGGCTCAGTGGGTTAAAGCCTCTGCCTTCGGCTCAGGTTATGATCCCACGGTCCTGGGATCGAGCCCCACATCGGGCTCTCTGCTCAGCAGGGAGCCTGCTTCCTCCTCTCTGTCTCTCTGCCTGCCTCTCTGACTACTTGTGATCTCTGTCTGTCAAATAAATAAATAAAATCTTTAAAAAAAATGGACCTAACAAGAGTGTTCTATTTATTTATTTTATTTTTTTCAGATCATGATCCCAGGGTCTTATTTATTTATTTTTATTATGTTCAGTAAGCCACTGTATAGCAGATCATTAGTTTTTACTTTGGTGTTCAATAATTTATTAGTTACATATAACACACAGTGCTCATCACAGCATGTGCCCTCTTCAATACCCATCACCCTGTTACCCCATCCCCTCTTCCCCTGAATCCCTCAGATTAGTTCCTGCGGTCCATTGTCTCTCATGTTTTGACTCCATCTCTGATTTCTCCCCCTTTGGATTTCTCTCCCTTCCCCTATGGTCCTCCATGCTGTTGCTTATGCTCTGCGTATGAGTGAAACCATATGACAATTGTGTTTCTCTGCTTATCACAGTGTTCTAAATTGAGATGCAACCCACCTACTGTAAAACTCAGTCTTTGAAAAGCACACAATTCAGTGACTACTATTCTGTTCACAAAGTTGTGCAACCATTATCTCTCCCTGACCGAGAACACTGTGCTCAAAAAGAAACCACTATCTGTTCAGTGATCATTCGGTATCACCAGCTCCTGTGGGCAAGGGGCTCCTGACACATCCTCCAATCACTCTGGGGGCCGAGTCCTCAGGTTGTGCCTTCTGAGATCCTAGGAGATAGTGCAAATTCAGGGTCTGGGCCAGCTGGCAGTGGTGGAAAGGAGAGTCAGGTCTCCTGTATTTCACTGCTGCCCCAGAAGCACCTGCTGTTCTCTGACTCACTGATACTGTGCTGCATCCAGGCATTCCCCACACACAGCCAGGGTGCAGGCTGGAATTCCAGGGACAGCAGTGATGGGGAGCCGCGAGAGCTGCAGCATCTCACTGTGACCAGTGCAGGCACCTGCCACACCCCACTTCTAGCATCTGGTTGAGTACAGCATCACTGGCAGATTCACTCAGCCAGGGACAGAGGCTCCAAAGTTGCCAAGAACTTGTCTTAAGTCACTCAGGTGGTGTCTAGAGCTGTCCACAAAGAACATGTCATCTGCTGAGAAGGCTGGGAGATGTCCAGGTAATTACAATGGGGTTGGTGAAATACAAAGAGGAGGGCAGATGTTATGGTGGGGGGCGGGAGAAGTGATGGGCTCTTCCTCCATCTGTTTGTTTCCCCACTTCCTGCTGCCCTGTGGATCAGCCACTGAGCCATCTCCTCAACATCCCAAGGTTCCATGCTGTCCAGTGTTGGCTCAGGCAATGGCCACAACAGGAGGATTCCTGCCTTTCGGGAGGTCAGGCGGTTTCTCAATCCTGAGGAATTCAGTCATGAAATGTCTTCAAAATACAAACACAACTTAAAGATAAAAATTATCCAGAGGAGATGAGGGTGAGTTCAAGTCCCTTGGTCTCTTGGTCCTGCAGGAAGGGAGGGAGGGAGAAGAATCAGGCCTTTGGTGAACTTGACCCACAAGTGACCTTTCATCTTTCAGTCACTGAGCCACCATCACATTTTCCTGAACCCCTTTCTGTATCTGGGCCTCCCAGAGCTCCCAGGCTGGAGAGGCCATCAAAGACAAACAGATCATAGCACTTGGAGGTCCCACATGAGGCCACAGGGTGCAAAAAGGAGGGGTGGGGATCAAGAAAGACTTCAAGGAGGAGGTGACATATGGACTGAGTCTGCCAGATGAGTTATCATTGAGCCACGCACGGCGCTGAGCAGGAACCAAATATAAGATGAATGAGTGAGCAATGGAGGGAAGGAGTGAGGGGGTGAAGGGGCACCCTCTCCCAGCACAACTTGGGGGGGTCAGCTCATCCAAGCCCAGCCGTGGAGATGTGGGGCACACTGGGGAACAGAGGGGAGGGGCTGCAGCATGATGCAAACTTCATGGGCATCTTGTTGCCACAATAGCTTTAACCCTGGCTGTTCCAGAAGCCCTTGTCGGTCTGCTTCACTGGGATGCTGCTCGTTGTTCCCAACATCATCTGCCTGTGTGGCCTCAGCATTCCCACATGTAACTGGACTCCCCTCTGGGGAGTCCCTTAACTGTGGGGGTTGATGTGCAGCCCAAGTCCAAAAAGGGAAAGAAAGGCTGGCAGTGGTGCAGCAGCAGAGTATGGCCGGGGGTGCCCAAGGGGTAGGGGTGGGGCAGAGGCCAGGCCTCGGGGCTTGAGGATGGGCCTAGATGGGGCTTCCCTCACTGAGAGGAACTGCACAAAGTGGAGCCAGTGGGGAGGAAGGGAGGAAGTCAGTTGAGAGCACACAAACTTGGAGATGCTTCAGGGACAGTTGGGCAGATAGGGAAAGCAGGAGCTGACCATCGGGGACAAAAGGGTCAGGTTTGGGGATGGTTACCCAACTGAAATGGGGAGGAGGTACCTTGTAAGGGACCTGGGGATATAGGGGAGGTTCATTCACTGGCGTCCTCAAGGTGGAGACCCATCCCTTTCATGTCACAAATTGGTAGTTCCTAACGGAGAGCTGGGCCCAGGGAGGCCCCTCACTGAATCATGTGCTGATGAGACCCAAGTCATCCTCTTTCCACTTTGAATCACTAGAACAGAATTTGCTGAATTCAACAGATTATTGACAAAGCTCAGGTTAGTGAATAAACTAAGAAATTAAAACCAAGGATTACAAATCAAGGCAAAATACAGACCCAGGGCAAAACTAAGACTCCAGAATAAAAACTACGACTCTGAGCATGCAGCTCACTTCAGGACCATTGTACTTGCTGTTGTCCCAGCCTGAGGTCACCTCCACACTGCTCTATCTCCTCCCTAAATTCCTTCAGAAATTTGCTCAAATGTCTTTCCTGACATTACCTTTCTTTGTGTTCCATACTACCACCTGACTTTGTGTATATTTTACATATTTTCTTTTGTCTCCCCAACCAATCTATCAGCCGCATGAGAATGGTGACATTCTTCCTCCTGCTTCTCCCCTGTTGTGCCCTGGTATCTGGAGTAGATCTGGTACATGATAGGGCGTAGGTAGATATTCAAGGTGAGGGAACACTGAAATAGAGGTGAAGGGGTCAGGACAACCTGCTAAAGGTCTTCCTCTCTTGTTCTGGAAATACCTCTTTGTCATCACAAAGATGCAAAATTAGGCCCAGGGAAAGCAGCAGCTCTCACCTAGGGATAGCCCTAAATATAACAGCTGCTACCTCCCAGGACTGAGATCATGTGGCTGGGTGTGCATGTCTAAAGGTCACAGAGGTGTTTCACAGCCTCTTAACATCTCCTTTCTTCTCCCCAAGAAACCTCATGCTCCAGACACCATTAGTCAGTACCCTCCTCTCCATGGCCATGGGAACTGAGCCGTTCCCATTTCCAGCCCAGAAAGATCTTAGTTCACATTTTGGAAGGTGAAAACTTATTGCCTCCATGCTCAGCCCTTCTAAGTCCCTCCAGGTCCTCAGTTCTTGCAGCTCCCAGGCAGTCCCCGAGTCTCCACGCAGCAGACGAGTTTCCACTATGTGTCAGACACCAGAGCACATCCAGAGAGTGCTACCAACACCAGTCCTTCATGACTTAACTCCGGGGTCCTTTCTGAGCAAACAGGTACCCTACCCCACTTTCATCCTCACTGTTGCTCAACCTCCTTCCTATCTGGTCTGAGGTCTCAAGACATGGACCCTTGCAATATTAGTGCTCATCATGCCATCTCCCTGTTCCCTCATCTCTGCACCCAGATGGTAAATCATAGACATGTCAGTAGCTAGACGACAAAGCACAAATCCCGGTGTGACTCTCAGGGCACTTTGGAAACTCCAAACATACTATAGACTTGTCCCCAGATGGTCCCCACCAGTCCAATCCTCCTGTGCTGCCTGCTATTCCATAACCAAGAAGTGTTTCCTGAGTATTTTGTCTAGTTTCTTTGTCTTTGTGGTGACAAAAGACCCCAACCAGTTACTCCTTCACAGAAGGTTCTAAAATGATCTTTTTCCCCTTTAGTGACTCATGTGGGACTGTGAGCTCCCAGAGCACAGCTAGACTGTTGGGCCCCAGTACCCAGCACCAGATGGACTGCAGAATTCACCACAGAATCTTCTTGTAGTGGCTTCTCTCCACAGATGGCCACCATTAATTCTGCCCCTCCTTAAACACATGCAACATGCCTCTCCTGCAGAGAGGAATCTGGAATCCCTCCACTCTCTGGAATCCAGCTCCCTTGTGACTGATGTGACCAACAGAGAATGACAGAATGACACTGGGTCAGCTCAGGATTTTTTTTTAATTTTATTTATTTATTTGATAGAGAGAGACACAGTGAGAGAGGGAACACAAGTAGGCAACAGGGAGAGAAAGAAACAGGCTTCTCCACTGAGAAGGGAGCCCGATGTGGGACTTGATCCCAGGACCCTGGGATCATGACCTGAGCCGAAGGCATATGCTTAATTACTGAGACACTCAGGTGCCCCTCTGGGTTTATTTTTTAAAAGGACTGGCAGCTTCCAGTTCATTTCTCTCAGTAATCTTGAACTTGGGCCACTATACTTGGAAACCCAGGGTCTGCTCTGAGAAGGCCAGGCCACAGTCAGCTGCCCAGTTGGGCTCCCAGCCAATCAGCAGCACCTGCCAGCATGTGAGGGGATCTGTTAGAGCCTTCAGATGTAGCCCCAGCTGCCACCTACCTGCCACACAGAAGGAACTCTAATCCACAACCACCCTGCCAAGCCCAGGCAACCCATGGAACTAGGAGAGATAATAATATATTGTTATTCAAAGACACTCATTTTGGGTAGTTCGTACACAGCAATAGTAGGCTCACCTGACTCTAGAATAATTTCTAAAAGCAAAACGAAATCTTAAAATGGGCTGTATGTCCTTTTCACAAATAAAATCCATGTAAGTTTTAAGTTTTAAAATTTCTTTTGTTTCTTAGTCTCTACATCCACCAAAGGGCCTTGAACTCACAACCCCAAGATCAAGAAGGAGGTTCATACCCTTCCAACTGAGCCAGCAAGGCCGCCCTAAAGATCTGTTGGTTTTAGTCAAGTTTTATGTAGCAGACAGCATGTAATGTAGCAGACAGAATGGAGCTCCAAAGAGCTGTACATAATGAAAGACTTTGAGAAGAAGAGAGTGGGAATAAGGAAGTTATACTTGGTTAAAATAACAAAACAAAACAAAGTAAAACTGGTTGGTTACCATGAGGTTATTTTCCTTTGGGGATACAAGGTCTATCAGGGAGATGACCTGACTAGTGCTGATCTAGTAAACTTGACTAGCTGGTTTAAGTTTCCATTTTTGTAAGAACTGAAACTGTGATACATTCATTCTGAGTTTGGTGATGTGGGGCTTTCCATAACCAGCTCCATTTGGAGCCTGTTGTCTTCTTTTCAACAGAATCTTGAGTGCAGTAACCATGTTCAGCATTCTTGGGTCTTTGGGTTAAGCACATGACTGGCATAATCCTCCCAAAAAAGCTGGATGACTTTCCATGATGGGGCAGACTTGTGCTGGGGCAGGGATTCAACTAGGACATGTCACAGTCCCTGAGGTTCCAGGGGGCACAGACACTCAACAGGAAAACCAGAAATGAGCATTTCATGTAGAAATAGGAGTTGTTCACCCACTGTTTATTGAGCCCCTGCTATGTGTCTGGCACTGGCCTAGGATGTCGGCAAGGTAGAAAACCAGAAGGACAAACTCTCTGCTCTTCCTGGGGAGCCCATGCCATGGAAGGAAGACGAACATGAGCACCCCTGTGCATGTTAGAAGGATATATGCTGGGGAGACCAAAGCAGGGCTCAGGAAAAACAGGAGTGCAGGATGGGGGGCTGCAGTGGGTTCAGAGAGGACACAGTGTGCGGGGAGGAGATTGCTGAGAACCTTGTTCTGGATTTGTATTTCCCTGATGATGAGTGATGTGGAGTACCTGATGGCCTCCTGCACGGCTCCTCTGATAAACTTCTATTCAGTTCTTCTGCCTAGTTTTAAGTGCATTGTTTAGGTTTTTTTTCTATTGAGTTGTATGAGTTATACACTTTGGATAGTAATCTCAATTTATGAAACATATCAAGCAATTGAATTTTTTGTTGTAACGTCATGACCTTTATCTGCTTCCCAGGAGTGCTTCCGGGGCCACTGGTGGCGCTCTGTCTGGGTCCCAGGGTGTTTGTCAAGGTTTCCAATGTGGCACTAAGCACAATGACAAATGTGTGAGATGCACGTGAGTGATGACTGCTTACTGTGCTCAACAATGTACTGGAAAGACAGACTGCTGCTCCTGGGGAAGGATTAGCATCTCACGTGTTTTAGGCAGATACACCTAATGCTGAGCTCTCTGCAACAGCAACAGGAAGGGTTCTGAAATGATCATAGTGTGATAGCATGTCCTACAGCAAATTTTATGCAGTCATTTGATTCCACATCTTTACACTGGTGCACATTTTTCCGGAAACATGGCACCATGTATGGTCTTAACTGTTTGTATAATAAGGTTTCTTAAAAAAGATTTTATTTATTTATTTGACAGAGAGATAGAGATAACAAGTAGGCAGAGAGGCAGGTAGAGAGAGAGGGGGAAGCAGGCTCCCTGCTGAGCACAGAGCATGATGTGGGGCTCAATCACAGAACCCTGAGATCATGACCTCAGTTGAAGGCAGAGGCTTAACCCATTGAGCAACCCAGGCACCCCTGTATAATAAGCTTTAACAAATTTATCATTTTAAGATAGATTTTTGGATATTTTATGATAGTAAATGAGCAAATTGATTCATACTGACATATATATTAAGCATTCACCACATACCTTTCCTTAACTTTTAAAATATTTCTTGGATCTGTTGTTTGTCTGCAAGTTTTTCCAAATTGCCACAAAGTACCACCAAATTTTCAATTACTTATTGAAAAAAAAATCCCTGCATAAGTGAACCTGCACAATTCAAACCTGTGTTGCTCAAAGGTCTACTGCACTTACAAATTACTGTAAGGGTAAATATTATGTATATTTTATGATGGTAAGAAAAGAAAAATTCGGATAGAATAGATGCTCACAGCAGCAGCTTATATGAAGGCACAAAAGCAGAAAAGGTCTTTAACCGGAGTGATGAGCAAAAATGGGTGAAGAGAGTGGGAGAGAAGCTTCCAGTTACCGAGTGAGGAGGTCATGGTGATGAAAGGCACAGCACACGGAATATAGTCAGTGGCCTTGTCACAGCGCTGTGGGTGACATAGTGTAATGTGTCCACTTGTCGAATCACCATGTCATACCCCAGAAGCTAATGTAACATTGTATGTCACCTACACTTCAATTTAAATTAACAAAAGAGAAGGGAAAGATTGCTAACACTTCAAGAGGATGAGGGAATATGTCTGGGCTTTATTATTTATTTTTATTTATTTATTTTTAAAAGATTTTGTTTATTTGCTTGACAGAGAGAGAGACAGTGAGAGCAGGAACATGAGCGGGGGGGCTGCGGGTGGGAAGGAAAGCATCTTCCCACCAAGCAGGGAGCCCAATGTGGGACTCGATCCCAGGACTCCGGGATCATGACCTGAGCTGAAGACAGACAGTTAGCCAACTGAGCCACCCAGGCACCCTTTGTCTGGGCTTTTATTTATTTATTTTTTATTTTATTTTTTTAAAGATTTTGTTTATTTATTTGACAGATAGAGATCACAAGTAAGCTGAGAGGCAGGCAGAGAGAGAGAGGAGGAAGCAGGCTCCCTGCTGAGCAGACAGCCCGATGTGGGGCTCGATCCCAGGACCTTGGGATCATGACCAGAGCCGAAGGCAAAGGCTTTAACCCACTGAGCCACCCCAGTGCCCCTTGTCTGGTCTTTGAAATAAGCAGGACTCATCAGGGGAACTGTCATTGCAACATAGCATGTGGCTTGATGTCCATCCTTTCTAATTTCACTATTTTAAATTCACTAGAGTCCCTGAAGTTAAAAGGCCAAAGGCCCTGGTCCTCATCTCTTTCCCACACCTCTCCCTTGTTTTCCTTTATCCAGGGAGGAGGACACCCAGTGGCCTGCAGTCCTCCCTGTGAACCACCCACACCATCCACTCACGTCTTGTCCACATCATGCAAGAGTTCCCAAGAAGCTCCTTGGCAGCATCACAGACTCAGAGCCACTGACTCTGTGTCCTCCCCCTTCCCCACAAGGGCCTGTGGCAGGACCTGTCCAATGACAGGCAAAGGGGGGGCACCCATCTAGCCTCAAGGTCAGCTTGCCTTTCTTCATTGGAAGTAGAAGTGTTGCTTCAGTTCTTTCTTTTGCAAGTGAATTCACAATGAAAATCTGAGGATGTGAACCATAGATGATTGATTGGGGTAACGTGCAACGAGAACCCATTACCTACAAACCAAAAAAGACCTGAGAGATCTTCCTCAAAGAGCTTCTCCTGGGGCCATGGACTCCACTGCTATGTCCTGTCTGTGATCATAAAGTCACCAAGAGAACAGAGATGGGTATTCACAGTGTAGAGACTGAAGCAATTCTCACAATCTGCTGCTAATCACAGGAGGATGAAAGAACAAGTAGAAACTGTACATATTCTGGATCCAATCACTTTCTGAGGTAAAATCAAAGTGATGAAAAAGTGGGGCTTTTTTGCCTGCTCCAATCTAGAGTCCCCCGACTCCAAAATCCTACTGGGATAAAGGATTGGATATGTAGTGAAAGAAATGATTATCCAGAAAAGACCTAGAGCCATGTTCTACACTGCCTGGAAACAAGTATGTCATTATATGGTGTGGGTTCCTGTGTATGACAGTGAGGGCTGTCCGTGTGCAAGTCTATGGTGTGATTCTGAATATGAGTGTGTGTGTGTGTGTGTGTGTGTGTGTGTGTGTGTGATCTCAGAAGATATTTCCCATGAACTCAGCCTAATGTGAGGGTCAAGTCTCTAAAATAAATGTTATCACCAATGCAATCTTAACCTTCTTCCTCACCACTGCTCTCCCTGGGGCTTGTTAATTTCCCTTTCATCAGGGGGAGATGCTGCAGAGATAAATGGCCCAAGCTCCTGGCCTCACAAGTGGAACAGCCAAAATTGAACCTAGCGTGGTTTCCAATGCTGAGGCTCTGGACCCACTGTCCTGCTCTCCTCACACAGTCAGCGGATCCATAGTCATGGCCAAGGGCATACCAGAATCCGTACACATGCCCAAGAGTTCACAAACATCCCAACACTGGTACCTATGGAGATGCCTACCCTGCCCACCTTTAGGTGGTCTCAGGGGTCACATCGTGCGGAACATCTATAGGCACATGGAACAGCTGAAGTTGGCAGATACATCAATGTGAGAGCCCCAGGGACAGCCTGCATGCTCGTGGTCAGCTCACAGACTTGGACAGGGAGGCCCCACATAGGAAAATGCAGGTCCACATCTGTGAGCATGGACATTATTTCCTAGAACGTGGCCAGAAGCATGTAAGGTTCAGGAGCTACACTGGCATATTTGGCAGCAGCACCAGAGCCTTAGAAATGCTCAGACCCATAAGTACTCCCCCGAGGGACAGTGGCAAATGAGAACTCACAGTGAAACATGGTTGTTAGCCTGGTGTCTGGTTGAAGGGCTGTGACTCTATGAGCCCAAGGAAGGCCTGAGAATCCACAGGAAAGATCAGAATGATGCATAACCTCAGGAACACGTGGAGGAAGAGCAGAAGTGATGGATGGGCCCCTCCCTCTAATAACCTGATTGATCATGCTGAAGTCGCTGAAGACAGGCTTCTTGGAGCACATCTGACCTGGGCAGGGAGGATGAGATGGTCCAGACAGAAAATGGCTCTCAGGAGAAATCAGTGGGAGGGGTTCCTGGGATCACTTGGGACTCACCTGCTGCTCTGGAGATTGAGAAAGGTGAATATGAAATCAGAAATACAAAGGGAATATGTGCAGGATTCAGACTTATTTTCATATTGGAATGTGAAAATAGAAAAGCAACCGTGTCCAGGGCTCTGAGCAGAACGTGTCTTGCCATTTACAAGTACTCTTTCCCACAAGACCTGTTCTTGCCTCCCTTCACTACAGCCTAGTGTGATAGCATGGGTTTTGTTTGGATAGGCCCTCGTGGGAACCCTGCCCAAGAGAATTGGGCATCAGTTTTGTTGTTGACCTGGGATGCACAAAGTCTGGTAAGAGCCAAAAAACCTTCTCCTAGACCCTCAGACCCGGAGACAAAGTGCCAGAGTGGCCCGGCGGTGCATGACAAGCCAGCTCTGTCCTTGCTCATTTCCTGACCTGGAGCATCATTGCTGCTGCGTGTGCTCTCTATCAGCTCTCATTTCCAGGCTCTGCTAGAGCTGGGTGAAAAGAGTCTTCCCTCCGGGGAGACTGCTCACTCTCAGGGTCTATGAACTCATCACAGCCTCACCCTGCCTCAGTCTGCCATGTCAAAGGTGCTTCCATGACTCATGTCCAGCTGCCCCTCAGCCCTCCAAGGGCAGCAGCAGGGCTTAAGGGCTGTCTGATGGTGCTGCTGGGCCTGCTTCACACACCTGCTCTCACAGCCCCGCTGATGGGCTCGGCTGGCATCCTGAGGTCAGGGTACGGAATCCCAGAAGCAACGGGGCCCCCATGTCTCACCTTGACACATCCTCCAATTGCCTTTCCCCCATGCCCACCCCAACACTGTGGCTTCCCTGAGCACGCGGGCTACTCTGTGGATCTCGAAGACTCCAACAGCGGGAGCAAAATCGTGCTCGGAATGATTTCCTGCTTCATGTCTTTTGCATTTGTTCTTTCCCCTCCATAAGCTCATCCTTGGAGCTCCTTCCTGTTCCCTCCTCTTGTGATTCTCCTTCTGAAGGCGCAGGTCTCACTCAGTCAGGCACCTGAGGTCCTTGGATCTTCAGCGTCTGTACCATCACTCTGCTGCCCTCCTCACCCACTTCTGGGCAGTGCCCCCGCTCCTGACCCTTGGTCCCACCACTAAACCCTGCTGAGCAGCCCCGAATGGCCCCAGCAGGGCCCTGGACTGGCAGTCAAGAAAGGGGACCCAACCTGCTAGGATCTTCCCATCCTGGAAGTCTGCCTCTGCCCTGGGCACTCCCCACACAGATGTCGTCCTGTCCTGGGTGGCTCTGGACAAGCTGATCCCTCTGTTCCTTTCAGTTGTCAACCTGGGATTCAAGACGAGAAAGAGAGAAATGATTTTGGGTGAAGAACAGGAAGCGGAAATGTCAAAGCAGAGGGCTTGGGATTAAAAGGGTAAGGCAAACGAGTGCACATGTTCTCCATCACTTCCTTGACTTTCTCGTTGGCTCTTCAGGTAAATCATAAACCGACAGGGGTGGGGGCAGCTGCTATTGTGTGGGACCACAAAACTGGGGACAAGAGGATGGTAATAATCTGTGTGGGCAACTCAAGGATGCCCCGAGACATCTTCCTGGGGTTAAGCGCCCCATCCGTATGAGACCCTTGAGGTGCTGGGCTGCATCCTCCACCAGTTGCTTAATCTCGAGCAATAGCTCTGGGTCCCTGTAGGGCCACCATGCTCAGCACTCGAGGAGGTGCTTGCCTTCATTGTGATGTGTGTGAAGAGCATCCCTGGAGTTGTTCAAAGTCTCCGTGTGCGGGACCCAGCTCTGCCCTCTCGACCTGCTACTGTCTGCAGGGATCATCCCCAGGTAATCACTAAATACGATTAGGACTTTGGGGTTGGGGGCACCTGGGTGACTCAGTTGGTTGAGTGTCTGCTCAGGTCATGATGTCGGGGTCCTGGGATCGAACCCTGCATCAGGCTCCCTGCTCTGTGGGGAGTCTATTTCTCCCAATCCGTCTGCCCCTTCCTTCTGCTCTTGCACTCCAGACCTTTCTCTCAAATACTAAGTAAAATCTTTAAACAAACAGGCGTTGGGGATAGCTCTGACTCCCCCAAATCAGGCCTCCTGGGAAAAGTGTGACGACACAGGCAGCGCAGGGCTCATGCAAACATGCAGTTCCCCTGACCCCGCCCTGCATCCCTGTGGGCACAGGCATAGTGCTGGTGTCAAGGAGGGGACACTGGAGGCTCCCGGCCTGATGCAGGGGATATGGGGTCACATGATGATACCGTTTCTCAACCGGAGGTGTGAACTCCAATAGCTTTTTCTGTAGATCTTCTACAGTAGAGCTTCTTCTGTAGTCAAACGAAAGGGACATCTGAGGCCAGTTTTCATGCCCTATTTCCCTGGAAAGAGTTAAAGAAGCAGGATTCAAATGACTTCTATTCCTTTTATTTGTTCTCCAATTCCGCTGTTCAATAATGTAAAAGTAACTGGTTTGATCACGTGTTACCGGCTCCTGTTTCAGGGAGCCTGGGTGGCCCGGTCCACTAGCATCTGCCTTGACCTTCTGTCATGATCTCAGGGTCCTGGGATGGAGCCCCAGGTTGGGCTCCCTGCTCACAGGAAGTCTGCGTCTCTCTCTCCCTCTACCCCGCTCCTCCTCTCTTGCGCATGCGCTCTCTCCTCAAATAAATAAATATATAAATCCTTCCAAAAATAAATAAAAGCTCATGTTTTGGCAAGTTTTCATGTTGGAATACACAAGAGAGAAACGACATATTTCATTACCATAGCATAATACCTTTTTAAAAAAGCACCTGCAGGTTTGGCTGGGGTTTTAGAAAGAGAAAGGATTCATGGAAGGAAGGAAGAGCTCCATGAACTGTGCACTTTGACTGTGCTGGTCTCATGATGGGTCTTCATGTGTGTGGTGGGGGGCAGGGTGACGGCTCCCACCCTGTGTGATCAGGGCCACTGCTACTCATGGGGCTCAGGTGTGGGACTGGGCCTGTTCATCCTGAAGCCTGGAGTCTCCCCTTTCCTGCATATCACATCACTCTCCAGGGGACCAGTCACTTGAAGTCTGCCAAACCAAATGCCCAGGTGAAGTCCCTCCTGGGGGACATTCATAGAGGCTCTCAGCTGACAGACAGCATAGTGAGCAAAGACCAGCGAGGGCTCTTGAGACTTGCAGCTCTGAACTCTGGGGATATCGGGGCAAAGGTCCCCTTCTAGAATCTGTAGGGTCTCCAGAGTCCCTGACACCCACCCCAGGGGGCCTCCTCCATCCATCTCTGTACCTCCCCCATCATTGCAGCAACTTGTATGTGCTTCCCAGAGTCTGGTTGGACAGCTGGGAAGGGGGACCCTGCAGTCTTTGGCCCAGGTCTCAGTGGGGGAGGTGGTCACACTGGGCTCGCAGGTCACAGTCTGGACAATGAGCAGGAACAGCCTCATGGCTGCACCCAAGATGGGACATGCGTAGGACTTATCGTTTAAATCCAGTATCCTAGTTTGATACATGATCTCTGTGTCCTGTGGAAGGTTTTCTATGGAATAACATTTATGTACTGCTGCTTACTTTTCAGACATGTCCTATAGAGAAAACACGCATGTAGCAAAATATCCTCCGGACATGGAGAAGTGATGAAATCACTGTAAAGCCATCACCGCAGTGACTCAGGGCACCAGTGAGGTCCTTCCCTCTCTCAGGCCAGCTGAAGAAAGTGCTGGCCAGTTCACTATTTGCCCTCTGCTCTGATGTCAATGTCTGTCTAAGCATGCTCTCCCTGGATGTCTGTTCATCCCATGGACCATGGGAACATGATCAACCTCGATCTCTCATGGTGATGTGGATGTCAAGGCCTTGGATACGAGGAAGTCCACTCCACGGGTCTGAAATTCACAACTCGTCAGTTCTTTCCTTGAGTATCTGCAAAAAGTTGCCTGATGTTCTTCTTGCCCAGAGTGGTTCTCTGAAAAAAGGTTGATGAAATTGTAATTTTTGTTTCTGTACATGTCACTTGCTCTTCTAGTCCAAATGCTCAAAGATTGTCCTTTTTCTTGAAGCCCACTCAGTTTCCTTGACTATTGGCTGCCATGATTCATAGCAAGGCAAGGCTCAGTGTTCTCTTCTGTGCAAGGGTTGGAGCTCCTCGAGGTTCCAGACAAAAGTGGGCTTAGAAGTTTTCCTCTTTGCTTTGTATCTTGGCTTTGGCTTTGCACTCTTGGGCTCCTCCATCCTCACAGTGCAGAGTCCGTGCATAGCTTCTGCTTCTGTTGCCTTCACTAATCTCTCACGATCTCTTGCTTACTCTATTTTCCAATAGTTTCCTGTTTCGCTTTCTGTTTCTTCCAGGCTTCTTTGTTACCGTGTGTCTTCTGCTTTGAATTTGACTAAAGAAGTGGCTTTTCCCTTTTCTCTTAACTGTCTTGGTTTTTGTGCTTTTATTTCTGAGTGTTCCATTTCTGATTCACGATGCCCTTTCATACATTGTATCACTTCCTTCCTGCCTTTTATCTCATTTTTTCAGAAATGTACCACACAGCCCAAAAAGTATATGAAGATGGGGACTCTTCCTTCCTGGAGGGGGTTACTCTGCATTTACCCCTCCTTCCCGGAGGTCCCTCTGTGTGGGTGTTGCACACTGCCAGCACGATTTTTATGCTAGTTCTGTCTGTGAGCTGGGTGGAAAGCAGTAGGATTCAGGAAAGCATTTCCAAGGCCACACTGTTTCTCTCCGACGTGTTGGGGAAATGCTCATAAACACGAGAGCCCTCATCCTGCTACCCTGTGGCCATTCTTCTCCCACTCTCCCGACTGGGGTGTTCACCCCTCACCTCCGCAGCACCAGGCCTTCTCTACGTTGACTCTGCTCTGGTTCCTTGCTCCCCATGTGGGAGGCTGGCCATCCCTGGGAACCACAGACACACTCCTTGCCAAACTCATAAATTGAGTTTTTAAAATGAATGTGGGTCTTTAGAATCATTGAGACCTATTTTTATTCGGTATTTAAACCCTATTTCCTCTCTGAATTATTTTGGTCACATCAGTACTTCCATCTTTGAGTGACTACTTTTGAGTGCCTTCTGCTTTTGTTTGACATGCCTGGGCTTTTTGATACTGATGTTTGAGTCATTTGACTTTCTCGCTATTCATTTTCACTTTATTTTTGGAATTCTCTATTTTCAGAGGGATCTGCTTTTAGATCTGGAAATTTAGGTTTAGTTAATCAGTGACTGTTCTTTATTTCTAATTCTTTAGGTTCCTAGATACATGCCGAGAGGGCCATTTTCAACCTCAGTCTACTGTTCTCTCAGCAAATGTTCCTATTTACAGTCCCAGACAGCAGGCTCACCGGGGGCCTGCCCCCCTAAGAACAAGCCCCAAAGCTTGTTCTTAAATAATAGATAAATAATAAAATAAAATAAATGCTAAATAATAATATAAATTAAAAATTATAATAAACATAAATAATAAAATTAAATTAATAAAATAAATGAAAATAAGTCAATTTAATTTAATTTAGAAATAAATTAAAAATTAATAATAATAATAAATAAAACTAGTAAATAAATTAAAAAAAATGCCTAGGTTACATTTCAAGGCAGAATTTTGGGGACTCCTGAGTGGCTCAGTGTATTAAGCATCTGCCTTCCCTCAGGTCATGATGCCAGGGTTCTTAGGATGGAGTCCTTCATCCGTCTCCCTGCTCAAAGGCGAGTCTGTTTCTCCCTCTGCCTTGGCCCCTCCCCACTGCTTGTGCTCTCCATCTCTCTCTGATGAATAAGTAAATAAAATCTTCAAGAAAATTTTAAGGTAGAATTTTAGAAATAACTTCTAAAAGATGAGCTGCTCAGATGGCTCAGTCTGTGGAGTGTGTGATGCTTGGTCTCAGGGTTCTGAGTTTGAGTCCCACACTGAGTGTAGAGATGACTTCAGTTATGAGAAACAACCTCTAAAAACAAAGAATTTTGTCATTTTTTCTCTACGGATAGATAAAAATCTACACCCACATATAAAAACGCGTGAGCCGTGTTATGTTGGAACTCCAATTACTGAACAATTGGAAAGCATGTTTAAATACAGAGGATCTTTTGTCAAAGCAAACTGTTGGACTCTTACCAATGGGACTACAGTTCAGGATTCAGAAACCCACCTCCTAGTCTTCCTGTACAGGGTGGTGGGTTATCCTGCTGCTCTCTGGCCACAGACTGTCTTTGAAGCGGGTTCACAGCTGTGTGTGAAATACCTCCTTGGCCTCTCTCCCACACAGAAGGGAAGCACCACACAATACGAGGAGCTCAAGACCCTACTCCCTGCAGCTCTGTACTGCCTATGAACCCCAAAGAATCTGCAAAGCTGGGCTGACGTGGTGGGTGATGAATTGTGAGTCTGTCCTCAGGCAGGCAGGCCTAGCAGGAAGCAGGCACAGGTGGCACAAGGCTTGGTCTGGCTGCCTGGTGTGTGCGTGAGTGATGGCAGCGGCCCAGGGGCAGCAGGGTCCTGATTTTCAGCACATAATAAATAATTTTGTGTAACAGTGAGCCAAAAAAAAAAAAAAAAACCACCGACTACAACCAATGTTGTATTTTCACATAATATGGAGGCCCTGGGAATATTGCTTTGTAATACGTTAATTTTTTTTGTTGTTCATGTGCCTTTTCCACTGCTGTGAGGTTTCAGAAGTACTGAAATACTGGTAAGGAAAATGCCTAGATTTCAGTACAGGGAACCGGAGATTCCCCTGCTTGTACAAGGGATCTGAGCTATCACTTTTTGCGTGATCCACCGTCTGTGGATGGTAGACGAGTTTCCAGTCCTCCCGCAGGACTGCTCTAGGCATGGACAGCATGTGGCCCACAGAGAGGCCTCAGGCCAAGTGCACATCTGCCACAGGTGGACCTCAGCAGCTGGGTGGGTTCTGTCCCGCTGTGACCAGCCTCAGCTGGGGAGTCCATGCAAGGACACCTCCCTGCCATGGGAGGGTGGTCTCATGGCAACCCTGAAGCCCCGGATGGAAGGCAGGAACACTGGGGGATTTCTGAAACGTAAAAGACATACATCATGTTACTCTAGGAGAAGACTTGCCTGTCTTCAGGAGAATTCCCAGTTTGAAACAGAAATGAATGGAACTTTTGGGAAATGATGGAAGGAATGACTTTGAGGTAGAAGTGGTCCACACCTATAGCAACATTTCTTATAGTGCTCCTGGGCTCCATGGGGCCTCCTGCGATTAGGGTAGCTGGGAGACAAGATAGGAAGAAAGAGTGTTTTTGTTTTTGTTTATTTATTCATTTATTTATTTTTAAAGATTTTATTTATTTATTTGACAGACAGAGATCACAAGTAGGCAGAGAGGCAGGAAGAGAGAGAGAGAGAGGGGAGGAGGAGGAAGCAGGCTCCCCACTGAGCAGAGTCTGATTCGGGGCTCGAACCCAGGACCCTGAGATCATGACCTGAGCCGAAGGCAGAGGCTTTAACCCACTGAGCCACCCAGGTGCCCCTGAAAGGGTGTTTTATAAAAAAAAAAAAAGTCTCCCTCGTGAAAGTTTATACTCTAGGGGCACCTGGCTGGCTCGGCGGAGGAACCTGTGACTGGGTCTCAGAGTTGTAAGTTTGAGCCTTACATTGGGGGCAAATATTACTTAAAATTAAAAGCTTAAAAACAAAATATGGTCTAGAAGATGTACAATGAAAAGTTAAGTCTCCCTTGTTCCAAACAGAGGTAGCTTCTAATAGTGTGCACTTGGGTAGAACTCCATAAATTCTCAATGCATGATCAAGCATATCTCTATAGATCTTTTTACACAGTTTTTTCCCCCACCACTGGATTTTACCATACAGACTTCTTCACATTGCTCTGGTCACTAAGCAAGGCTTTCGGCACTGCTTCCAAAGTCACTACATTTGAGACATTCTCCTTGGTCACTGACTTGCCAGCTGAATTCCTTCAGATGTGTTCCTTGTTTCTCATGTTTTGCACAACAGTGAAACACAGCTAGATCGTGGATCTCCTGGCCGGTACATGTAGGAGACACTGAAAGCCCTGGAATCACTGGGCCCATGGGAGCACACAAAGCCAGAGAGGACACCTGGGCCAGTGGTCCTTGAGAGAGGTTGATGGCTCTGAAACCCATTCTTGCAGGGTGTTTTCGGCCAGAGCAGCGGGGGCCTGCACCCTCCCCAGGGAGGACAGGCCTCCATTCCCGCTCACCCCGCCTGCAGAGTCTCTCCCTGCATCATCTCCAGACCATGGCCTCGTCCTTCAACGCTGTCAGTGGCCCCATGTGGTGGGGAGAGTCCTCTCCTCTGCCTGCAAACATTTTTGTGTCATTTGTCCATTGGTAGACATCAGAGATCTCTTCTGTTTCCAAGTTCATTGTTGTAAAGTTATTTCTGATAAACTTGCATATAATTAAAACAAACTAGACCTACTCTTTGCCACCTCTCCCCCTAAACTAACTTAGAGCTTTTTCCTCTTGATTGTCTTGATGGACACAGTACAGATTATTTTGGTTGAAGCCCTTCATTTTCTTTTCTACTCTCAAAAATGTCCCATCTGTGCTTTTCCTTCCACTAGCTGTAGCATGATTTAGGATTTGAACCCTGAAATAACTACTTCTGCTTTTAAAATTCAATATATTTCGAGCTGTGTGCACATTTCCAAGCCCCCAGGTGAAGGTTTCTCTGCATTCCTCTATAGTAGAATTGTGCCTTGAGGCCCCATGAGAACCGAGAACAAGAGCAGGAAGTGGTTTTGAAGAAACTCTTGTCCTTTATTCTCTTGTGAGAAAAAAAGAAAGAGAGATGAGAAAGGAGCAAACAATATGTGGGACACGTGAACACCTGGCTCTGGATGGCTGAGCTCAGATGGAGAGTCGGAAGGTTCACGTGGGACTGCCCAGCTCACACTCCATAGTTGTCTGAGGTTGAATCGCGCTGGGTCAGCCAGTTCCTGGGGTCTCTCCCCTCTGTGGCACGGAGCCCTGATAGGGCATGAAAATCTCTGTGGCGCCAATACTGGATCCTCAGGCAGGAGGCGGCAAACCCTCCCCTGTGAGGGCTGAAGCCCATGCTTGGGGAGGTTGCCCCGATAACCGTGTGCATCCCGGGGTCCTCTCCCTGACCCCACAGGTGCTTAGAGTTTCCTTACATATTGTCATGTCTCTCCTGGCACAGCTTACCCCTGGATGAGGGGAAAAGCCCCCAGTCAGACGCCCCCATGCTGTCTATCTCCTGCATTTCCCCCCTCCTTCACAAAGCTCTCCACTTGGTGATTTTTCTGAAACGTTATTGCTTGTGCCAACACTGCCCATATCTCCTCATTCCTGAGCACCTTTCTGCAGGCCAGACACTGCTGCCCAGATGTTCATGGCTCAAGCGTGCCCAAGTCTCTGAAGTACGTGCACTTAGGACCCCCAGAGGTGTGCACGGCCCGGAGCTTAGGCGGCTGCTGCAAGACCTCCAGCCGACAGCCTCAGGAGTTGGGTCAGTGTGCTTGCAATGGCTGGGTGTGGAGCTGCTCCTGGCATGGTGCTGGGTGCAGTGCACACAGGATCAAAGGAAATGCTTTCCGAAGATATTAAGAAAGATGTGTGGGGGCGTCTGGGTGGCTCAGTGGGTTGGGCCTCTGCCTTCAGTTCAGGTCATGATCTCAGGGTCCTGGGATCGAGCCCCGCATTGGGCTCTCTGCTCCGCGGGGAGCCTGCTTCTCCCTCTCTCTCTGCCTGCTTCTCTGCCTACTTGTGATCTCTCTGTCAAATAAACAAAATCCTAAAAAAAAAAAAAAAAAAAAAGAAAGAAAGAAAGAAAAGAAAGCTGTGTGAACCAGGCAGCAAATCTCTAAGAAGATCCCCTGTGAAAGACAGTCCTTGGGCCACTGCTTCACAGAAGCACAGCAACTCCAGACTGGGAGGTACCTCGGGGACAGCAAGTGTGGCTGAGCCAGCCATCCAAGGATGCAGACCTTTGAGAAATGCCTTGATGGGACAACGGTGATGTCACCAGACCATCATGCCTTTCTTCCCTTTTATGGACTAAAAGGAAAAACAACAACAACAACAGAAGGCTGACCTGCTCCTTCTTGTATAACGTGCAGCACTTCAACCTTTATTCAGTTTCCACGAATGGAGAGGCCCTACTGTGTGCCAGCCTCCATGCTTGGTGTTGGGGACACATCGGCCGGATCCTCAAGTTTCCCAATGGTGAGCATGCATAACCAGGCACCCCGAGCATGGGTCTGTCTTCTTCCTCTCTGTACTCTCCAGGCCTTGCCCAAGGCTCAGCACACAATAGGAGCTCAAGGAATGGCAACTGCTTTGGGGAATAGGATAGTATAAGGGTCAAACCTCTGGCAGTTGAATTTCGGAAGCTGGGTTCCAAGAACAGCCTGTCCTGTCCCGGGCTGTGTGACTCCGAACGGGTCCAACTATCTCTCTGAGACTCAGTTTCTTCACATGGAGGATGGGAACTTACTTCACAGGGTGCTGTGGGTGTTTCAGGAGTTGATCAGTGGTAAGAGACTGGTACAGGATCAGTGCGTGACGAGTTCTAGCTGTTTGGGGTTCATATTGTCACTACCATGTCAGAGAGCCCTGGTCAACCCAGTATTCATTCACCTTCTGGAAAAGGAAGACTGTCCTGATCACGTCTCTGCCTCATTCACACTAGGATCCTAGAAATGATGGGTGTCTTAAGAAGTGGCGGAGCAAGCAGCAGGTCTCAGGGGAGAAGGAAGGTTGCCAAAGTGTCACCATAATGTATGGAAGAGCAACTTGGAAAGCCTGGGTCAAAGGTTGGCAGGGAGTCAGGAAGGTGAGGTCTCAAAAAAACGGATGGCTCCTGGCCTGGTGAGGGGGGTCGTTTCCAGCAGCAAACCACCAGGGAAAGAAATTCTCCACCCCGGCCAAGTTTTCAGCCTCCTGAGCCCCCAGCAGCATCTCTGTGCCTTTGGGAGGAATCATTGCTGGAAGTTTCTCTGTGTGCCCCTGGGGTGGGTTTGGCCCTGAGCAGATGAAAGCTCTGGTACCGGGACAGCCCTGGACACAGGGGACAGTAGATGCCACCCACTCGTGCAAGCAGCAGCAGAGACCCACCCAACAACTATGCAGGTGAGGAAGGGACTGACTAGGACACCGTGGGGGTGACCTGCTCACTGGGGACCTGATGTGCAGCCAGCAGGAGAGGGCAGGATTTGTATGGCCTCACTGTACCCTTGGGTCTCTGGTCCTCTCCTCTTTCCTACCCATCCGTGTCTGTGTGTGCATGTGCATGTGTATGACTGTTGTCAGTCCCCTCTGTTCCTTTCCCCTCCCACCCTGCCCCTGAAGTGCTGTCCCTTCTCTGCTTCTCTCTCTGCTTGTTGCACCATCTTTCCCAACTACCTGCCACTGTGCCCAGGGCAGTCAGTATCATCTCTCAGCCCCCTTTCTTGCATGCTCATGCCACCATCCTTAAAGCCCAAGTCGTAATTCCTGGGAGAGAGGCAAAAGCGGGCCCTAGGGGGTTAGGGGTCCACCCGGCCTTTGGACCACACTGCAAATGTAGCTGTCGGGGTCACAGCCAGGGTGCAGGGAATGGTCCTTGCTCAGGCCCCAGGCCCAGTGTGGGGACTGCTCAGCACCTTCTCCCCCTTGCCACCCTTCTCCAGCAAGCTCTAAGACCTACACCGACGAGGGCAGGTCAGGGCCTGAGTTCTAGCCAGGCCTGGAAGCCTGTAGGACCCAGCTCTCAGCATGAACTCAGACTGGCACCAGCCTACCAGCTGGGTGACCTGGGACAGGCTGTGAATCGTCTGCGTGTCTCAGCGTCCCCATCTACAGAACGGGGAAGAGAAGACTCCCTCCCTCTTAACGTGCCTTCAAGGACTGGATAGGGATGAACAGACATGAAGAACTGGGCGCCTCCTGGTGGAGAGGAAGAGGGGTCTGGCCACAAGCCAGGCCTTGGGGCCCCGAGGACCCCCAAAAAAGTCAACAAAGGGAGCCCCTTGTGTCCTGCTGAGTGTCCGCGCTATGCCAGAAGAATAACCAGCTGGAAAAGGATGCCGATACCACCACTGGGCAGAAAGCAACACGGAGGAACCGCTTGCCCCTAGCTGACTGTTCCAGGTCCCGAAAACACAAAGTTCCTCTGCTGCCACACAAGCAAGGGGAGCCTCTGAGGCTGCCATCACCCCCTGAACTGGGGTTTTGAGTCACTGCTGAGGACCTGGACCAAGAAAAGAGAGCTGCTCTCCAGCGCATCCAAGATTCTCTTTGAGGGGACACAGAGGCCTCCTGCAGCTGTGGCCCCAGGTGGCCATCCAGTGCCTTTGTCCTGCCTACTGTAGTGCCTGCTCCCCTGTCAGCTGTCCCTCCAGCACCCCCCCACCTAATACACAGATGGAGACTTGTGGGGGGAAGCAGGACTCCCTGGGCGCCCTGGCTGCCCAGTCCCCAAATCCCTCTAGTCCCGCTCCCAGCTTGGCACCAGGACTGGGCTGTGTAGTGAGAAGCCCAACTCCTGGCTGTCCTGCTCCTGAAGTTGCTGCAGAAGCCCTGTCCCCCTGTGTAGTGAAGCCCGTAAGGGTTCTCCCCTGAATGGGGGGGAGGGTGGAGTCTGCTTGCAAGCTAAGGCCTCAGGCCCAGCGGGTGCCAGTTGTGCCTTCCCCAGGGCTCCTAGCACCTCCAGAATGGAGTCCCCCAGCCCCATGTGTGTAGACTCTCCTGCCCTCTCCGCCCAGAGATGCCCTCCCAGCACGGGCCCTGGTGCCCCTCCTTTCACAAGCCTCCCTATCCCCTCTGCTGTCAGTTCCAGCCCCTCTAGCAGCATCTCTACAGGCTTGGCTCCCCAGCCAGCCTCTGACACCAGGTTACTCCCACGGACTGCTCCCCACCTTCCCAGCCTCTCCTCTTGGGGTCTCACCCTGGTTGCAGTGTGAGCTCCTTTCCATCTACCCAACATCTTCCTCAACATCACAGCCCACTCCCTTGGGGCCCAAGAGGCAGTATCTTCCTGGAGAAGTAGCCGATGTTGCCCTTCCTTCCAGGGCACTGGCGCAAGATTAGTGTGGAATGGGAGACACAAATCTAGCCCCGACCTTTGCGGTCCTGGAGCAAAAGCAGGCGCCCAGCAAGCCAGCCAACATTCCGGAAACTTCCCAATCCCTGACCCACCATTTTGCACCAAGGTGGGGGATTGAGGCCTTGCCTGTGATCCCAGGGGCCACGGGCATTGGAGCAGTACACGGAGATCCGTGTCCCTTTGGCCTCCAGCCCCACAACACTGTCTTGATGCCTTCCAGGAACAGCATGGCCTCAGTCACATTCCCCCAGGCCTGCCTGTGCTGCCCAGGGGAAGTGGCAACCTGGGATCCACTGCCCAGGCCCCATTCGGGGCTGTTGGTGGGCAGTGGCCTGGAGCCAGCAACCTTCACAGCTCTCCCCAGCATGGATAGCCGGCAGCTCAGGCTCCAGACCCAGTCCAGGCCCTGAGCACAGCTCTAGCCCAGCTATCCTTGTGCAGCAGCACCCAGGCAGCTTATATGGTTCCCTTACCCGCATCTGCCCCCCGGGGCTCCCGTCCCAGTGCCCAGTCAGGCTCAGCTGCCTCCCCTGCTGTACTTGCCCCTGGCACAACCACTGCCCCTGGCTTGGCAGCTGCACCCTAAGTGCCAGGCGCGGTGCCCCATGCTGGGCCCACCAGCTAGCAGACCTGCCCCACAGCTGGCAGCACAAGGGCAGCCCCCATCAGCGCGGGGCTTTTGCCAGCACCCCCAGGTTTGGGGAGAAGAGATGATGTCGCAGATCTGTGCTCCAGCTCTGGGGCTCTCAGCATCACAGCAGGAACCAGCGGGGCCCCGAGTGGCTTGCAGGGCTCCGGGGCAAGTCTGGGCCCAAACAAAGGGGGCCGCCCATGCCACAGCATCCCATCGGGGACCGCCGGAGCCAGCATGACAAACCACCCCGTGTCAGGAGCCCCGAGTGCCCCTCCCTTCAGTCACATCCCCAGGCACCTGAACAAGAAGAGGTCCAGCTCAGATGTCTGCAGAACTGCCAGCAAGGCCGCCTTCAGGGACGGGTCGTCCTGGCCTCTCCTCCTAGTGGCCCCGCCTCACTGGTCAGCAGGACCCAGAGCAGCCTTGCCACCAAGACCCCCTCATCCCCTGCCCAGGGCTTGACTGGACGCAAATGAGCCGAGCCATGCAACAAGCCATCTTCCTCCACATCACAGCCCACTCCCTTGGGGCTCAAAAGGCAGATGCTCGCCTGTGCCAGTAGCTTCCTGGAGAAGCTGCCGGTGTTGCTTTTCCCTCCAGGGGACACCGGTGCAAGACTGTTGTGGAATGGGAGACACAAATCTCACCCTGATTTCTGCTGTCCTGGAGCAAAACCGGGCTCCCAGCCAGCCAGCCAGCCAACATTCCGGAAACTTCCCAATCCCTGACCCAGGGATTTTGCACAAAGATGGGAGCTTGAGGCCATTATTCGTGATCCCAGGGGCCACGGGCCTTGGGACAGTACACGGAGACCCGTGTCCCTTTGACCTCCAGTCCCACAATACACGGAACTACTGCTGTTGCCCATAGGTTTCCCCTCCCCTCTCCCCATGTTCTTCCCAGAACCTCCAAGTATTCTCCATTCCATTAATCAAAGCCTTGTTCTAGTTTCTTTGCATACCTCTCCTGAGTGTCTTCTATGGGTCAAGCGTGCAGAAGTTCGGAGTCAAATGGGCGCTGGGATGGGAAGCCAGACTCCATTGTTTCCAGGTTCCCGTGGCCCAGCAGAGGGCATAGGGCTAGAAGGATGGGCCCTTGAAGAGTGAGAGTAGGTTTTCAGTTTTGGGGGTGGGCCTGGGAGAACACTGACCTGGGGAGGTAGAAGCGGGGAGACTCACCCTTGCCTATTGGAAGCGCTGCTTCTCTCCCATTGGGGACCCCACAGAATCTTTTTGCTTCACAGCCCTAGGGCAATCTGGCCTAGAGTATGGGTCTGGCATCAAAGGTTGTGGCTCAGGACAAAGGAGGACAGCTTTGCCTTGAGGCTGTGACAGCTCCCTGAGCGATGAGTGACATCCCACTTCACACAAGCACCAGGCCTCCCTCACTGCATCTCTTCCCTCTGCCAGGCATTTGGGTGCTGCTTCCTGATGGTACTGGGGAGAAGAATGAGGTGCAAACTAGTCACCTGTGAGAGGGAGGGAGCAGGGACCACAGCTGAAAGGACTGTCACCCCAAAAAATGCCTCAGTCCCATATTTATTAGATACAAGGTAACAACCAACAAAGGAGGAGGTTATACATTAGTCATGGGTCTTGTAGGTCAATCAGAAGGAATGTGAGTCTTACATCGATCATAGTCTTGTAGGTAAAGAGAGTAGGGTGTGCCTGTCCCAGCAGCATGGAATTTATAGTTGAGCAAGGGCACAGAAAGGAATTACTCTAGCACCAGGCTTTAATGAGGCAGGGGAGACAATGGAAAATGGAAACAGGCGATGTTCCACCCTGAGCGACCAGGGCATCCCCAGCTGCTGGGCTTCAAGGATGTGTATCCTCCTCTCCACTGGAGGCCTGCTGCTAGCACATGTTTTCTCAAGGTCATCTTGAAGCATGCTTGCGTGACCAGTACAATTTCTCATTAGTGATATTTTAAGCAGTCTATCCTTCTGAGGTATGGTTCCATTTCCCCCTTTTTGTTAATGCAGAAGCAGCAAAATCCATTTTGCAAGTTCTCGAACCATTAGTCTTCAGAGAGATTTCCGTGAGCATCTGAGGACTAGGCATAAAAAGATTATAGCAATAAAAAGTGTCATCGTTCCACCTATAATGCCAAGACCAGTTTCTTGGATCCAAGCAAAGGGGTTTACATCGGACAGAATATCATTAATCCTTTGTGCGAAACTCACTCTTGGAGCTGATTGTAAGGATAGCAAGGAATGCCCTGAATCGTATCTTGAAGCTGTTTAATATCCACAGTTAAAATTACCGCCATAACGACTAGTAATATGGTGAAATCTTGTTCCACGGTTTTTCTGATTCATTATAGGTGTAGGGAGTAACACATAAGGAAGAAACATTCTAATCACACAGAAGGTGAAGCCTAAGCTTTATGTTTTGAAGATCCTCTCTCCGATATATATTACAGCTTCTTCGAAATCAGAGACTCTTTCACGAAATCTGTGATCTAGGACTATTTGTTGATTCCAAACCTTGCTAGTATTCTCGTGCCATTTTTGCACAAATTGTGTGGTTTGTATGGTCTGGTTCAAGGCTATTCCAGCAGTTGTAGCCGTAACAGTAATGGCTATAAATGGCTGCTATAGGCAGCCCCAGGAAATTTTTTTGTTTTATGGAATCAGTCCTTTGAAACTGTTAAAAAGTACATGCATAGCTGGAGAGTTTTCCCAAACGCGGTGGTTTTTCATTGGTAACCAAATGTCTATTCTTCTTCAGGCTGTGAGAATAATACAACTGTCTGTGTCAACGTTCTCATTCATGCAGGTGAACATTTTACATTTGGGAAAGATTATTGCTCGAGTGTTATGTTCAAAAGTCATTTCTCCAGTAACAAAAACATAGGGATCTTTAACTCCTGCTTTCACCCGTTCTTATCAGGGAAAAGGCAAATGAATAATGATCCGACTGATAATAAGATCCCTTCTGAACTCTAAGGTGATTTAAAGCGGTGGTGACCTTCCATAAATTCTTTTCCCTTTTTAGATAATCAACAAAAGGGGATGGCGCCAAAACTCCTTGCCCATGCCAGACCAGAGAAGCATTTCCCCAAGTTGGGGTTTGTGATAAGGTAACATGATTAGAAACTCACTATTTTAAGTTCTAATGAGAGGAGCACAGTCTCCCAGGGCATTTGGTGACTGCCATCCCCTTAGGGGACAGTCCCATGTAATTCCGTAGGAATCATTAATAACGACTGGGGTGAGAAGCTTGACAATACTCCCACAAGGGGAAGATTCCCTTCTCAGACCACATATGGTCTGCATTTGGGAATAGAGGATGCTGCTATGCTACAGCTAGGACCCTGATTCTCACTGGCTTGGAGTTCTTTAGCAGAGAGTAAATGTAACTGATGTTTAGTCTGACTATTATTTTTTTTTTTTAAAGATTTTATTTATTTATTTGACAGAGAGAGATCACAGGTAGATAGAGAGGCAGGCAGAGAGAGAGAGGGAAGCAGGCTCCCTGCTGAGCAGAGAGCCCGATGCGGGACTTGATCCCAGGACCCCGAGATCATGACCTGAGCCGAAGGCAGCGGCTTAACCCACTGAGCCACCCAGGCGCCCTAGTCTGACTATTATTAATAGGAGAGGCCACCAGCCATCTTTGATCACCAGGGATAAGACAACTGGAATGATTGGTGATATATACTGGTCTATTTTGCTATCCCAAGGTAAGATTAATGCTTGTGCCCTCCTCTTGGGGCAATAATGGCAATCTAGGATCAAATATTCCAAGTACCCATTTCAAGGCATTCAAATTAATTGGTGTATCTTCTCCCCACTCCACTGGATGAGCAGGGGAGGATTAGGTACATATGCCCAATAAGTTATCTATTTGTACATAACATTTATGAAAACCTAACAGCTACCGTGATGAGGGCCATCATAGTTACCTCCATGTTGTTAGGGCTGAATGGGTGCCAGAACTTCCTTTGCGTTTGTTGCCAACTTCTTTATCTGACCCCATGTTGGAGTCTTCGCTCTGTTCCTCCCTGGTGTTGTGATTTTGGCGCTCCGTAGTCTGAGTCCCTCGAAGCAAATGATCGGTGGGACTGATTTGAATATGAGGTTTTCCTCTTGCTCATGACAAAACTTTATGAAATGAGAGGGCACCCATACGGGCTCGATGGCCTTTTCAGGCAATACACATGCATATCCTTTTCCCCAGATGACTATGTTACCAGACTGGAGGACATATCGGCATTTTTGTTTACCAAAATGTCTTTCTCCTGCTGCAGTGTTTGTATCATCATGATTCAAAAAGTAAGAGAGAATAAAAGTTGTGCTGGTATTTATTTTAAGACCTTTTTTTAAAGATTACTTATTTATTTATTTGACAGAGATCACAAGTAGGCAGAGAGGCAGGCAGAGAGAGAGTGGGAAGCAGGCTCCCTGCTGAGAAGAGAGCCCAATGTGGGGCTCAATCCCAGGACCCTGAGATCATGACCTGAGCCGAAGGCAGCGGCTTAACCCACTGAGCCACCCAGGCGCCCCATGTGCTAGTATTTCTTAAGGAGAACCTCGTATGCCCCATTTTTTTTTTTTTTGGTAATGTAATTTTAATATTTCATTAGCCTGCGCTACAAGTCCTTGTCCTGGAGGATTATATGGGATGCCTGGGGAATATTTAATATTCCAAAAATTAAAAGATTGTAGCTTACTTGAAATGTTAGCAAGTGCACTATCGGCTTTTTGTAACTTTGGGCATTCCCGTGACCACGAAACCAGAATGAGATGTCTAAGAACATGTGCAGCAACTTCTCCCATTTGAGTGTAGCCCATACAAAGTGGAAATGTGTATCTACATTGACATGAGCAGAAGACTGTTTCCCACATGAGGGGATGTGAGTGGCAATCCATCTGCCATATTTCTTTTGCAGTTATGCATCATGGGTTGACGCCCGCTGGCTGTGTGGGAGGATTGGTGGCGGCACAAGAAGGGCAGGAGTGGACAATAGAATTTGCTTGTTCTTTAGTAATAGAGAATTTGTGTCCAAGTCCTTTTTGGTTTGCATGTGTACGAGAGTGAAAATCAGACGCTTCCTGAAACACTGACAAGATGAGAGGGGCAGCTCTTTTATGACCTTTTGTTAATTGCCCAGGAAGGCTATGGTGACTCCAGAGGAGTTGCATATAAAGGGGCAGAATGTTGATAAAGGAGGGATCATAAATGATGAAATAACGAGTGGAAGGGGATATCCGATGTAGAAATAGCAGTTTTGATATGTTGTAAAACATATTCTGTTTATAAAGAATTACAAAACAAATTAAATGCAGAAGAAATATCTTGAAACAATGCAATATAACTCATAAACTGTGATTTTTGTGCCGAGAGACCGTAAGTAGATTGGATTTTTGAGGTCAGACCATGTAACAGTTTCTACCTTAGGAGGAGCCATCAGAAAAGCGAGTAGGGGCACCTGCAATTGGATTTTTAGAGGTAATTTTAGGAAGCACAAAAACATTGTGCTTTAGAAATGAAATAATAGATAAAGAGGGGTCATGGGATGATGTGTTTCCAAGAAGGCCACTGAGGGCAATTCGCCAGTTTAAATTATTCTGCAATGCTGTTTTTTTTTTTTAAAAAGATTTATTTATTTATTTGACAGAGAGAGAGAGACACCACCAGCAGGCAGAGAGGCAGGCAGAGAGAGAGAGGAGGAAGCAGGCTCCCTGCTGAGCAGAGAGCCCGATGCGGGACTCGATCCCAGCACCCTGAGATCATGACCTGAGCCGAAGGCAGCGGCTTAACCCACTGAGCCACCCAGGCGCCCTGCAATGCTGTTTTAATTTGTATTTTATTTAAAGTCAAAACAATTATCTTTGGATCATATCCCTGTATTTGACAAGTTCTTTTTCTTCCCAATTGAATAATGCTACTAATATGGTCTCTATAGGTCGTTAGTGTTTTAACAGTATTACTTGGAAGAAAAATTCGTTCTATGATTAGTTCTTATTGGATAATTAGTCCAGTGGGCATATGTGGGGACCTTAAGAATACGAAAATCTAAGGGTATTTTAGGCTGGACCCTACCTGTCTGCATTGACTGAACTGGTTTTCAACAAATTGTAATTCTTCTAAGCCCTCTTTAGAAATGGTCCTAGGACTCTTTAAGTTAAGATCTCCCTCCAGAGAGGCAAATAGATGCTATACAGCTATGTGAGAATTCCAGTTCTAGGTCTTACCCAATTAGTGTCTCCCAATAATTTTTGCAAGTCATTTAAGATCATAATCTTGTATTTATGGATTTGAACCTCTTGGGGTTTGAGGTCCTGCCCACAATGAACCCAAAAATGAGAAAGGAGTGGTAGTTTGTATCTTTTCCAGAGCTATAATTACTTTCTATTTTTCAAATTGCAATTGAAGCATATTAAAAACGTCCTGCAATTGTACAAATGGCTATCAGACACATGAAAAAATGTTCATCATCACTAGCCCTCAGGGAGATTCAAATTAAAACCACATCGAGATATCACCTTACACCAGTTAGAATGGCCAAAATTAGCAAGACAGGAAACAACATGTGTTGGAGAGGATGTGGAGAAAGGGGAACCCTCTTCCACTGTTGGTGGGAATGCAAGTTGGTGCAGCCTCTTTGGAGAACAGTGTGGAGATTCCTCAAGAAATTAAAAATAGAACTTCCCTATGACCCTGCCATTGCACTCCTGGGAATTTACCCCAAAGATACAGATGTTGTGAAAAGAAGGGCCATCTGTACCCCAATGTTTATAGCAGCAATGGCCACAGTTGCCAAACTGTGGAAAGAACCAAGATGCCCTTCAACAGACAAATGGATAAGGAAGATGTGGTCCATATACACTATGGAGTATTATGTCTCCATCAGAACGGACGAATACCCAACTTTTGTAGCAACATGGACAGGACTGGAAGAGATTATGCTGAGTGAAATAAGTCAAGCAGAGAGAGTCAGTTATCATACGGTTTCACTTATTTGTGGAGCATAACAAATAGAATGGAGGACATGGGGAGATAGAGAGGAGAAGGGAGTTTGGGGAAATTGGAAGGGGAGGTGAACCATGAGAGACTATGGACTCTGAAAAACAATCTGAGGGTTTTGAAGGGGTGGGGGGTGGGAGGTCGGGGTACCAGGTGGTGGGTATTATAGAGGGCACAGATTGCATGGAGCACTGGGTGTGGTGCAAAAATAATGAATACTGTTATGCTGAAAATAAAAAAATAAAGAAAAAAAAGAGTTCACATAATATATCATCCATAAAAGGGGTAAGATATATTTGTGGAAATTGATCTCCGACTGGCTGTGTAACTTTTGCCACATATTCCTGACAGATAGTAGGACTACTGAACATTCCCTGTGTTACAACTTTCTATTGATATCATTTGGCTGATTCTTTTAAACTTACACTGGGGATAGTGAAAGCAAAACAGTGACTATCTTCCTTAGCAAGTGGTATAAAGTATAAAATTTATAATCCTGTAAATCTATGATAATTACTGGCCATTCACATGAAACTGAATTAGGCGAAGGCAGTCCGGGTTGGAGAGACCCCATGGGTTGGATAACAGAATTAACCGTGGGCAGGTCTGTTAAAATCTCCACTTTCCTTATTTTTCCTTACACTGACACGTGAATTCCAAGGACCGTGAGGGTCTTCAATATGCCCTTTTCTTACCTGTTCTTCAATGAGGGATCGGAAAGCTAGTGGTTTCTCTTGGGTTAAGGGTCACTGCTCCTCCCAATACGTTTGTCACTGTTCCAGTTTAATGTAATTGGTTTAGGAACAGAGGCCCTCAGTGAAATATCTGGGAATCCTGCTTAGGGGAAAGTATAACCAGAGATGCTCCCCACTGACTTAGTAAATCTCAAACCCCAAAGGTAATAGGCAAGTCTACATTATGTGGCTGCAGATAGCCCTTCGACCTTCAGGTCCTTCGCAGAAAAGATTAGAGCTCTGACGTGCATTGCCAGCCTGTGCCAATTCCATGATAATACAAGAAGACGGACTATATGGCCATTTGTTAGGCCAACGTAATGAGCTTATGACTGAGACATCAGCTCTGGTGTCAATTAGACCTGGAAATTCTTTTCTCTTGTATTTTAACAGCAAATTGGTTTATCTAGGTAAATTTTCTCAGTCAAATGTATGCCCTGGTTTTCCCAGTGCTTCCAAACCCATTAGAGTTTCTTTTGAAGTTTCTAAATTGACCCCAGAAAGAGGATAAGAGTAGCAACTGGGCAAAGCACTCTCCTTTTTGAAAATGTATGGAGCCACAGTAGTTATCATCACTGAAATCTCACCACTACAATCCGAATCAGTAACACCAGTGTGGACTAATTATCCCTTTGAGTTGAGGCCAGATCACCCCAAAGCAACCAAGTGGTTCCCTTCGGTAAAGGGCCAAAAACACTATATGAAATTTATTGGGAAACTTGGCAGACATTTGAGATGTTCTTTGGAAATGGGGAGATCTAATCCAGCACTACCAGGCAAAGCATGTAGTAAATTTAAAATGGTACATTTGTCTGAAAGCTAGGTGCTAAGGGAGAATTAGCCCCCTTGTTTGTCAGGGTTGAGGGCTTGCCCTGAAGTAAGTTTCCTTGAAGGGGAATCCATCCTTCTGGAATTTGGAATGAAACTTATTTGCCCAGTGATTTCCTTTTTTACATTTAGGACACAGTCCTGGTAGCTTATGACTTGCATTTTGCGGAGAGAATTTTCCTTGTTGCCTACATTGAGCTTTAGCATGTCCTGTCTGCCCACTGTAGAATCATTGTCCTTGAAATTTTCCTGTGGTCAGAGCAGCCATTGCTTGAGCTAACAAATCAGCTTTACAGGACTGTATCCCCACTCCTTGGCATAGCTTAATATAGTCTGGTAATGTTCCCATACCTTTTAAATGGTGCATTCAATTTTTTACAATCAGCACTGGCATTTTCATATGGCCATGGCTGAAGAATAGTATCAGCAGCTTCGAGACTATTTATCTGTCTTTTAATAGCTTCTTGTAATTTCGCGGTAAAATCAGTACAGGGTTTGCTAGGACACTGTACCACCTTTGGAAAAGAAGAGCACTTCCCTCCTTGGGGTTCTGTTCTCTCCCAGGCTCTCAGACAACAATGTCAAGAGCTGCTCAATAGCTCGATCACTCATTAGTACCTGATCTGGCACCCGGTCCCATGGCTCAACACCCATGGTCTGCTTCAGGGAAAGAGGAACATTATTAGCTCTGTTACGGGCAGCTGTTGTTTCTGCATGGTCTTGCCACTGTGATTTAAGTGTAAAAGCTCACTTGAGGATAAGACTGTTTCTGCTAGCAATAACCCATCAATCAGAATAAGTCGGCTGTCTTCTGCGATGCCTTGAATGACTCCTGTTGTATATGGGGAATTAACTGTGTAGTTCTCTACTATCTGTTTTAATTACTTCCCTTTAATTTGAAGGGAAATGGCTCATGCATGGCCTCATGCATACCATCAGGATGGCTGGGATCCTGTCCTGGAGCGACGACGTGTTTCCCAGGATAAACAGGAAATTAAAATGTAATGCATGTAGGTCTCTTGCTCACTTTGCTTCAGTGAGGTCTTTCGGAATGGCTGAGAGCATGGATTTTCATTCTTTTCATTAAATGGCCCCTTCTCATAAGATGGAGTAGCTGAGAAGAATCAATGAAACAAGATGGGATTGGGAGGGAGACAAACCATAAGTGACTCTTAATCTCACAAAACAAACTGAGGGTTGCTGGGGGGAGGGGGTTTGGGAGAAGGGGGTGGGATTATGGACATTGGGGAGGGTATGTGCTTTGGTGAGTGCTGTGAAGTGTGTAAACCTGGTGATTCACAGACCTGTACCCCTGGGGATAAAAATATATGTTTATAAAAAATAAAAAATTTGGGGCACCTGGGTGGCTCAGTGGGTTAAGCCGCTGCCTTCGGCTCAGGTCATGATCTCAGGGCCCTGGGATCAAGTCCCGCATCGGGCTCTCTGCTCAGCAGGGAGCCTGCTTCCTCCTTCTCTCTGCCTGCCTCTCTGCCTACTTGTGATCTCTCTCTGTCAAATAAATAAATAAAATCTTAAAAAAAAAAAAAGATGGAGTAGCCGATGGCAAAGGTGCCACTTGTAGCTTTCGTTCTGTTATTGGAGGAGGAGGGGGAGGAAATGCCTCATTAGCATATTCCTTTATGTTGATGTTAGTCACTTATTCCCCCACCAAGATGGCATCCTCAGGTTCCTTTTTAGTTTCTCGGGAACACTCATGATCGCTTTCCAAATCAGGGCTTTGTAAAGGCTCCAGAACAGAGCGAGTAAGAGTCCAAGTCAAGCATACCGTAATCGGAATGGGCTTTTCTTTAGCATGCAGAAGTTTTAACTCATGACCTACTTTCTCCCATGTCTGTAGGTCTAAAGTCCCTAATGTAGGGAACCAGGAGCAATGTTCTTTGATTGCTTTTAAAAATTCAAAAAGTTGGCCCTCACTGACTTTTGTTCTTTCTGCCTTTAGGAGTCATCTCAATACACCTACATAAGGGCGATATTCGTTTGTGCTCTGTAGATCACTAATACTCTGGGCTAAGCATCCACAACTCAGCAGCAGGAAAAGGGCTCGGCCGTGCAAAAACCCACACTGGGGCTTCTTCTCCTGTTTTGTTTCTTATCCCTGTTCAGGCACAAGTTTGCCACTTCCTGTCAGTGCATGAGAGAAGAAGGAGGCACAAACAAGTCAACTGTAAGACAGGGGGAGCAGAAGACAACAGCTCTAAGGACAACAGCTGGAAGGGCTGTCCAGGACACCTATCCTCCTCTCCACCAGAGGCCTGCTGATAGTACATGTTTTCTCAAGGTCATCTTCACGCATGCTTGCGTGACCAGTACAATTTTTCATTAGTGATATTTTAAACAGTCTATTATTCTGAGGGACGGTTACTTGGGGGGAAAGGCAAACAGCTGCAGAGGAAACAAGATACTGTCCATAAATTGTTACCATCAAAGATGAGATGCTTCCAGGAGGTGGTCTGAAATGGGTGGTGTTTAGAGATCCCCTCTCCTGTCGTCGCAAGAGAAAAGCTGAACAGAGGGAAACCAAGAGTTCTTCAGTCCATCAGAGAACTGAGGTCATGGGGCAAATGTCCCCACATAAATTGGGGAGATAGCGGGACACAGAGACTCACAGCTTCTGGGAGCAAATGCTTCCACTGGAGCTGGGATCGGGGCAGCCACCCTGGTCAGTCTCTGTGGCCCCCATGTCCATAGGCTGGAAGGGGTCAACCCCAGTGCCCTCAGGCTTTGGGGACTTCCACCCTTTCCTGAGTGTACTGCCAGTAGCCCCCCACCATCATCAGGAAGAAGGCCAAAGAGAAGTCCTTCCTACTTCCCACAGGGGGAGGAGGACAGCAACCATTATGAAACACCCCCATAGCTCTTTCATTCTCCCTGAGGAAACCTTCCCTCGAGGCTCACTGCTCTCCCACAGTGACCAGCTGAGGTTCTCTCAGAGCAGACGTGGCCCAGGGGAAAGGACGCCACCACATCTGAGCCCCTCCAGCTTCCCACGGGGAAGAAGGGCACCAAGCCCAGTTCCCTCTAGCAATCTCTCAACTAAGGGGAACAGAAATCTGAGAAGCACTTGTAAAGGTCCAACCCTGGGGACACAGGATCACCTGACCTGCAATTACATACAAGATCTGAGTGACACACTTCATCCGGCTTTCACGGGTAGCATAGACTACACTACTTAACTGTTGTTGGAAAACTCACTTTTTTCCCTAGTAGTGTGGAACATTCACGAAGATATTCTGGGCCAAAACACAGGATCCATAAGTAGTCAATTATAGACACACTACAAATTATGTAGAAATCAAGAATTCTACGATCAAGAGAATCCCAAATTACTTGCCAATTAAATCATATCCTTACTTATGGCACACGGGTTAGAGAGGAACACACAAAAAGTAATATCGAAAGCACACTGGTGTTAGGCATAGAACAGGTCATATTTGGCGGGGAGCTGGAGACCTGCTTGATGCTTTGCATGCTTCTGTTAGAACAAAGCAAGAGGGTGACCATTGGTAACCTAGGTTTTCCTTTTAAGGAGCAGAACTGTGACCAGAAAATCTGTCCCAGGTAGGTGAAAAGAAGGACCAAGAGCAGAAATCAACTCAATAGGACACACATAAATCATGGACAAAATAACAAAGTCATCATTTGGTCTGGTGAAAAGATGAATAAAATGCATAAACCCCTACCAGGGCCAATGGGAATAAGACAAAGTTTGGAGTCGTGAACACCATGTGACTGCTGGATGCCCACTCCGTGTGGACAGAAACTTTCCAGATTTTATGGCACTTTATGCTTCCAGAATCCCTCTGCAGGAGGCCAAATCAGCTTGTTATTGAGGCAGTGTTGGTGCGGTTGGGATGGGGCTAGAGTACCTCCCGGTGACAGACCCCCCAAGATGGCTGCTATGGGTGCTGCCCTTCGCAGCCCATCAGAGGAGTCCTGACCTCTACACCCTTGAGGTAGAAGGCTTTTTCTTTGGCTTTTTGTGACATTTTAATCCATTTCAAAATGAACGTATCTTATCATAGTAAGTACTCAGACATTGAGGGGCTATCTACTCTTTAGTTTGCAATTTTGTAGTTTGATTTTATGGAGTTTTATGTATGGCCTCCCAAAATAATTTCAAACTGTAGATACCAGACAGGATCATCTTATCTTTCAATCTCAATTTAAATCGCTTGGTCATAATTCCTTGCCAGACTTGTCACTACCTCTAAGACAACCTGTGGATATTCCTAATTATTATCCCACCTTATCCTTCAGGGCTCATTATATGAATTTAGTTTTCATTTTTAAAACACAGACCATTATAGTCCCTGCGGTAACTTAACATATTTTCCATAAGATCACACTGCCTTTACACATAACATGGTGATTTGGGAGCCCTTTTTATAACAAGAAAATACTGCCCTGTAGGTTCTGACTGGGTTCCCCTATTGACTTTTCCCAAAGGTGCACATATAAATTCTGGCGTGCCTCCACCTTAATACAAGACACTACTGTTCTGGTGTTGAATTGCCCTTAACAGTGGCTAGAGTTTGTGTTCCTAAGATTAGAAAAAGCAGAGGAAAGATAAATCAAGGCAGACTTTGAGATCCCATCTGTAGAACTTTAGGTAACTTTAAACTTTTAGTCTCATCCACTCTCCTCACTCCCCTGAAAATACCAAGTTGCCATTTTAGTAAAAAGTCAAATCCTGGGGAGGGGGCTGGGGGTACTAGGTGGTGGGTACTATAGATGGCACGGATTGCATGGAGCACTGGGTGTGGTGAAAAAATAATGAATACTGTTATGCTGAAAATAAATAAAATAAATAAAAAAGTCAAATCCTGTGTGAGGGAAACCCCATGTGTTTCTTCTTTAAGTGAATATAGTTTGTCAATGTGAATTTTTCTTAATGTACTCTGGCAGGATCAGAAAAACAATTAGTGACACCAGCTTCATTTCAATTTTACTCTTGCTCATTTGCATTTGAATTAATGTTATATGCTTAATTTTGGCTTACACCCAAAAGGTATGTCTTGGTTTCTGTGGTATCTTAACATATTCTAACCTTGTCTGGAAATCCTCAAAACTTTGAGACAAAGAACTTCATCATGACAGGTTTCCATAAAGAGAGTGGGAAAGAGAAGATTAGGCAAAAAATTATCAGTTATCTAGTGCCGCTAACTGTGTTATTACAATCAGTAGTGATGACTGGAATGAAAACATTCAGCACATTAATGGTAAGAGCACAGTTATTATAAATCAGTTGAGGACATTAGGCTTTTGAAGTAGCTGCAGTTTCGTGCAGCCTCCTCTTTCTCCCCAGAACCTAGGCATCTTCTAACGGGACAGAGTGAGAGAGGACAGCTCTGGTCCAGCTGAAATGTCAGGAGAAAAGCCAAGCGAACCTCTGTTCTGGGTCCCTCACATCTAGTTGTATGTTTATATTTTGTTAGTAGATATACAGAGCAGCTTTACATGGAGTTTGGGAGGCTTTGGCAGTTAGGCCATCGTCGCCAGCCAGCGACAGCACACTGTCACAATGGACTTTCCCGATTCTCATCAGGGATCCTTCCTCTCTGGCACAGAGGGGCCCATATTGCCCAACCCAGAAGTGCGTGGGCTGCATGCCCAGAGCTGGGGATGGTCTGGGGGACAACCTGATTCCCTCACACCTTGGGCTTCCCTTGGCCCTTGGTCTTTTTGCAAGTTGTCCTATTTCCTGGCACAAGGCGAGTTCAATCCATCTCTTGGCGGACGACAGTCTCTAAGGAAGGACGGCTCAGTGCTGCTGTTTTAACAATCATGATCAAAGAAGCTTAACTTACCAAATAGCAATGCTTTTGTTTTATGTCCTATGTACCAAGGAAATGTTACAAGGTTTTTGTGAAATGCATCTTAGTTTCATTAATAAAGCAGGTTCCTTATTAGTTTAACACTCATGTTCCTGGAATACTGCACATGTAAGTTTCATGGAAATGCTTTTAAGCTTATGCCCTTATCTTGTCCAGTAAAATTACTTTCAAGATATCCTTTTGACTATGTAAACTGGAATTGTTTCATGATTTTGCAATTCAACCAGTATAAATGAAAACATTTTGACAGGGGGAATCCACCACTAATTTCCGCTGGACAAAGTTCTTAAAATCAAAAAAGCCTATTCACACACAATTATATGTAATGACTGTAGTTATCAGTTTATTACACAGATTAATCATTCTTGAATGTACAAGCTCCAGAGGAGCAGTTGGGTCTTTAAATAAATATACACAAGTATTTCCATCAAATGAGTTTTCATGCTTACATCCAGATAGACCTAAGCAGTTAAAAACATAAGAAAAATAAGAGCTATAAGAGTATTAACTGAGAAAGTGAACCATGAGAGACTATGGACTCTGAAAAACAATCTGAGGGTTTTGAAGGGACGGAGGGTGGGAGGTTGGGGTACCAGGTGGTGGGTATTATAGAGGGCACGGATTGCATGGAGCACGGGGTGTGGTGCAAAAATAATGAATACTGTTATGCTGGAAATAAAAATAAATAAATAAATAAATTAAAAAAAAAAAAAAAAAAAGAGTATTAACTGAGAAACCACATACAAACCAAAGAATGTGGAAGAGAGAAAGGGGCTGAAATGTTGACCAGTTAAACTTAGACCTTAAAATACAGGATGTGGGTAGAGTTTCATCTGGTTGGTCATAACTTTCACCTAATACGTAGGTCCTTCCAAAAAACATGAATACAGAAACAGCTTCGTGTTCTTTACCTTGCTTTTCATAACTGTTCTGAGTTTAATGGGATTTCACCTAAAACAATCTCCTACAGGTCAATGGAGCTTTTCTTCCCCATCCAAGCACACAGCATACCCACCACCCCTCACCTTGCCCTTATTTGAATTCAAGTCAGTAAGGAAAACTTTTAGTCTCACTCCTACGTTATGCCTGGAGAAGCGGCTTGTCACACACAGACTTCTCTGCTAGGAAGCAGTGTTGGTACAGAAGTACAGTATTTCTAGTTTGTTTTTCCAAGTATGTACAACACGCAGCACTGCCATATCAGGTTAACCTGTGCACAGGGGAAGATGAGGTGTGGGCTCATAGAAAGCCATCACTTGGAAATCAAAAGGACTTTCTCTTTCAGAGTTTCCCTATCTTTATTTGTAGAGATTATCCAATAATTTCTTTAATTATATCGCATACTTCTGAGTCCATTCCTGAGCTATTCTGTTGTACTTTTCTCTGTTTTGTAGATCCGAGGATTCTCAGGCACTAAAAGGGTCATCTGGATTGGGATCACACAACAGAGAACAGATGGACAAGAGTACTTTTGAAATAGTTAGTGCTGGAGACCACTGTGACCAGAGAATATCAAGACCAATGCTGCCATTACTGTTAATATTTGGATGATAAATTCTTTTTGTAAATGCAATCTCATGTGGCTTGAAGGGGTAATCTGTTGGGAAATGAATTGTCAAGAAAAATACTCCACCCTGATAGGGACTGTCATTCTTGTGGATTCTCTACAGAGCCATCCTGGGCGGCAGGCGGCTGTGGGTCCCAGGTGGGATGGAGAAAGGGGAGGGACTGGGAACGGGGGAAGGGAAGCGGGGCCGCCTCCGTGATAGTGGGGCGGCCAGAGAAGATGGGGAGTTCCGGAGCGCAGGTCCGGCAAGAGGGACTGAGGGCAGGGGCCACTTGACTCCTGAACCTGCTGCAGTGGTCACCGCATCACCTGGCGGCAGCCCCTTTATGTGCTGCCCTCCAATATGCCAGAATCCGCTACCCACGCTGCTGCCACCGCTGCCAAAGCTACCTCTTCCACCTATTTTCAGTGCCCCCGCCTCAGCCACCACAGATGCCTCCGCCAGGAAGCAAGAGGCTAGGCCTTGGGCTTCGCTGGCGCCATTCAGTGGGACAGCCAGAGGGACTGCCTGTTGCAGGTGGATGGAGGGAAGCCCTGGCGAATGGGCGGGCAGCACCCTGGGGGTGGTAAAACACTTTTGTATATATTATCTCAATGCAAAGAGGAGAAAAAAAAAGACATACGTAGCGGTGGATTTTTATGACTCTAAACATTTCTTCCACTTATCATTAATAAGGGATAAAGTGAAGGCAAACTCTGGATGTTTTTAAATAGTGCTTATTTCTGTAAGTGCGGGAGAATGGGGCCATAGGGTCTAATTCTCAGTCCCAGGGACTGTCGTTGCTTTGAAGTTCTCACAAACTTTTTCTTTTGACTGAATCATATATTTTACTGCATAAAAACAGATTTTTATCTTGAGAAAACTGAGGTTAAAAAGAAAAGATTACTGTCAGTATCAATTGAAAAGGTGGAGAAAAGAAACATTCAGTAATTTTTGCTGTTCATTGGAACATATGTTTATCAGTATATAACCCCCCTAAGACAGACCATGGAGACTAGATCAATCTAGGTGTAATGTGCTGAATTTTGGTGCAGAAATGAAGGGTAAAATATTTGTCTCCATGAGGACAGATCCATTACTGCACTTTTCAGAATGTCAAGATTACATTTGAAAAGTAGTTGCAATTTTGTCCCATTTCCTAAAGATAATTCTCTGCTTGTACTTCACACGGAAAAATCTGTGACTTGAGGAACAAGATGGCGGGGAAGTAGGAGGAGGCGCCTTTTCAACCTGTATCCTAAAGTGAGCTGATTACCTACCAAAGAACTCTGATCATCCATGAAATCAGTCTGAGATCAGAATTATACATGTCTGGATCTCTACAGGGGCAGAAGATGCCAGTGGGCAGGTAAAGCGGTGTGGGAACGGTGGACTGATATTGGAAGATAAACAAAAGGGGGAGGGAGCCACCAGAGGCGGCCAGTTGGAAAGTAATACCCCCAATACGAGAGAGAGTGCCCTGCATCTGGGGACCAGCACTAACTTGGAGACTGGTTGAAAGCACTCCAAAAGAGCAAAGGATCGCAGGGGTGGGGGAAATTGTGGGAATCGGGGCGGCTATGGACAGGGGCTTAAGTCCCTCGTCCCAGGACAGCCTCCCCGGTGCTGAGCCAGAGAGAGTGCGGTGGAGAAACCAGGTCTTGGTCCCTAAGTCGCCAGCGCACCTGAGAACACGTGGGGTCCGGCTCCTGTGAGGGGATGGGAGCCATGCCGGACAGCAGAACACGCGCGAGCCCTGCTATAGAGCCTGAGATGTGCATGCCCCTCATCCTCCCCTGAGAGAGGTACAAAGGCCCAGCTAGCGCCCTTTGATATGCGCCATTGTTTCAGAGCCTAAGATGCGTGCACCAAACTCTCCCCCCAGAGAGGTGCACGAAGGCCCAGCCTGGTGCTTTCACCTGCGCCCTGTTCTCAGAGGCCGAGACCAGTGCGCAACCCACAGCCTCCCCTGAAAGAGGTGCGTGCAAGTGGGTGCTCTTAGACCCAGGAAGACCAGGCACTCTCAGCCCAGGCCAGAGAGAAAATCTCAGTGTGCAATTGCTGCTTGGAACCTCTCTGGTGGTCTAGAGCTGCCCAGACAGCTGCTGCTGCTGTGCCTTTGGGTACAAGCAAAAGATCCTGCGTCCCCAGGGACCGCGACTCGGAACCTGCTCTGCGAGCAGCCAAGGGGGAACTTATTTGGGCTCTGCAGCCAGATTGAGGCTTCTCTCTGAGAGGGAGGTCAGGGTGCACTTTGTTTTCCTCTAAAAATACAAAAACCATCAAAAGTGGTCAAGGTGAGGGGGGAAAAAAAAAGTGAACAAACATAAAAGCCGCCAGAGAACAAAAGCCTAAAAAAAAACCCAGTTTCCTCAGAGCCCACCCCCTTGAGGGGGACTGAAGGACTTAACTCAGGGAACATCATTGACTGAAAACCCACGTGGCAGTCCCCGGCCTCAGAAAACAAACCAAGAAAGAAAGAAAAAAAAAAAAAAAAAAAAAAAAGGACGACAAAAGAACAACCACCACTACTTCATAGGAAAACTTTTATCTTTTACTTATTTCCACTACTCTGGTTCATTTTCTTTTATATATATAATTTTTTTTAACCTATTTACCATCACAGTGAGCTGTCCAATACATCAAATTCCATAATAACCTTCTAACCTGAACTTTTTGATACATACACCTATGTTTTCCTTTTGCATTTCTATTTTTTGAATTTTTTTAAGTTTTAGTTTAGTTTAGTCTAGTTTATTCCTTTTTATTTTATTTTCTAATATTCATATAGAGTAAAACTTCAAAGTAATCCCCTTTCCCCAATGAATACTACCCCTACAGGTAAACCAATTTTTAATCCCCTTTACCTTAGGAAAGTTGAGTCCTTTAACAAAGATATCAAGATACATCCAGGAAGAATCAAAACAACCTTCCTCGCCCACACTGAGAATTCATAACCACTCTCCCATCTTTTTCTTCCACCAGTGTTTCTGTGTTTGTCCTGATAGTATATAAATCTTATACTTGGGGTTCTTCTTGATGAGGTTCTTCCTTTATTTGCATATATATATATATATTTTTCTCTTGTCATATACTTTTATCAGTCTTTTTGTTTGTTTTTGTTTGTCTACTTCATAAATCTTACCTTGGGGCCCATTTGGGCTGAAACTTCTCTTTCATCTTCCCTTTCTTTCCTCTCTCTCTCTCTCTCTCTTTTTCTCTTTCTTTTCTTTTGTCTCTCGTTTGGGTGGGGAATCCTGATTGCTCAGAAGTGTTCCAGGGTGCACATTGACTGCACCACGGTCAATACATCCAGCTACATCTGTTCAGTCATCTCTCACCAAAATGACTAGGAGGACTAGGACGGGACTGGAAGAGATTATGCTGAGTGAAATAAGTCAAGCAGAGAGAGTCATCTATCATATGGTTTCACTTATTTGTGGAGCATAACAAATAGCATGGAGGACATGGGGACTTAGAGTGGAGAAGGGAGTTGGGGGAAATTGGAAGGGGAGGTGAATCATGAGAGACTATGGACTCTGAAAAACAATCTGAGGGTTTTGAAGGGACGGGGGGTGGGAGGTTGGGATACCAGGTGGTGGGTATTATAGAGGGCACGGATTGCATGGAGCACGGGGTGTGGTGCAAAAATAATGAATACTGTTATGCTGGAAATTAAAAAAAAATTAAAAAAAAAAGAAAAAAAATGACTAGGAGGAGGAATGCTCAACAGAAGAAAAATACAGAGGATGGACCTTCTGCAACAGAGCTAATGGCTATCAATATAGACAATATGTCGGAAAGAGAATTCAGGCTAACAATTTTCCAGGCAATAGCTAGGTTGGAGAAAGCCATGGATGACCAAACGGAATTGATTAGGGCCGAGCTGAAAGCGACAAGAGATGATGTTCACAATGTTAAGGCAGAGCTTAAAGCTACCAGGGCTGAGGTTCACAATGCTCTTGATGAGTTCCAATCTAATCTAAATTCTCTCAAAGCTAGGGTAACTGAGACAGAAGATAGAATTAGTGATCTGGAGGACAAAAAGATAGAGAGAAAGGATCAGGAGGAAGACTGGAACAAACAGCTTAGAAACCACGAAAACAGAATCAGGGAAATAAATGATGCCATGAAATGTTCCAATGTCAGAATTATCGGAATCCCTGAAGGGGAGGAGAAAGAAAGAAGTCTAGAAGATATAGTGGAACAAATTCTTCATGAAAAATTTCCCAATCTTGCGAATGAAACCAGCGTTCATGTACTAGAGGCTGAACGGTCTCTACCCAAGATTATACATTCCAAAAAAAATCATGACATCTGATAGTCAAATTGAGGAATCATAATTGTAGGTATAATCTCTTGAAAGCTTCTAGGACAAAGAGGATCCTTACTTACAGAGGAAAGCCCACCAGAACAACGTCAGACCTGTCCACAGAGACCTGGCAAGCCAGAAAGGGCTGGCAAGATATATTCAGGGCACTAAATGAGAAGAACATGCAGCCAAGAATACTTTATCCAGCAAGACTGACATTCAAAATGGATGGAGAGATAAAGAGTTTCCAAGACCAGCAAGGCTTAAAAGACTATGCAACCACCAAGCCGACACTGCAGGAAATATTAAGGGGGGGGTTCTATAAAAGAGGAAAAATCCTAAGAATAGCATTGAACAGAAATATAGAGACAATATACAGAAAGAAAGACTTCAAAGGTAACACGATGTCAATAAAAACGTATCTATCAATAATCACTCTCAATGTGAATGACCTAAATGCGCCCATAAAATGGCACAGGGTTGCAGATTGGATCAAACGACAGGACCCATCCATATGTTGTCCACAAGAGACCCATTTTGAACCTAAAGATACACCCAGACTGAAAGTGAAGGGATGGAGAAGCATTTTTCATGCCAATGGGCCTCAAAAGAAGGCTGGGGTAGCGATTCTCATATCAGATAAATTGGATTTTTAAACTGAAGACTGTAGTCAGAGATACAGAAGGACACTATATAATCCTTAAAGTGACTATCCACCAAGATGATCTAACAATTGTAAATATCTATGCCCCCAATATAGGAGCAGCCAATTACATAAGAAAACTGTTAATCAAGATAAAGAGTCATATTGATATGAATACACTAATAGTAGGAGATCTTAACATGCCTCTCTCAGAAAGAGACAGATCACTGAAGAAGAAAATCAATAAAGAAACAAGAGCATTGAATGACACATTTGACCAGATGGACCGCATAGATATATGCAGAACATTCCACCCTAAAACAACAGAATACTCATTCTTCTTAAGTGCACATGGAACCTTCTCAAGAATAGACCACATACTGGGTCACAAATCAGGACTCAACCAATACCAAAAGACTGAGATTATTCCCTGCATATTCTCAGATCACAATGCTTTGAAACTGGAGCTCAATCACAGGGAAAAGTTCTGAAGGAACTCAAACACCTGGAAGGTAGAGGCCACCTTGCTTAAGAATGCTTGGATCAACCAGATCAAAGAAGAACTGAAACAATTCATGGAAACCAATGAGAATGAAGACACTTTGGTCCAAAACCTATGGATACAGCAAAGGCAGTCCTAAGGGAGAAATACATAGCCATCCAAGCCTCCCTCAAAAAAAAAAAAAAAAAAAAAAAAAAGAAAAAGAAAAAGAAAAAAAGAAAAAAGAAAAATCCAGAACACAGCAGCTGTCTCTACACCTTAAAGAACTGGAGAATTAACAACAAATCAAACCAACTCCACACATAAGAAGGGAAATAATCAAGATTAGAACTGAGCTCAATGAGGTAGAAACCAGAGATACAGTAGAATGTATCAATGAAACTAGAAGCTGGTTTTTATTTTTTTTATTTTTTATTATTTTTTTTTAGAAGCTGGTTTTTTGAAAGAATCAATGAGATCGATAAACCATTGGCCACACTAATCCAAAAGAAAAGAGAGAAAGCCCAAATTTATAAAATTATGAATGAAAAGGGAGAGATCACAACTAACACTAAGGAAGTAGAAACAATCATCAGAAGTTATTATCAACAGTTATATGCCAAAAAGCTTAGCAATCTAGATGAAATGGATGCATTCCTGGAAAACTATAAACTCCCAAAATTGAACCAGGAAGAAATCGACAACCTGAATAGACTGATATCTAGTAAAGAGATTGAAGCAGTGATCAAAAACCTCCCAAAAAACAAGAGCCCAGGACCTGACAGATTCCCTGGGGAATTCTACCAAACTTTCAAAGAAGAAATAACACCTATTCTCCTGAAGCTGTTTCAAAAAATTGAAGTAGAAGGAAAACTTCCAGACTCTTTCTATGAAGCCAGCATTACCCTGATCCCCAAACCAGACAGACACCCTACCAAAAAGGAGAATTTCAGACCAATATCACTGATGAATATGGATGCTAAGATTCTCAACAAGATCCTAGCAAACAGGATCCAACAGCACATTAAAAAGATTATCCACCATGACCACGTGGGATTCATCCCTGGGCTACAAGGATGGTTTAACATTTGCAAATCAATCAATGTGATAGGACAAATTAATATGAGAAGAGAGAATAACCACATGGTCCTCTCAATCGATGCAGAAAAAGCATTTGACAAAATCCAGTATCCATTCCTGATTAAAACGATTCAAAGTATAGGGATAGAGGGAACATTCCTGAACTTCATAAAATCTATCTATGAAACACCCACAGCAAATATCATCCTCAGTGAGAAAAAGCTTGCAGCCTTCCCGTTGAGATCAGGAACACGACAAGGATGCCCACTCTCAACACTCTTGTTCAACATAGTATTAGAAGTCCTAGCAACAGCAATCAGAAAACAAAGAGAAATAAATGGTATCCAACTTGGCAATAAAGAAGTCAGACTCTCTCTCTTTGCAGATGACATGATTCTTTATATGGAAAACCCAAAAGACTCCACCCTCAAACTATTGGAACTCAGCAATTCAGCAACGTGGCAGGATACAAAGTCAATGTACAGAAATCAGTGGCTTTCTTATACACTAACAATGAAAACACAGAAAGGGAAATTAGAGAATCGATTCCATTTACTATAGCACCAAGAACCATAAGATACCTGGAAATAAACCTAACCAAGAGGTAAAGGATCTGTACTCGAGGAACTACAGAACACTCATGAACGAAATTGAAGAAGACACAAAAAGATGGAAGACCATTCCATGCTCTTGGATCAGAAGAATAAACATTGTTAAAATGTCTATACTGCCTAGAGCAGTCTATACTTTTAATGCCATTCCTATCAAAATTCCACCGGTATTCTTCAAAGAGCTGGAGCAAATAATCCAAAAATTTGTATGGAACCAGAAGAGACCCCGAATCGCTAAGGAAATGTTGAAAAACAAAAATAAAACTGGGGGCATCACGCCACGTGATTTCAAGCTTTACTACAAAGCTGTGATCACCAAGACAGCATGGTACTGGCATAAAAACAGACATATAGACCAGTGGAACAGAGTAGAGAGCCCAGATATGGACCCTCAACTCTATAGTCAAATAATCTTCAAACAGGAAAAAATATACAGTGGAAAAAAGACAGTCTCTTCAATAAATGGTGCTGGAAAAACTGGACAGCTATATGTAGAAGAATGAAACTCAACTATTTTCTTACACTTTATGCAAAGATAAACTCGAAATAGATAAAAGACTTCAACGTGAGACAGGAATCCATCAGAATCCTAAAGGAGAATATAGGCAGTAATCTCTTTGATATCAGCCACAACAACTTCTTTCAAGATATGTCTCCAAAGGCAAAGGAAACAAAAGCTAAAATGAACTTTTGGGACTTCATCAAAATCAAAAGCTTCTGCACAGCAAATGAAACAGTCAAGAAAACAAAGAGGCAACCCACGGAATGGGAGAAGATATTTGCAAATGACAGTACGGACCAAAGGTTGGTATCCAGGATCTATAATGAACTCCTCAAACTCAACACACACAAAATAGACAATCATATCAAAAAATGGGCAGAAGATATGGACAGACACTTCTTCAATCAAGACATACAAATGGCTATCAGACACATGAAAAAATGTTCATAATCACTAGCCATCAGGGATATTCAAATTAAAACCACATTGAGATATCACCTTACACCAGTTAGAATGGCCAAAATTAACAAGACAGGAAACAACATGTGTTGGAGGGGATGTGGAGAAAGGGGAACCCTCTTCCACTGTTGGTGGGAATGCAAGTTGGTGCAGCCTCTTTGGAGAACAGTGTGGAGATTCCTCAAGAAATTAAAAATAGAACTTCCCTATGACCCTGCAATTGCACTACTGGGTATTTACCCCAAAGATAGAGATGTTGTGAAAAGAAGGGCCATCTGTACCCCAAAGTTTATAGCAGCAATGGTCACAGTCGCCAAACTGTGGAAAGAACCAAGATGCCCTTCAATGGATGAATGGATAAGGAAGATGTGGTCCATATACACTATGGAGTATTATGCCTCCATCAGAAATGATGATACCCAACTTTTGTAGCAATATGGACGGTACTGGAAGAGATCATGCTGAGTGAAATAAGTCATGCAGAGAAAGTCAATTATCATATGGTTTCACTTATTTGTGGAGCATAACAAAAAGCATGGAGGACATGGAGAGTTAGAGAGGAGAAGGGAGTTGGGAAAAATTGGAAGGGGAGGTAAACCATGAGAGACTATGGACTCTGAAAAACAATCTGAGGGGTTTGAAGTGGCGGGTGGGGTGGGAGGTTAGGGTTCCAGGTGGTGGGTATTATAGAGGGCACAGATTGCATGGAGCACTGGGTGTGGTGAAAAAAATAATGAATACTGTTATGCAGAAAATAAATAAAAAAGAAAAAAAGAAAAAAAATCTGTGAATTAATGAATATTTTCTTAACAGTATTAGGATAATAATCCCAACCTAACATGGCTTAGAGTGCAGTGTACTTTTTTCTTAATCTCTGCATTCCAGGGAATAAAAACATAGTATTGTTGATGATTTAGTAATATTTTGTCTTTTCGATCACTTCAGTTTTGTAGGAGGTCATAGTTTGTTTTAGAAGTTTTGTCAAATAAGGATTCACTTTTGGAAATATTAATCCATAAAAGAAGAAAACATATTCCTATATGTTTGAGATATTTCTATATAAAACAGCCTACCTCAGATAAATTGAATCTTGCTATATAAAAAAATGTACACTTGTGTATATTTGATATATTTTACAAAGTCCTGATTATATATGCAATAGCAGTACAGCTAAACATTGCAATATATCCTACAATTATTAAACCATCAAAGTTTATTGTGGTGCAAATGTTAAAAATACTAGCTGCTGTTTGGAGTTAGATATTACATAGCGATGTTTAATGAGATGGAATGAATGAAAAATACACAATAAAATTCTCAAATAATTAAGGAAAATTAATGTCAATTTATTAGAAATCTTAATGTAACAAATATTTTTAAAAGCCCAGGTAAGGAAATTCTGGTGGGTGGGCAGTTGTACAAAATCAATAATTAGAAGCATTCAATTAAATTTTCTGTCACCACACTGGGGCATGAGAGGACATATGGACAAGATATCAAAGATTTAAGTAAATTTGCAGATGTCAACAGGTAATTTGCCTTTATATTGGACAATTTTTTTTTTAGTCCATAAACCATTGATACAGAAAAATGGCACAAAAATTTAATTTCCTTACAGAAATTAAACTGTATCTTTGTAAGAAATACTCAAACATAAAACATCATTTAGATTCAACTAAATATTATAAATATTATAATTTCTATATGTTAAAAACAGGCATTTTCACATGGATCATCTTTTTTTCAAGATTTCATTGGTTTATTTGAGAAGGAGAGAGAGGGAGAGAGTGTGGGCACACAAGCGGGGTGGGTAGGGACAGAAGGAAAATGACAAGCCAACTCCCCACTGAGCAGGGAGCCAAATGCAGGGCTTGGTCCCAGGACCCTGAGATCCCACCCATGCTGAAGCCAGCCACTTTAACAGACTGAGCCCCCGAGGCACCTCTTCATGTGGATTATCTTAGGTCATCTTCACAATGATCTTGTGGAGCAATTATTTCAATTTTAAAGATAAACAGATTAGACTTAGAGAGTCTAAGGAACTTGTTCAGAATCTCAGCTACTTGATGGTTGATGTGAACCTTAACTGAGCTCTTCTACCCAAAATATAGTGCTTTTTCCATTACCTACACAAATTCGAATAATTAATAGCTTCATTTGGACATCTCAATAAATCTCTTATTTTGGCCAGTAAATATTTGTATTTATACAAATTATACAAAATATATAAATATTTGGTCAGTAAATTATTTGTTCAGTAAATATCTACAAGATTTCTAGTGTTTCTGATATCTCTGTGTTACATAGTGGAGATTGAAGAGTTACCTTGACTGATCTCAAGTAAATTTTGTTCTTTTGTATGTTGTTTAATATGTTGTTTTTCTCTGGCTGCTTTCAAAACTTTCAAATTAAGCATACATTTGTATGTGCTAAGGTGCTATTTTCTTTGCATTTACTATGCTTGTGTTCTAATGAGCTTGAATTTGTACACTTATGTTTTTCACCAAATTAGAGAAATAAGCCACATTTTTTTCATCCATTTATTCTGTCCCTTTATTTATTTATTTATTTTCTCTCCTGGTACTATCACTGCATATATGTTAGACCATCTTCAATTTTTGCAGGTTTCCTGAGTCTGTTCATATTTTGTATTTAATTGTCTCTCTAACTTATTATTTATCTGTCTTAAAGTTCATTTACTTTATATGTTGCTAATCCCATTAGGTGAAATTTTAATTTCAAATTGTATTTTTCACTTTTTTAATTTCTTTTTTATTCTTCTTTTACAGCTTCTATTCCTTTGCTGAGATCTGTCTTTTTATTCATCATCAATGTATTTCCATATCCATGAAGATAATTACAGTAGCTTCTTTAAAATCTGTTCTGATTCCAACATCTTTATCTATCTCTAGTTTTGTCTTCATTTTTTTTTGAGTGTGGCATTTTTCTGTTTCATTGAAATTTGTGTAATTTGGATTTGTGTTCTGTGTATGAATTATACATTGTAGAGATTCTGGATTAGGTTATATACTTTCAAAGAATATTGACCTTTTTTTTTTTTTTTGGAGTGTTGAATTTGGCAGAACTCAAACTACGATTTTTTCCATGTGGTGCATGGCCAGTTCAGCCAAATTAGGTATAATGTGGTGTTTCTTATCTTATCTCTTTTTTTAGAGCTCCTCCCCCCACTCCACTCTGCCCCCTCTTAATTTTTTCAGCTGTGTAGTTGTCCCAGACTCTGCCCTTCGTGGTTCATCAGTCTAATAAAAAAAAAGTCTTATCACTTCCATATTGTAAATGCACAACATTGCATTAATGGTGTCTGCCCTTGGGCTCTGAGTGGTAAAACTAGGAAGCTTACCTGGGATTATTCTCTTCTAGCATGTGTTTACTTACCTGTAACACATGCCCGCTTTGCTCAGTCTTCAGTGTCCTTAGATAATTGTTTTTCTTTACATATTACACTGTAGTTTATGCAATCATATAACATGTGGTGTTTGTACCTGGCTTCTTTTACTTAGCATAATCCTTTAAAATTAATTTGCAATATTGCATATACAATAGATTATTCCCTTATGTTTATATTCTTTTACTATTGAGTAGTATTTTGTTGTGTGAATATGCCACAATGTGTTAATCCACTAAGTATTTAATGAATACTTGGGTTATTTTTAGTTTGGGCTATTATGAATAAAGTTCTTTAAAAAATCAGACAGAAGATGTTGTGTGGAAATATAGTTTTATATTTTTTGAAGTTACTTGGTCATGTGTAAGTGTTACATATAACTTAAACTATCAAAATTTTTTTTTTCAAAAGCAATGACATTATTTTATATTCCCATCAATAATGTTTGAGATTTCCTGTAGATCCACATTTTCACTTGGTATTATCAGTCTTTTAAACTTTAATTATTCTAGGGGAGCCCGGGTGGCTCTGTTGGTTAAGCAGCTGCCTTTGGCTCACGTCATGATCCCAGGGTTCTGGGATTGAGCCCCCTGGGAACCTGCTTCTCCCTCCACCCACTTCTGCTCTCTCTCTGTCAAATAAATAAATAAAATCATAAAAACCACTTTAATCATTCTAGCAACTATATAGTATTATCTCATGATTTAAATGTGCATTTCTCTAGTGACTAATGCTGTTGAACATATTTTTATATGTTTATTTATCATCTGTATATTTTTATGTCTTTCCAATCTCCTGCCTAATTTAAATTTGGTTATTTTAATATTGTGTTGAAATTATTCTTTACATAATCTAGATACAAATCATTTTTGTATCTATGGTTTGCAAATATTTCTCCCAAACTCTTTTTAGCTTTTTATTTTCTTACCAGTGTGTTTTTCAGTACAACAGTTTCTGATCTTGAAAGTGTTGAACTTGGCAGTTTTTGAAAATATTGTGATTTTTTAAATTAAACTTTTATAGAGCAGTTTTAGGTTCATAGCAAAATTGAGCAATGGTACAGAGATTTCCCACATTCCATCCCTCCCTCATTATAATCATTTTTCCACAAGAGTGGTGTATTTGTTACAATCTCTGAACCTACACAGACACATAATTATCACCCAAACTCACCATTTACATTATGGTTCTTTTTTGGGATTGCATATTCTATGATTTTGATAAAATGTATAGTATCCACCATTATACATATGTAGGTATATGCATATATCCACCATTATAGTATCATACAATATTGTTTCAGAGCCTAAAATCATCTGTGTTCTGCTTATTTATCTTTCCCTCTGCCCTCACTTATAGAAACCACTGATGTTTTTGCAGTAAACATTCTGGTGTCTGGATGGATCACAGTTTATTTGTCCATTCACCTTAAGAAGGGTATCTTGCTTGCTATCAGTTCCAGTAAGTTGTTCTGTAGGCATTGCTTTAAGCTTGTTTGAGGGAAATACCAATTTCTCAGGGTATTTATTTTAGAAATATTTAGAAATATTTTATTTAGAAATATTTTAATATTTCTTGCAAGGCAGGTCCACTGGCAATGAATTTCTGTAATGTTTGTTTGAGAAAGTATTTCATCTTCACTTTTAAAATGTAATTTTGTAGGGTTCAAAATTATAGATTGATGGGTATTTTTACCCCTCAACACTTTTTTTTTAAAAGATTTTATTTATTTATTTGACAGAGAGAGTTCACATCACAGTAGACAGATAGGCAGGCAGAGAGAGAGAGAGGGAAGCAGGCTCCCTGCTGAGCAGAGATCCCGATGCGGGACTCGATCCCAGGATCCTGAGATCATGACCTGAGCCAAAGGCAGCGGCTTAACCCACTGAGCCACCCAGGCGCCCACCCCTCAACACTTTAAATATTTTGCTCCACTCTCTTGTTTGCATGATGTTCTGAGAAGTTGGATGTAATTCTTATCTTTGTCCCTCTATAGATTAAGATTTTTTTTCCTTCTGGGTTTTTTCTGAATTTTTTTCTGTATCTTTGATTTTCTGTAGTTTGAATATGATATGCCTTGATATAGTCTTCGGCATTTATCCTGCTTTCTAGTTCCATGATTTGGTATCTGGTATTAATTTGGGAAAGTTTTCCATCATTGTTTCAGATAGTTCTTCTATTCCTCTCTTTCTTCTTCTGGTATTTCCATTATTTGGATATTCTACCTCTTGTAATTATTCCACAGTCTCTGAATAGTCTGGAGTTGTATTTTGTTTGTTGGTTTGTTGGTTGGTTGGTTGGTTGGTTGGTTTTTCAGTCTTTTTCCTTTTGCTTTTCATTTTGGAAGTTTTTATTGTGATATCCTCCAACTCAGAGATTCTTTAGTCAGGTGTATTAGTGTCCAGTTTCCTAATAAGCTGAAAGGCTTTCTTCATTTCTGTAGAGCAGTTTTGTTTTCTTGTTTGTTTTTGTTGTGGTTTTTATCTCTAGCGTTGCTTTTTGACTCTTTCTTAGAATTTACAAATCTCTGTTTACATTGCCCATCTGTTCTTACATACTGTTTATCCACAGAGCCCATAGCATATTAATCATAGTTGTTTTAAATTCCTGGTCTGATAATCCCAACATCTCTGCCATGTCTGGTTCTTATGCTTCCTCTGTCACTTCGAATGGTGTTTTTTGGCATTAGGTATACATTGTAATTTTTAAAAATAGCTCTCCATGATAAAACAGGTAAAAGAAACTGCTGTAAATAGGCCATTGGCAATGTGGTGGTGAGGTACAGGGAAGGGAAGTGTTCTGTAGTCCATGGTTAAGTCCCAGGATTTTAGTGAACTTCACAAATGTTTCTCAGGTTTTTCTCACCCCTAATGTGGGAGAGGCTAGCAGGGTGAGCTGGACTTTGGTATTTCCCATTCACAGGTCTCTTAGGCTGATAACACCCCAGCAGCTTAGGTTCCAGTTAATCAGCGTTACCTAAGGAAAGGCCTTATGAAGAGACTAGAATGTTCTGGAGTATTTCAAAATGTTCTGGAGTGTTCAGAGTCTTTCCTCTCTCCTTGCAAGAAGCAAAGGGGAAATATGCTCTGATATTGACTGTGGGATTCTGGTCAATCTCACAAAACTGTGGGAACCTATCTGCTTCCCTATCTTCCCAGAAAGATTTTAACGCTCAGACTTGTCTACACTGAGCCTCTAGCCATTCCTCAGTTACACTTCATGTTTTCCTATCTCAGCACAGGTATCCATAGCTATTCCTCTCTCAGTCTCTGCTCCAATAACCCCCAACTCCCTTTATTCACCTGTCTGCCTCTTCAGTCTTGAGCAGTGATTTGTATGGCCTTCCCTTTCTTATAAATTCAAGATTCATTAGAGTCTAAGTCCATAATGCTTTATAATTGTTAGAAAAGAGTAGCAAATTAGAAGCTCTTTATATGTACAACTAAAAAACAGAAGTCCACTTAATTTCTTGTATAGAATAATTCAAAAAATACAGAAGTCATGTGTAAGTGTGACTTATATAGAGCCACTAATAACAAAAAAAAGGTACTTGAATGAATATTTTGTGATTTTTTTTAAACCAAATTACCTAATACACTGAATTCCCATCAAGCTTTCTGGTACTTTATTCTTTATTTATTTACCTACCGTCTCATACTTTAACCAAGGAAATTACATTGTTATGTAATTTATTTAATAAAAAAATTTACATAGTCCTACTAAGATCTAGAATAAGACAAAGATGCTGCTATTATCAATAATTATTAACCTTGCACTGGAGGGCTTGGCTACCATTATAAGATACAAAAGCAAAACTTACTAAAACAGGTGGTCATTACATCATTGTGACTACTCCATATGCTTTCTAAGACACCTTCTTCTCAAGAATAAACTTGACACTTGATATCATCCCTTTACACCTAGTTTTGGATAATGTTGCTACTGCTGATTTTCTTTTATAGACAAATCTTACATCCAGAATACTTTAAAAACTAAACAGTTGGGGAACTTGTGGTAAAATCCTCTCCTGGCCAGTTCTTATTTGTCATCAGCTTCTGAAATGGACTCATAAGAATCTTTTTATAGGGGTGCCTGGGTGGCTCGGTGGGTTAAATCTCTGCCTTTGGCTAAGGTCATGATCCCAGGTTCTGGGATCATGCCCCACATTGGGCTCTCTGCTCAGTGGGGAGCTCGCTTCCCTTCATCTCTCTCTGCCTGCCTCTCTGCCTACTTGTGAACGCTGCCTGTAAAATAAATAAATAAATAAAATCTTTTTAAAAAGAAGCTATTTATATTATTTATTCTTTTTAGTTTTAAAATTCATGTATTTTTGCTGTAGAATTATTGTTGTGGGCTTCCCTAGAAGCCATATGGGTTTTATGTGACATGTAGTATATATTCCTTATTACTTCACAATCTGAATTCGATGGCATTCAGGACTGTGAGGATTTCATGTAAGTAACCTATTAAAGCAAACAATTATCAATAGTATATTTTTATGTGTGTTGAGTTTGAGGAGTTCATTATAGATCCTGGATATCAACCTTTTGTCTGTACTGTCATTTGCAAATATATTCTCCCATTCCGTGGGTTGCCTCTTTGTTTTCTTGACTCTTTCCTTTGCTGTGCAGAAGCTTTTGATTTTGATGAAGTCCCAAAAGTTCATCTTCGCTTTTGTTTCCTTTGCCTTTGGAGACATATTTTGAAAGAAGTTGTTGTGGCTGATATCAAAGAGATTACTGCCTATGTTCTCTTCTAGGATTCTGATGGATTCCTGTCTCACATTGAGGTCTTTTATCCATTTTGAGTATATTTTTGTGTACGGTGTAAGAGAATGGTCAAGTTTCATTCTTCTACATATAGCTACCCAGTTTTCCCAGCACCATTTATTGAAGAGAATGTCTTTTTTCCACTGTATATTTTTTCCTGTTTTGTCAAAGATTATTTGACCATAGAGTTGAGGGTCCATATCTGGGCTCTCTACTCTGTTCCACTGGTCTATGTGTCTGTTTTTATGCCAGTACCATGTTTTCTTGGTGATCACAGCTTTGTAGTAAAGCTTGAAATCAGACAATCATATCAAAAAATGGGCAGAAGATATGGACAGACACTTCTCCAATCAAGACATACAAATGGCTATCAGACACATGAAAAAATGTTCATCATCACTAGCCATCAGGGAGATTCAACTTAAAACCACATTGAGATATCACCTTACACCAGTTAGAATGGCCAAAATTAGCAAGACAGGATACAACACGTGTTGGAGGGGATGTGGAGAAAGGGGAACCCTCTTCCACTGTTGGTGGGAATGCAAGTTGGTGCAGCCTCTTTGGAGAACAGTGTGGAGATTCCTCAAGAAATTAAAAATAGAACTTCCCTATGACCCAGCCATTGCACTCCTGGGTATTTACCCCAAAGATAGAGATGTTGTGAAAAGAAGGGCCATCTGTACCCCAATGTTTATAGCAGCAATGGCCACGGTTGCCAAACTGTGGAAAGAACCAAGACGCCCTTCAATGGATGAATGGATAAGGAAGATGTGGACCATATACACTATGGAGTTTTATGCCTCCATCAGAAAGGATGAATACCCAACTTTTGTAGCAACATGGACGGGACTGGAAGAGATTATGCTGAGTGAAATAAGTCAAGCAGAGAGAGTCAGTTATTATATGGTTTCACTTATTTGTGGAGCATAACAAAAAGCATGGAGGACATGGGGAGTTAGAAGGGGGTTGGGGGAAATTGGAAGGGGAGGTGAATCATGAGAGACTATGGACTCTGAAAAACAATCTGAGGGGTTTAAAGTGGTGGGGGCGGTGGGAGGTCGGGGTACCAGGTGGTGGGTATTATAGAGAGCACAGATTGCATGGAGCACTGGGTGTGGTGAAAAAATAATGATACTGTTATGCTGAAAATAAATAAATTAAAAAAAAACAAACAAACCAAAAACAAAACAAAAAAATAGTATATTTTTATAATCTTCAAAATGGTGCTGCTGTAAGATAGATACTAATACTATTGCCATTTAACAGATGAGAAAAATGAGTGGCAGAGGTCAAATAAACACCTAAAGGATACACAGCTTGTAGGTAGTAGAACTGAGGTTTAACTCGGCAGCCTGGATCAACAGCTCATCCCTTCTACTGCTACTTTCACTAATGGTGGGTGGGGGTGAGGTGGGGCAATATTTTCTTTTAGCCCTGTTCAACCCTAAGATAACTGTACCTTGCCCCTTTTCATTAAATTGAAAGAGAACTCTGTACTTTGATTTAAAATTTGGAATCTATACCAAGCTACTAAAATATGAAGGCCCTTTGTGTATCGCTTTTTCTTATCTATCCCAGTCACTCTGCTCTGTAATACTGACAATGGTTTCCTAACTGAAACTTCCCTTCTTGTCAGACCTGAGCTGGTTTGGTCTTCTTTCTTTTCCTCTGTGAATATTACTTTTGTTTTTTGCTTTCCCTTATACCTCAAAAAAAAATCCAAGTATTCAACAAAGCAAGCTTATACTTCTTTAATTTTCTATTTAGACCATCTCTCAGTAATGAACTCTCAGTTTATGGCTTGGACAAAAAGGAGCCCCATCTTGAAATGTTCTAGATAACTCTTCCCTCATCAGCTGGTGAGATCTGAGACTTGTCCGTGCTTGATATCTAAAAAGCCACAGTCAAAGAGACCATAGAGTATTCCATGGAATCTGGAAATAGACGGGCTTACTTTCTTCTTTGGCAGTAACACAAATTTTATTCTTTCTTAGCCTAACAATACAGAATTTTTAGCCCATTGAAAAGAATTTTGTCCCATCCCAGGCAATTTGAAAAGTCAGAATATCTATCAAAAGGAGTCACAGACAGGTCTGACTCACAGGATGTTGCTATTGTAAACTCTGTCCACTTGATTGTAAGCTCTTGGCAGGCAGGAACTGATTATTCTACCCTGCATGTTTGTTTTTCATTCAGGAATTAAATAGTACCCTGGATGTCACAATGCTAACAAAATGTCTTTTATTATAAATTAAATACATTGGTCTAAGACAAAAGGTAATTGGTAGATATGAGAGAATGGTGCTTTGCAGAATCCATGACACTTGGTTCCTTGACAAGATGAAAACTGCAGAAAAGTTATTCATCAAATGTTTGTATGCTAACTTTAGCTCCCAAGCAATCCAATGAGTAGATGTAGAATAAATCACTTCCCTTATATGTGGTTTTGTTTATTGACATTTTTCATTTGTAAAATAAGAGAAATCTATCAAATTTTTAGCATCTACAGTGAGTTTGAGCAAATGATAAACTTTATTAAAGGATATATATATAAATATATTAAAATACATATTTAATAATTTCAGGTGGCTCAAATGTATCAGAAGTAGGAAAAATATGCAATATATTATACATATATATAAATGTATACACATAGATATGACCTCATTTCAATAAAATCATCTGCAAGTGTATGTGAATGTGTATAGAAAAGAACAAATTCGTAGAAGGAAATCAAATTTGTTATAAATGAAATAGTTACAAATGTCAATGAAAAAATCTTCAAAGTAATACAAATAAAAAATTAAACAGAACAGTTTATATGGTTAGGCAAATAAGATTACCACCCAAGGTAGGAAGGCTATTAGTGCATAAGTATGTCATAAATAAAAATGAAGTTTCAGTACAGAAGTGCAGCTTAATTCCAGTTTGAAAGCAAAGGGCATAATAAAATTCCTTTACCACATGGCAACAATTGTATCGTTGCATCTCTTTTAATCTGAATATGTGCTCCACTGATTTTTTGTTTATCTTATTTTTAGCAGAAGTGAGATTTTTAGAGTTTAAGCTCAGGCAGAGAGAATTTTAGTATTAGCTTTTCCTATACAGTTACATATATATATATATATATATTCATTCTATCAAGATCTACTACTACACTTTTTGGAACAGATTTGGAGCATGTGCTTCTCACATGCAAAAGTTTTGAGTAGGTACTACTTTGTTTTGCACTTTTCCCTTTTTAAAATTTGTGAATATACATTTGCATGATTCAAAATTCACAGTGATATAGAAAGGTATACACACAACAGCAAATTCAAAACTTTTCTGGAACCCATTGGAGTGCTGAAGTTGCAAGGCAGTCAACTGGTCCAAAAAAGTCTAAGACAAGGCTGGAGGCTTCAGGGAAATATAAGATCAGAACAGTGGCTTATGAAGACAGGATGTGGCTGGACAGCAAGAAAGGATTATCTGTCCCTCATTGGCAAATCAGCTGGGGTTATTGGAAAATTGGTGGAAAGTGAATGTGCATGGCAAGTGGTGAAGGCCCTGGAAACTGCAAATACTTGGAGGTCTGTCAGTTGAGGACTCAGAGAACACTGTGGTCAATTTCTGAAAAAGTCTCCCTTGTGGTGCAGAAGTGGAGGAGGGAAATAGTAAGTTGCTCCCATGGAGGTGGGGGTGGGGGTGATTCACAAATTTCAACTGAGACATTACTCCTCTTTCTTCCCTACAAAATTAAAAAAACCTAAACCTGTAGGGGGGATGGTTAGTGCACCCTGGTGCTCTTGGGGCACTGGTGAAAACCCATTGCAGTTAGGGAAATGAAATAGGAAAAAAAGAAACTTGAAACCCTGGAGGAGGGGCATAAAGATCTACTAGACTCAAACTGCAAAGCAAACTGCAGGACTGAGAAGTAGAGACACAGTGCCTAAGACAAAGATTTAATCAGAGTAGAGAAAAACTGAGTCTGTGCCCCCCTCTTCCAGCCAATCCCCAAGCACATACAGAGAGAAAGAAGCATCAAGGAACAAGTAATTTACAAAAGACAGACCTTTACTGAGGTCCAGTATGAAGGGAAGATTAGCATGGAGCAAGCACTGAAATAAAAAGCCCTCTGAAAATCCCTACCCTAAAGACAGGGCAGTATTAGAATTTGAACCGTGTGGTACAAATCTGAAAAATCAGGTTTAATGATTCAACAAATTGCTCCCCCCACCAAAGTGTTAGCAGGAAGAAGAGCATGCCCATTTCCAAGTGTGAAAATGATAACCTACAATTTCTTCTGTCCTACACAAGATATATGTCTTTCAAGAATAAGCTAGAAAACATACAAAAAGGGAAGGAAAAAAACCCCAGCGTCTTCCTAAGAAACAGAGCAATCATTAAAACCAAACTCAAATATGATAGGGATGTTAGAAGTACCTCAGAGGGACTTTTATTTAACTAGGATTATTATATTAAAAGCTTTAAAGGAAAAAGAAGACAACATGTAAGACAGGTGGTTAAATTTAGAAATTACCATAAAGATTCCAATAAAAACACCAAAAATGCATAACACAGTCACAAAGAATGTTTTAAATAGGCTTAATAGTAAACTGGACATAGCCAAAGAGAGTATCCATGTACTGGAAGACTGGCATACAGAAGTCACCCAGGCAAGAATGCAGACTGACTAAGAAGTCTTCAGATGAATGAAATAAACACAATGAAGTGAGTGGGGAAGAAAAACCCAACCTAAGTAACTGGAAAATAGTGTTTTGACTAGATAACACAAAGCCTTAAGGCCAAAAGAACTAAAGGGATATTGCATTCTAGTTGGTAACCTTGTTTCACATGCACCTGTGGGACATATTTTCAAACTGCTTTATATAAGTATTAGGCTTGAACAAATGAATACATTTTAGTAATGAGAATCAGAGATCTCACTATTGGAGCAAGAAAGGAACTATGTCCCAAGGTCACAGGAGCCACATTTAAAAAGAGCTCTCAGTGACCAATGCTGAAATAAACAAAGCAACACAATAAATAGTAATAATATTAGATTATAACCCCCCCAATAAAATATACGCCATTGAATCTGAAGACTTTGGTTTTTAGTCCAACATATAAAATGATTGGAAATCATTACTCTTACTCTTACAATGAGAAAGCAAAACTAGACAAACTGAAAATCAGTGAGTTTCTCAGACACACCAAAGAAATGAGGTTGCAGGACAAACTGCATACCCCAAAACTCAAGGGTCTGATGTATCCAGAGAGATAATGCTCCTGAGACTGGCTTACCTAGAGCAGGAGCTGCCAGTCAAGGATCAGTTATGCAGTATGCATTAGGAATTTCCAGACTGCGGAGAGACTATAGGCAGTGAGAAGTTCCTTGAGGCTGCAGTTAGAAGGGACCCCCACACCTTCCCAGGCTTTTCCTCCAGGAACCCGATCAGATTTTCACTGGGAGATCAAAGACAGCTTTTAAGGAGCTTGTCCTTGTTCTTCCACAGTTCTTTTACTCTGTTGTATTCCATTCCATTCCATTTCCCTGGTCCTGACAGGGAAAGAGGGTAGTAGGTGTTGCAAAACTCTCCCAAACCATTCCTCTGTAACAAGGGCCTAATCTCCAGGATGGAGTACATCACTAGAGTGTGAATTGGAAACATATCCCAGTTTGGCGAAAGGAAATACTCCACCCTAGACCAGTCATACCTTCCCATGTAACCTAAGGTGGGGTCAACAAAGAAAAGTACATGAGGAAATATACTAGAAGTATTATAGCTGGAGAGGAGACTAGCAGATAGGTATGACCAAAGCTCTGCTCCTGGAGGAGAAGCAGAAATACCTCATAGGCCAAATCCCCAAGATAGGCACATTAAAAGATGGACACTTAATCAGAAGATTAGAGCACATCCTTTTCTTTCTCCATAACCTATCACAATACTAACAAACCTCCAGAAGTAATAAAGATGGATTATATAAAAAGGGCTGAAAGATACACACACACACACACAACTCTAAAAACAGTACAAAAGGAAACAAAGCCAAGAGGGAAGAAAAACAAGATCACCAGAGTAATGCAAAACCTCTGGTGCTTACCATGAAAATAAACATGCAATGTACCCAAACTCCTAGACAGATGAACATAAATCCTCATACTAATGACCTACATACCTCAGTTTCTATTGAACATTCCTTTGAACAAAATGTCTGGCCTCAACAAAATTCATAAGGCATTTCAAAAGGCAAGAATAAACACCATCTGAAGAAACAAAACAAGTATCAGAACCAGACTGAAATATAAAAAAGATGTTGAAATTATCTCAGGAAATTTTAAGTAACAATGACTAATATGGTCAAAGCTCTCAAGGGAAAAGTAGATAAGGTGTAAGACCAGATGAAATGTAGCATAAAGATGAGAACTATAAGAAAGGAGGAAAAGGACGTGCTAGATGTGAAAAACAGTATTGGAAATGAAGACCGCCTTTGATGGGTGCCATCAGTAGACTAGACATGACTGAGGAAAGAATCACTATGTTTGAATATAAGTAAATAGAAACTTCTCATACTGCAATGCAAAGAAACAAAAAGAAGGGAAAAAGGATAGGATGGGATGAAATGGAATGGAATAAAGGAGAACATCCCAGAACTGTGGAACAAGTTCAGAAGTTGTGATATACATATAATTAGGAATATCAGAGAAGAAAGATTTGAACAAAAGAAATATTTGCAGGAATAATAATGGCTGAGAACTTTCCAAATTAATGATAGATACCAAAGCATAGAAACAGAAGTTTAGAGACTAGCATACTCAAAATACACATAGACACATCACAGAGTTAAACTGCAGGAAAACGAAGACAAAGAGAAAATACTGATGGAGTCCAAGTTATTGGGGAACACTTTCCATACAAAAGAACAAGATAAAAATTACAGCAGTCTTCTCACTTAAAAAAAAAAAAAAAAAAAGGCAAACCAGAGTGTAATGAGATCTTTAAAATGCTTGGGGGTTTGGGGGGTGGAGAAAACTGCGCCCATGAATTCTATATCCTTTGAGATTATCCTTCCAAAGTAAAAAAGAAACAGTTTCTCAGATAAACAAAAACTGGAAGAATTCCCAGACAGCAGACTTGCCCTGCAAAAAATGTTAAAAGAAGATTTTCGGCTGGGCGCTGCCCGCTGGCGTTGTGGTGCAGCGGACCTTGTGTTCGAGAGCGCACCGGGGTTCAGCTCGTTCCCGGGGCCCCCGCGAGCAAACCCGGCGCTTTCCAGACCGCGGCGTGACCTCCACGGACGTGACCAACCGGGGGAGACGAGAGCCGCCATCAGCGAGGAGTAGTCCCCGCGGGCGCGGGCGCTCGGTCTGCGGCTGAGCCGCGCTGTCCCCGCGACAGCCCCGGCCCACCGGCTCGGGCTCGTCCTCCTGCCCCAGCGCGTCTCCGCAGCCCCGGCAGCTCAGGGTCAGGCCCATCGGCCGCTCGCCAGCCAAGCCAGTAGGCTCCTCTCGTGACAGCGCCCGGCGCGCCCAGGGCGAAAGACCGGAGCCCCTTGGCAGGAGACCAGCGCGTCGGCCGGCTGCGGGCCCTGGTCGCCAAGGAGCCAGGCCGTGCGGTGGACAGTGCGAAGGTCAGTGCGGTCACGCCCCTACGGGGATCCGCGCTAGCGGCTGGCGGTTTGGGGAGAACCCGTCCCAAGGTCTGCGGTCCTGGGAGCTGTGCGGCTGACGCTCGGCTCCCCCAGCTGCGGCTGCTCGGGGGCGTCTCGTCCTCCTCGCGGCCGCGCAGCCTCTCTGCCACTCAGGACCCGACGGGTCACCGCGACTCCCCACGGCTGAGCCACTGGAACGCCACGGGGCTGTGGGGCCCCGCGCGCCGGGGCCCGCGGACGCGGACCGCTGGCAGCTGTCGTCGTGCAAACCACATCCCGGCGCTCCTGCGTGGAGCTTCCTTCGCCTCCGTGCTCTCCTGCGACAGGAGGACACAGACCTCGCTCCGTCCACCTCCGCATTCAGGGCTAGGACACTGACTTCCTTGTCACAGCAGGTCGTCAGGTCTCCTTTACCCACAGCGTCGACGCTTTCCGACTCCCTCTTGCCTCCCACTGTTTTGCTTTCCTTGTTCTTCTCTCTCTCTCTCCCTTTCTCTCCTTCCCTCTGTCCGTGTCCCCAGTCCAGCTGTATGCACAGTGGGTATGTAGCGACAGCCAAGAAGTTCAGAGCTGGAGACAAACACCGGCGCTGTTGCCGGGAGAGCACGCACCCTGCAGCCTTCTCTGCTGCTATAAAAACAAAACAAAACACCACACAAAACCCCAAACACCGCCTAATTAAAACTGTCGAGAAAGAAACAACAGGACCCAAAGGGAGTCCCTTGTATTAAGTCCCCTGACGGCAGACAAGACTTAACACCCAACCCACCTGTGGCTTCAGCCCTCCCCGAATGTCCATCTGGCATCGCCTTGTCAGTGCTAGTGAGGACACTGGCCGGATAGACCTGTCCCTGTAGGAGGGCGACCTTGCCTGAATCAATCCACTCTTTGCTACAGATGGTGTTCTCCTGCCTCCATCCGCCTCTGAGAGATGTTCATTGTGTACCACTCCTCGGAGCTCCTTCCTGTTTGCTAGAAGGGATGCTGCCCAAGGCATGAATTATTGAATAAAGCCAATAAGATGCACCAGATCTACTCCGTTAATTTTGTTTTTTAACAAATCCAGAAAGCAACTACTCAAGGATTCTGAGAGTTCATTAAAGTTATATTATGAAGGGAAATCAGAGTTCAAGAAGCTGCACTGGCTAAGTTTCCTTTTTTATGTTCCATCTTTGACCTAGAAGACCACCCTAGTCCAGGGCAGACACAGAGAGCAGAGTCTTGAGATTTACCATCTATCAGTCTGAGGGCCAGGAGTGGGGTTCTCAGGAGACCAAGAGGCTGGCAGTATGGGAGGAAATCAGTTGCTTTCTTGATTTCTCTTTTCTGTCCTTTTTTGGCTGACTCTTTTCTCTCCTGGCCATGTCCTGCTCAAACCCCATGCTCTTTGCAGCAGTGACAACAGGAGAACCAAAAACCCTATGAGAAAACTTGTCTTTCTGGTCAGATGCATTAAACTGGATAGGAGGGCCCAGTAGTCTAAGATTTATTGTTTCTTTTCTTGTCTCCACTGCACGAAGTGGCTGTACACAGGCACCTCCCAACACAAGGGGAGACCCCGAGGGCTGTGAGATCTGGGAGCACTGGCAGAGGACACACTTTGACAAGGGAAATTCCCAAGTCCACATCTGAACAGACACAAATCTTAGGGTGGTCTCCAAAGTACATCTGTGCAGAAAAGACCTGCACACTGCAGTGGAGCACTGAACTTTGAGCACTAAACCATGACAGAGACCATAGATCACTTCCTGGACAAACCCCTGAGACACCGGTGCATGGGCCACGTCCACTCAGCTCAGCAAGATCGTCAGGTGGTGAGACTGGAATTCTGCCCACAAAACTGAGCCTGTCTCAGCCAAACAGGGCTGATTGCCTATAAAAACAAAACCCACAAAATCTAATATTTTCCAGAGCACTTCAACAGGAGACAGAAATTTTAAAATATAACATTAAAAAAACCCAAATGTATTTGGGTAAAACCCAAATGTCTTTGACATACAAAGGGTCCCAGAATGATAACTGATAATCCAAGGGAAAAGACAATCAACAGAGGCTGATCCCAAGATGACCTAGATGTTGAAATTATCTAAGATATTGAGGCAACTACCTACCGTAACTACACTCCTTGAGATCAGGGTAGATAGTGAAGAGAAAGTAAAACTCTCAATAAAGAAGGGGCAAACTATGAAAAAAAAGAAAAAGAAACAGAAATTTTGGAACTGAGACTTATAGTAGATAAAATAAAACATTCCCTGGATGGACTTGTGTGTGGAAGGCAGACAATGGGTAGTTCGTAAATTTGAAGATAGACCCATAGCAATTATCCAATGTGCAAATAATTATAATCCAATTATCCAGAGAGGAAAGCAAACTGAAACCATTGCAGAGCCGTAGGACCTGGTGGGACAATATCCTAAGTCTAACACCCACATGCCCAGAGGAGAGTGGAGAGAGTCTAGTGCTCAGAGAGCAATTATTTGAATTAGTGGATTATTTCTATACTGGAGGTCAAACCATGCCCTTGTAAAACCTCCCCAAATACAATGTAAGACAACATTTTACAGATTCAATAATTCAGTGATACTCACACAGGGTAAACTAAAAACAAAAACAAAAACAAAAACAAAAAAACAAACTGTGTAGACACATCCTACTTATCATACTACAATGAGGCTTAAGGAAAGTATTTGAAAAGGTGAGAAAAATAAAGTATTTTCCCCCAGCACAAATGAACAACAGTGTTCCCATTTTAAGAAGTCCATCTGTGACTGTTTCTCTCTGCAGAAAACATTTAAACCAACAAATAAAGTGGAGTGAGAGGCACTGTGGCTCTGGGAAAGGATGTGCAAAACATGGAGTAAAATAAAAATTAGTGGGCAAGTTATCTAAATATTTGGAACCTTAAATAAAAATTGGGTTTGATTTAGAGGCAAATAAACAAGTTGGTTACTTCTTTTTTTTATCCCCTCTGGCTCATCATCTGTGTTAATGACCAACAAGTGAAAACACTGTAAGGTGAGTAATTAAATATAAGCAGGGTTGGCTGAACACTTTGCCTATTCTACTTTTGAAAGCCAGGGGCCCTTTGAACCTTATTCAAAAAGCATTAAAATATCAACTGCTTCAGGCTCTAGATTACTTGATAAAAATGGCATTTCTCAGTGGAGTTTCTCCTGTTGGCATCCTGCAATGACATTCAGACCTAATCTGTGGCAATGTGGACAATCTGCATATCCTGCATAGGCTTCCTACCACACAGGGTGTCCTACCTACTAAGAGCCTCATTTCTTAGGAACTACAAACAGTGATGGTGAAATTTCAAGGGATTTAGAATCTGAGGGTGCCTGGGTGGCTCACTCGGTTAGGTGACTGCCTTTGGCTCAGGTCATGATCCTGGAGTCCCAGGATCAAGTCCTACATCAGACTCCCTGCTCAGCGGGGAGTCTGCTTCTCCCTCTGACCTTCCCCCCTTATCATGCTCTCTCTCTCTCTCATTCTCTCTCTCTAAAAAAAATAATAAAATCTGAATGTGTGCATATACCCTACTGTGCCCAGGGTAGAGCTCTTGACTGCATGAAATGAACTTCCTTTCATAATCAAGGCATTTTCTTAACACGTATTTATGCCTTTGAAACTCCAGTTTCCAAATTCCTCACGCTTATCACAAAAGGGAAAAGCAACTTAAAGACAAAGAATGCAGGGAAATTGAAAGAACACTTGGATGACAACCTTCTGTGCTGATACATGGGGACAGTGGGTCTTCACTGGGTCTCCAGGCACAGCAGCTTCCTTCAGTTTTGACCCTTAGCTACAGGTGTGGGAGTGTCTGCAAATCTGTCTGCACAGAGCCCCTTGCCACCCAAACAGGTCGTGTTTGAGAAGGGCATGGTTTGACCTCTAGACGTGTGAATCCAAAGGAAGTGATGCAGATTACAGCAAAGGTTTACCCTCATCTGAAGAAGAGCGAGCAGGTAATGTGTGATCTGCTGAATATGGGCTGAGAAGGAAGAGAAAATGATTTTTGTTATTAGAATGCAGTTCTTGTATGACCTGATCCCATCAGACTGAAAAATATGTGTTCCTAGCCGTGGAGAGTGGGAACATAAAGTTATTGTATAACTACTGGTGCTATTTTAATGGTATTTTAACCATAAAAATTGCAACTGAGTATACTCAAGAATTTTAAATGTTTTTATCCTTATATTTTTCCTATGTAATTCTCACTAATGAGAGCATCTGAATAAGGACTTTGTGATTGCGATTTAATAGGAAAAACTAAGGATTTCAGGTTTTGTATTTTGAGGAAGGCAAGAATTACTGCCGACTCTGATCTTCAGTGTGGCTTGACTTCTCTCTATCACGGAGGCCAGGATGACATGGTCCCTGCTCAGTGTGTTGCGTCACACTGCTGGAAATAAACACAAAAAAACTAAAAAAAAAAGAAGATTTTCAAGCTAAGGAAAGAGATATAGATCAGACACTTGAATTTCCATAGAAGGAGAGCATCACAGAAGGAATAAGTGAAGGTAAAATGAATTCTTTCCTTTTGTCTTATTCTTTTTTTTTTTTAATATTTTATTTATTTGTCAGAGAGAGAGGGAGAGAGAGCGAGCACAGGCAGACAGAATGGCAGACAGAGGCAGAGGGAGAAGCAGGCTCCCTGCCAAGCAAGGAGCCCGATGTGGGACTCGATCCCAGGACGCTGGGATCATGACCTGAGCCGAAGGCAGCGGCTTAACCCACTGAGCCACCCAGGCGTCCCCTTTTGTCTTATTCTTAACTGACCTAAAGAACAACAAGTTGGGCAGTAGTAGTGTTTTGGATAGTTATATGAATAAGTGAAATAAATAACAATGTCACCAGAGAGAGAAGGGAAGATTTGGGATACTAGGTTATAATGTATTGGCACTCTGTGTAAAGCAGTAGATTGTTATTAAAGATGTACTTAGATAATTTTAACATGTATATTTCAAACCCTAGGAAAACCACTACAAAGAGTTTTTAAAGGAAGTTGAAATGACAGAAACAGAAAGGAATTAAAATTAAATCAAATAAAATATACAGTGAGTTTATAATGACATAAATAAGATATTAAATAAATAAGAGGTTGAGAAGGAACAACTCCTTCCACCAAAAGATTTTGAATTAATATATCCTGAGGGAACTAAAAATCCACCATTAGAAAACCATGGTAGTGACTGCTGTAGTTAATATCCATTGGTGAATGCTAAGATTGGTTGACAATAGAAGAAGAAACAGATTTTTACATCATCTCATTTAAGCCTATCTTTCTTAAAACATGTAGTATTACAAAGGGAAAATAATGACTTTACAATGAAGAAACCCTCAGACTCCACCTTAGTGCATGATCAAGATTAACATCACTGGTAATGAGACATATCCCATGTGCCCCCTGATAATGATGTGCTAAGAAGGGTTCATTTTTTGTGGTCTTCTTCCCCAAAGTGTGCACCTTTAATATCATTGTGAAAAAAGCATAATGGAAACCCAAATTAAGACTTCAAATATCTGAACAACACTCTTCAAAAGTTTCATAAAATCAGGGGGAAAAATAAGGACCTGTCAGATTAAAAAAGACTGAAGAGGGGTGCCTAAGTGGCTCAGTGGGTTGAGCCTCTGCCTTTGGCTCAGGTCATGATCCCAGGGTCCTGGGATTGAGCCCCGCTTCGGGCTCTCTGCTCAGTGGGGAGCCTGCTTCCTCCTCTCTCTCTGCCTGCCTCTCTGCCTACCTGTGATCTCTGTCAAATAAATGAATAAAATCTTAAAAAAAAGACTGAAGAGTCATAACAAGTAGATGTAAGAGAAATCGTGTTTGGATTCTGAAACAGAAAGTGAACATTTGAAAAACTGGCATCATCTGAATAAAATTTGTATTTCAACTAATAGTATTTACTAATGTTAATTTTTTTTTTTTTTTTTTTTTTTTTTTTTTTTTTTAATATTTAATTTATTTATTTTTTTTTATTTCCAGCATAACAGTATTCATTATTTTTGCACCACACCCCGTGCTCCATGCAATCCGTGCCCTCTATAATACCCACCACCTGGTACCCCAACCTCCCACCCCCCGTCCCTTCAAAACCCTCAGATTGTTTTTCAGAGTCCATAGTCTCTCATGGTTCACCTCCCCTTCCAATTTCCCCCAACTCCCTTCTCCACTCTAAGTCCCCATGTCCTCCATGCTATTTGTTATGCTCCATAAATAAGTGAAACCATATGATAATTGACTCTCTCTGCTTGACTTATTTCACTCAGCATAATCTCTTCCAGTCCCGTCCATGTTGCTACAAAAGTTGGTTATTCATCCTTTCTGATGGAGGCATAATACTCTATCCCCAGGGGTACAGGTCTGTGAATCACCAGGTTTACACACTTCATAGCACTCACCAAAGCACATACCCTCCCCAATGTCCATAATCCCACCCCCTTCTCCCAAACCCCCTCCCCCCAGCAACCCTCAGTTTGTTTTGTGAGATTAAAAGTCACTTATGGTTTGTCTCCCTCCCAATCCCATCTTGTTTCATTTATTCTTCTCCTACCCACTTAAGCCCCCATGTTGCATCACCACTTCCTCATATCAAGGAGATCATATGATAGTTGTCTTTCTCTGCTTGACTTATTTCGCTAAGCATGATACGCTCTAGTTCCATCCATGTTGTCGCAAATGGCAAGATTTCATTTCTTTTGATGGCTGCATAGTATTCCATTGTGTATATATACCACATCTTCTTGATCCATTCATCTGTTGATGGACATCTAGGTTCTTTCCATAGTTTGGCTATTGTGGACATTGCTGCTATAAACATTCGGGTGCACGTGCCCCTTTGGATCACTACGTTTGTATCCTTAGGGTAAATACCCAATAGTGCAATTGCTGGGTCATAGGGCAGTTCTATTTTCAACATTTTGAGGAACCTCCATGCTGTTTTCCAGAGTGGCTGCACCAGCTTGCATTCCCACCAACAGTGTAGGAGGGTTCCCCTTTCTCCGCATCCTCGCCAGCATCTGTCATTTCCTGACTTGTTGATTTTAGCCATTCTGACTGGTGTGAGGTGATATCTCATTGTGGTTTTGATTTGTATTTCCCTGATGCCGAGTGATATGGAGCACTTTTTCATGTGTCTGTTGGCCATCTGGATGTCTTCTTTGCAGAAATGTCTGTTCATGTCCTCTGCCCATTTCTTGATTGGATTATTTGTTCTTTGGGTGTTGAGTTTGCTAAGTTCTTTATAGATTCTGGACACTAGTCCTTTATCTGATATGTCATTTGCAAATATCTTCTCCCATTCTGTCAGTTGTCTTTTGATTTTGTTAACCGTTTCCTTTGCTGTGCAAAAGCTTTTGATCTTGATGAAATCCCAATAGTTCATTTTTGCCCTTGCTTCCCTTGCCTTTTGCGTTGTTCCTAGGAAGATGTTGCTGCGGTTGAGGTCAAAGAGGTTGCTGCCTGTGTTCTCCTCAAGGATTTTGATGGATTCCTTTCGCACATTGAGGTCCTTCATCCATTTTGAGTCTATTTTTGTGTGTGGTGTAAGGAAATGGTCCAATTTCATTTTTCTGCATGTGGCTGTCCAATTTTCCCAGCACCATTTATTGAAGAGGCTGTCTTTTTGCCATTGGACATTCTTTCCTGCTTTGTCGAAGATTAGTTGACCATAGAGTTGAGGGTCTATTTCTGGGCTCTCTATTCTGTTCCATTGATCTATGTGTCTGTTTTTGTGCCAGTACCATGCTGTCTTGATGACGACAGCTTTGTAATAGAGCTTGAAGTCCGGAATTGTGATGCCACCAACGTTGGCTTTCTTTTTCAATATCCCTTTGGCTATTCGAGGTCTTTTCTGGTTCCATATAAATTTTAGCATTATTTGTTCTATTTCTTTGAAAAAGATGGATGGTACTTTGATAGGAATTGCATTAAATGTGTAGATTGCTTTAGGTAGCATAGACATTTTCACAATATTTATTCTTCCAATCCAGGAGCATGGAACATTTTTCCATTTCGTTGTGTCTTCCTCAATTTCTTTCATGAGTACTTTATAGTTTTCTGAGTATAGATTCTGTGTCTCTTTGGTTAGGTTTATTCCTAGGTATCTTATGGTTTTGGGTGCAATTGTAAATGGGATTGACTCCTTAATTTCTCTTTCTTCTGTCTTGCTGTTGGTGTAGAGAAATGCAACTGATTTCTGTGCATTGATTTTATATCCTGACACTTTACTGAATTCCTGTATAAGTTCTAGCAGTTTTGGAGTGGAGTCTTTTGGGTTTTCCACATATAGTATCATATCATCTGCGAAGAGTGATAATTTGACTTCTTCTTTGCCGATTTGGATGCCTTTAATTTCCTTTTGTTGTCTGATTGCTGAGGCTAGGACCTCTAGTACTATGTTGAATAGCAGTGGTGATAATGGACATCCCTGCCGTGTTCCTGACCTTAGCGGAAAAGCTTTCAGTTTTTCTCCATTGAGAATGATATTTGCGGTGGGTTTTTCATAGATGGCTTTGATGATATTGAGGTATGTGCCCTCTATCCCTACACTTTGAAGAGTTTTGATCAGGAAGGGATGCTGTACTTTGTCAAATGCTTTTTCAGCATCTATTGAGAGTATCATGTGGTTCTTGTTCTTTCTTTTATTGATGTGTTGTATCACATTGACTGATTTGCGGATGTTGAACCAACCTTGCAGCCCTGGAATAAATCCCACTTGGTCGTGGTGAATAATCTTTTTAATGTACTGTTGAATCCTATTGGCTAGTATTTTGTTGAGTATTTTCGCATCTGTGTTCATCAAGGATATCGGTCTATAGCTCTCTTTTTTGGTGGGATCCTTGTCTGGTTTTGGGATCAAGGTGATGCTGGCCTCATAAAATGAGTTTGGAAGTTTTCCTTCCATTTCTATTTTTTGGAACAGTTTCAGGAGAATAGGAATTAGTTCTTCTTTAAATGTTTGGTAGAATTCCCCCGGGAAGCCGTCTGGCCCTGGGCTTTTGTTTGTTTGGAGATTTTTAATGACTGTTTCAATCTCCTTACTGGTTATGGGTCTGTTCAGGCTTTCTATTTCTTCCTGGTTCAGTTGTGGTAGTTTATATGTTTCTAGGAATGCATCCATTTCTTCCAGATTGTCAAATTTATTGGCGTAGAGTTGCTCATAGTATGTTCTTATAATAGTTTGTATTTCTTTGGTGTTAGTTGTGATCTCTCCTCTTTCATTCATGATTTTATTTATTTGGGTCCTTTCTCTTTTCTTTTTGATAAGTCGGGCCAGGGGTTTATCAATTTTATTAATTCTTTCAAAGAACCAGCTCCTAGTTTCGTTGATTTGTTCTATTGTTTTTTTGGTTTCTATTTCATTGATTTCTGCTCTGATCTTTATGATTTCTCTTCTCCTGCTGGGCTTAGGGTTTCTTTCTTGTTCTTTCTCTAGCTCCTTTAAGTGTAGGGTTAGGTTGTGTACCTGAGACCTTTCTTGTTTCTTGAGAAAGGCTTGTACCGCTATATATTTTCCTCTCAGGACTGCCTTTGTTGTGTCCCACAGATTTTGAACCGTTGTATTTTCATTATCATTTGTTTCCATGATTTTTTTCAATTCTTCTTTAATTTCCCGATTGACCCATTCATTCTTTAGAAGGATGCTGTTTAGTCTCCATGTATTTGGGTTCTTTCCAAACTTCCTTTTGTGGTTGAGTTCTAGCTTTAGAGCATTGTGGTCTGAAAATATGCAGGGAATGATCCCAATCTTTTGATACCGGTTGAGTCCTGATTTAGGACCAAGGATGTGATCTATTCTGGAGAATGTTCCATGTGCACTAGAGAAGAATGTGTATTCTGTTGCTTTGGGATGAAATATTCTGAATATATCTGTGATGTCCATCTGGTCCAGTGTGTCGTTTAAGGCCTTTATTTCCTTGCTGATCTTTTGCTTGGATGATCTGTCCATTTCAGTGAGGGGAGTGTTAAAGTCCCCTACTATTATTGTATTATTGTTGATGTGTTTCTTTGATTTTGTTATTAATTGGTTTATATAGTTGGCTGCTCCCACGTTGGGGGCATAGATATTTAAAATTGTTAAATCTTCTTGTTGGACAGACCCTTTGAGTATGATATAGTGTCCATCCTCATCTCTTATTATAGTCTTTGGCTTAAAATCTAATTGATCTGATATAAGGATTGCCACTCCTGCTTTCTTCTGATGTCCATTAGCATGGTAAATTCTTTTCCACCCCCTCACTTTAAATCTGGAGGTGTCTTCGGGCTTAAAATGAGTTTCTTGGAGGCAACATATAGATGGGTTTTGTTTTTTTATCCATTCTGATAGCCTGTGTCTTTTGACAGGGGCATTTAGCCCATTAACATTCAGGGTAACTATTGAGAGATATGAATTTAGTGCCATTGTATTGCCTGTAAGTTGACTGTTACTGTATATGGTCTCTGTTCCTTTCTGATCTACCACTTGTAGGCTCTCTCTTTGCTTAGAGGACCCCTTTCAATATTTCCTGTAGAGCTGGTTTGGTATTTGCAAATTCTTTCAGTTTTTGTTTGTCCTGGAAGCTTTTAATCTCTCCTTCTATTTTCAATGATAGCCTAGCTGGATATAGTATTCTTGGCTGCATGTTTTTCTCGTTTAGTGCTCTGAAAATATCATGCCAGCTCTTTCTGGCCTGCCAGGTCTCTGTGGATAAGTCAGCTGCCAATCTAATATTTTTACCATTGTATGTTACAGACTTCTTTTCCCGGGCTGCTTTCAGGATTTTCTCTTTGTCACTGAGACTTGTAAATTTTACTATTAGGTGACGGGGTGTGGGCCTATTCCTATTGATTTTGAGGGGCGTTCTCTGAACCTCCTGAATTTTGATGCTCGTTCCCTTTGCCATATTGGGGAAATTCTCCCCAATAATTCTCTCCAGTATACCTTCTGCTCCCCTCTCTCTTTCTTCTTCTTCTGGAATCCCAATTATTCTAATGTTGTTTCGTCTTATGGTGTCACTTATCTCTCGAATTCTCCCCTCGTGGTCCAGTAGCTGTTTGTCCCTCTTTTGCTCAGCTTCTTTATTCTCTGTCATTTGGTCTTCTATATCACTAATTCTTTCTTCTGCCTCATTTATCCTAGCAGTGAGAGCCTCCATTTTTGATTGCACTTCATTAATAGCTTTTTTGATTTCAACTTGGTTAGATTTTAGTTCTTTTATTTCTCCAGAAAGGGCTTTTATATCTCTCGAGAGGGTTTCTCTAATATCTTCCATGCCTTTTTCGAGCCCGGCTAGAACCTTGAGAATTGTCATTCTGAACTCTAGATCTGACATATTACCAATGTCTGTATTGATTAGGTCCCTAGCCTTCGGTACTGCCTCTTGTTCTTTTTTTTGTGTTGAATTTTTCCGTCTTGTCATTTTGTCCAGATAAGAGTATATGAAGGGGCAAGTAAAATACTAAAAGGGTGGCAACAACCCCAGGAAAAAATGCTTTAACCAAATTAGAAGAGATCCAAAATCGTGAGGGGGGAGAAAGGGGATAAAAAGAGGTTCAAAAAGGAAGAAAGAAAAAAAAAAAAAAAAAAAAGAAAGAAAAAAGAAAAGAAAAGAATTAAAAAAAAAAGGAAAACACCTTTCAGAAAGTGGTTGTTTTTCTGTTTCCAGAATTGCTGTTCTTCTTCTCTTCGATCTGCCGATGGATTTTCAGGTGTTTGCAATCTTTAGATAAGCTATCTAGCTGATCTCCGGCTAGCTGAAGCAGTCTCAGCCTGCTACTTCTCCGCCATCTTGACAGGAATGAGGTAGTCAAACTTCCATGTGATCCCCTGGTAAATAAGTCTTTTTTCCAGTTATTCAGTCAAATATCTATTTAGATGCTGCTGTGATTTTGCAAATGTAATTAAGGTCTCAGACCAGTGGACCTTAATATAGGAAAATATTCTGGTGTGTCTACCTTAATCACATGGCCTCTTTAAATTGATCGGTCAGAGGCGGCCATCTGGAGAAACTGCAAGGCTTCCTTGACCTTCCGATGAGCGACAGACTCCTCCACGCCTGGGTTGCGTGCGGAGAAGGAGAAACAGAGGACAAGAGGAGAAACGGAGTCACGAGCCCCTCAAAGGTGCTGCTGCAGGAGCCTACCAGGAAAACCTGTCCTTGGGACATACGCGAAAGGCGAACTCCAGCTGACCCCCAAGAGCAGGAAAGGAACTGATCAGAAAGGAACAAGGGAAGAGGCAGCAAGGGCAACCAGGGCTGCGGCGCCTACTAATGTTAATTTTCTTAGCTATGTGATATAATACTATTTGGGAAAGCTTGGAGAAAGGTACACTGTATTCTGTGTATTATTTTATAACTTTTCTGTAAGGCAAAAGTATTTCAAAATAATTTGTAAAAAGGTATAGTAAAGTCCATCTCAGCTTCATTTCTATTCAGCTCTATTCCTCCCTCCTTCTCAGCTTCATGTTTATCTTTTCAGTGACAATTTATACAAATACGAAGAAATGTCAATATATGCTTAGTTTTCCCTTTACTTACATACCCATAGCAGTTTTCCTTATTTGGCTTATATCTGATTTTAAGATGGACAAGCCCATTAGAACTAATCATTATTTTCATTTGTTTAAATTTTCCTTAATTGGGTTAGGAAGTGAGCTTTCCCATTTTCAGAATAGATGTCACAGATACCTAGTTTCTTTAAATAAGTGTCAGTTATGCATTATTCATTTAATAACCCTATTTTTAGTTATTGAAATATCCATTTTCTCCCTACAAAAATAACATTACTTATACACACATGAGAAAATCACTGCAGAAGACAAAAAGACTCGATATTATGTCAAAGTGATTCATGTATTCTCTATTCTTGGATGGATAGAAAGGATGAAAATGTCATTTCAACACTGCCTTTGTTCCCCAGCTTGTTATATGTATCTTGTATTACTTTTAAGCATGACCTTTCTACTCTGCTCATAATTCTATTTTTTTTTAATCTGTAGGAAAGACAAGTAAAATGCCTGAAAATTCAATCTTTGTGAAACTATCTTTAAATGTAAATAAGCATTAACAATATAAACATTATTCAATTTATCTATATACCACTAGTGATTCCTACTGTTGCCTTTGTCCCTGAATAAGTCTTAATTTGGAGAAGTTTCATGAAGTTTTATTTTCAAAATACCACTTTTTAAGAATTAGTAAATAACTCTCAACTTAAAATTTGCAAATGAAGTAGGGGGGAATTTCCATGTACTCTTTACCAGCATTTCACCAAGATGATTTACATTCAAAATAAAGTTTACATTCAGAATGGTTTTTGGTGTTCTCTCTCTTTCTCTCTCTCTTTCTTTTACTCCTTCTCTATCTCACCTTTTATAAGTGTACATATATCTGTATGTATGATATCTTTTTGGTTTTGTTTTTATTTTTTTTGTGTGTGTGCATAATATCTCTGTAATGAAGATAATATTACTGTGACTCCAAGGGGACTTTGATTAATAAGTAATCATTTCCCTATTGCTTTGACCATTATCTAAAACATGCTTTTTTTGTTTTTAATTTGCCTTGGGTAATTGATGTAGTATACTAAATAATTTTGTGCCCCAGCTCGGACTAACACTCAATCAATAGTCACAGAAATCACACTGAGGATTTATAAATTTTTATTTCTAGATATATTCAAATCACAACAAAGATCTAAGTTGCTCTCTGGATGCAAATGTGCAATAAGAGAAAAACGGACAATCTAGATTTGGGCAGAACACTTTGTATAAGACCTTTTTACATATTATAAGCAGAAACTTGTTTTATTTATACAGGATATCTTTGGCCCAGCATAATGTTAGTTGAAAGAAAGCAAGCAAGTTCCACTCCTAGGCATATAACTTAAGAGGACATCATGACTTCAGTCGAAAGAAAGGAAGTTCAGTCAGAGTATCAAAGTTTGAAGCTATGAGATGAAAGGTTTCTTTGGAATGAAAGGATGAGAAGCAATAAAATTTAACCCCCATCTCAATATTTCTTAAAGTTTTTTTTAATAACTTTGCATTGTTCTGAACAGCATCTCAAAGGGTGTGCCAAGATAATCAATTATTAGGGAAAGTTTATAGTTCATCATATATGAGCTGAATTTCGAGATGCTCAAATTTCACAGTCGACACTTTCTATACATTTCTCATTGATTGGCCTTTAAAAAGTTGTCCTGAATGTGGCCAAACACCCATCCTTATTTTTCTTGTACTTTCTGTGGGTCACTGCCTGGTCTTAGGCCCAGTAACTCAACCTTGGCATTCAACAGTGGAGGGATCTAAATAATCTCTTCTTTTAACCCCACAGGATTATAACACTACATATCCTATCCAAATAGGATTGACTTTGCTAAGAAAAAAACACTGAAGATAAGTGAAAAGTTTGAAGTAATTTGTCTTTTGTTAGCATTTTCATATCACATTTTCATGAAACCTATTGTAATAAGTAAAACCAATAAGATAATAACACAATATTCACAATATTTTAGGTTCCATAAGATTTTAATGGGGCAAATCAAGTCATCTGCAAATAGGTCAGTTTTATTTATTCCTTTTCTGTTTTTCATTTCCATTTTTTGCCTTTTTTGTACTTGTTAGAACTCCCAGCACTGTGTTGCATAAAAAGGAGAGCAGACACCCTTGCTTTGTTCCCAATTTTAAGAAGAAAGCATTACCTTTCACCATAGTATAATGATAGCTGTTTTTCTTTCTTTTTTCTTTTCTTTTCTTTTTTGTTTGTTTTTCTTTTCTTAATCTATTGAGGAATTTCCCCTTCCATTTCTAGTTTTCTGAGAGCTGTTATTATGAATCATTGTTAAAATTTGTCTTTTTTACTTCCTGGATTGGATGATAGGATGATGCAACTTTTCTTCCTTAGCTTGTTAATATGATGGATTGTGTTGATTGATTTTCAATTACTGAACTAAACTGCTATCTGAGAATACTTGGCCATGGTGTATAATATTTTTTTCTCAATTTTATTAGCTATTATTTTGAGGATTTTTTGTGACACTGATGTCATAAAATGAATAGGAAAGTGTTCCTTTAAAAAAAGAAAGAAGGAAAGAAAGAAAATGTTCCTTTTCTTTTTTTCCTATTTTCTACAAAGAGATTATAAAATTGCTGTTAATTTGTCCTTAAATGTTTGTGTTTTCCAGTAAAGCTTCCTGTCCTTGACAACTACAAGTTCAATTCTCTTAGTAGTTATAGGGATATTCAGTCTATTTCATATCAGGTGAGTTGTGGTTATTTGTTTTCTTTGAGGAATTAGTCCATTTTTTGGAAACTGTCACATTATGTAAAGAAAGTTATTTGGTGTATGCCCCTTTTATCCTTTTAAGTCAACAGTGTCTGTAGTAATATCCCATAACATTTCATGGTGTGTCATTTCTGTTTTTTTCTTTGCCATTGTTGCTGGAGATCTGTTAATTTTATTAGACTTTACAAAGAATTGGCTTATAGTTTAATTGACTTTTCTCTGTTGTTTTCCTGTTTTCACTTCTTTTATTCTCTTACATTCATTTAAATTTTTTTTTTTCAGTTTTCATCAGGCTTATTTTGCTCTTCTTTTTATTTATTTATTTTTTTAGGTGGATGTTTAGATTGTTGTATTGAGACTTTTTCTTTCTTTTTTTTTAAGATTTCTAATTTATTTGACAGAAAGAGAATAGACAGGCAGGCAGAGAGAAAGGAGAAAGCAGACTCCCTGCTGAGCAGAGAGCCTGATGCAGGGCTCACTAGATCCCAGTACCCTGGGATCATGACCTGAGATGAAGGCAGAGGCTTTAACCTACTGAGCCATCCAGACACCCCTTGAACTTTTCTTTTCTAATGTATATTTTTAGTGCTACAATTTTCCCTCTTAGCACTGCTTAATCTGTAACCCACAAAATTTGATTTGTTGTACTTTCATTTAATTCAAGGCACTTTAAAAAATTTTCTTTAAAATTTTGATTCATGGATTATTTAAAGGGGTGTGATTTAATTTTCAAGTGTTTCAAGTTTTATTTTTATTTTTCTGTTATTTATTTCTAGTTTGATTCCATTGTGGTCAGAGAACACTCTCTGTAGGATTTCAAGTCTTAAAGTTTTTAAAGATTTATTAATTTATTTTTTGGAGAGAGAGAAGAGGAGAAAGAGCCTGAGCAGGGGGAACAGCAGGCAGAGTGACAGGGCAAAGCAGGCTCCTCGTTGAGCAAGAAACCTGATGTGGGACTCCATCCCAGGACTTTGGGATCATGACCTGAGCTGAAGGCAGATGCTTAACTGACTGAGCCACCCAGAATTCCCTGAAGTTTTATAGTTTGTTGAAGTTTCATGGCCTAAGATAATCGTGTATTTGGTATTTATTTTATGAGAATTTGAAAGGAACATGTTTTCTATTATTATCAGGTAGAATGTTCTATACCTGTCAATTAGATCCTATTGATAAATGGTATTATTAAACTCTTCTAAATAATTGCTAATTTTATTTGTAGTTGTAGTTGAAAAATGGGTGTGGAGGTCTCCAATTATAATTGTGAATATGTTCATTTCTTCCTTTCAGTTCTCTCAGGTTTTGTTTTATATATTTTGCAGCTCAACAACAGTTTGGTACTTAAAGAATTATGATAGCTGTATTGTATTGCTGTGGTAGATTGGACATTTTACCATTATATAATGTCCCTGTCTGTGTCTTATAATTTTCTTTGCTCTGAAGTCTATTTTATCTGATAGTAATAGAGTTACTCTTGCTTATTTTGATAAGTGTTTTCATCAAATATCTTTCTTCCATTCTAATTTTAATAAGCATATACTGTTTTATTTATGGTAGCATTCAGGGCAGGGGAGGTTCTTTGTTACTGCTAGGCAGCATGGTCTTCTTGGGGCTCCATTGGCATTATCATGAAATGAACCTCATTTCAACTGGATAATGGTAAATGTTTTGACTCTCCTCTAGGTCTCCTTTGGCAGTGTTTTAGTGGAGAGGGGGCAAGGTGTCCTCTTTGTTACCATCCAGTGGGGGTAAAACTTCCACTCCCCTTTTTGGCATTCCAGTAACATGTTTAGTTGCCATGACAGCCTTGCAGGTATAGAAGTCTAAGTTTCCCGCTTAGCATTTGCTGTTGTGGTTCAAGCGGGGCCACAGTTTTTCTGTGGCGTTTGCCTGGAGCAAAGCAGTTATTATTTAAAATTTCTGTCTTGCTAGGCTGCACCTTTGAATAGAGAAAACAGGCTTTAATTGTGAAATTTTTGCCTGTGCTGCATTATACTTCCTTGTTTCCCATTTCTTCAGCTAGAAGTCTAGGATATATGAGGCAAAAAGAAAACCTAGACTACTAAACACTGTTTTATCAACAGTTTCTGAGGTCTCTGACCAATCTATTTCCTTCTGTCCTTCTTTCAGAGTATTCTTATCTTTATTTTATATAGAATGCCCAGGCTTTCAGTTGTACTCTGTGGGGAAAAATAGAAAGAAGTATGCCTACTCCATCTACAAAGAAATGGAAGTCTCCAGGGAAAATTTCAAAGGCTACAGGCCTAAAAACACAATTTGTTGGATTTTCAGATAAACTTAGCAATATAAGCTAGACTTTGATGTCTTTTGAATCCCAGTCAATTATTTGCCAGGTCTTAGATAGTAAAAATTGTCTTTGGTAGATATTTGACAAGGCCCTTATAATATCTAAATTCTTTGTTCCATCAAATAATCCCAAACTGCAGTGGTTTACAGTAGCAAACTTCTGTCTCCCTTACAAAATAGTCTTCAGGTGAGTTATAGTTCAACTTCAGACTGTGTCAGACTCAGGTGTTCTGATTTAGGGGTATGGTCTGCTCCTCATGTTTTCTCATTCTGGAAGCAAGGCTAAAGGAGAAATTCTCTGAATATATGCTGTTCTTTCATGGCAAGGGAAGAAATAAGAAAGTGACAAATATATGCAATGACTATTAAAGCTTCTGCACAGAACTGATAAAATTTTGCTTTTGTTTCTATTTCATTGACTAAACCAAGTAACATGGCCCAGCCTAAAATCAATTGGGTATAGAAGTATACTACTTTTATACAAGTCAGACAAGTTACATGGCAAAGAACACTGATATATAATCATTCAAAGGAGGGAGTGCATAAATATGAAATTTTTACTATCATAATCTGAGAATTCTCAGGATCTAGGTTAATTGGGAAAAACATGATTTGATTTGACATATTTTTGAAACAGAGAATTGTCAAAATATTCTTTTAAATATTTTATTTATTTATTTGAGGAAGTGAGAACACTAGCAGCAGGAGGGACAGAGGGAGAGGGCAGACTCTCCACTGAGCAGGAAACCCAATGCAGGGCTCCATCTCAGGATCTCCATCCCAGGGTCCTGGGATATATGACCCAAGCCAAATGCAGATGCTTAAGTAACTGAGCTACCCAGGTGTCCATCAAAATATATTTTCTATTAAAGATGCAAACCTCGGGGCAAATAGATTTCAGCTTAGATTATGATCTCAGGGTTGTGAGATCAAGGCCTGCATCAAGCTCTGCTCTCAGTGGGGAGTCAGCTTCTCTCCCTCTCTCTTCCCACCCCACATGATCTCTCTCTTTCTCTCAAGTAAATAAATCTTTTAAAAAATAAATAAAGATGTAAACCTTGCATTGCATGCTGGGAAAAACATCTCTATAATATGTTGTATTTTTTTTTTTTGCATAAAGTGATTTGTCAAGTAGGCTACCTGAAATGTATGTTAGGTTTAAACTTAATTTTAAAATAAATTTTAAATAAATTTTAAAATAAATATCATAAAATTTATCTCCAGGTCAGTACTTTTCAGACTAATTATGTTTTACTTTGCATTCCAAAATCTCCATTACAATATAGGTGTCTCACAGGGTGCCTTGGTAGCTCAGTGGGTTAAAGTACCTGATTTCAGCTCAGGTCATGATCTATGTTCCTGGGATCCTGTCCCACATGGTGCTGTCTGCTCAGCAGGAAGCCTGCTTCCCCTTCTATCTTCCTACCTCTTTTCCTACTTGTGATCTCTGTCTGTCAAATAAATAAATAAAATCTTAAAAAAAGAATATAGGTATATCTACAGAGATAGAGATATCTTTATTGTTTCATGAAATTCTATGTTAAGGCCAGATACGGAATAATTCATAAAATGATAGCAAGGGAGAAAAAAGATTTCTAGGCATCTGGAGTTAGAATAAAAATAGAAAGAAAATTTTCTGTACTGGGAAATATTTTAAGTAAAGAATCTGGATCAAAATTATACATAGCTTCTTCTTTCTAAATGAGAGAATTGATTCTTAGCCCCACAAATTCCATAGTGAGCTCATATGAGTTCCACATAAAGGATTCCAGCATAAAGAAAGCAGTACAGTATAGTGAGATATAAATTAGTTTGTGTTGCTTACACTTTTAGTTACATATCTTGTTATTTATTAACTACACAGGGATTATAATAGTTACCTATCTTGTTATTTATTAACTACACAGGGATTATACTAGTTACCTAGCCCAATACACAACCAACACAAATAGAACTAAAAATTACCTTATATATCTGTGTTCAAGGCCCAGTATAGAGTAAATGAGAGGAAATGAGAAGGTAATCTTATCCCATCCTTCCTTATAAACGACTTCTGTCTTCAATATCTTGTTTGAAAAACTACTGTGTTGGTAGGACACTGACTGTTCCTTACATTCTAATACCTGTGATTGTGAGACACAAGTTACATTAAGTTGCAATTTACCTTTCTCTGTTGTCTATTATTATTGTTGTTGCTATTCTTTTCATTCTTCTAATTTTTATTTAACAATAGTAACAACAATAAAAAAACATCTAGTAAGTGGTATCCATAAATTGGCACAGTAGACACTAAAAATGAGTTAACTAATTTATATATGGTCTCATGAATCCAATAGAAGAGGTGAGACAGATGACCAAACAGATGAAATATGAGACAATATATCATGTCTACACTGGAGATAAGCAAAATGTTAACGGGACTCCAAGCAGTAGAGATTATATGCTATCGGAGGAGGGGAACATATGGGAAAGAAGAATGAAATCTATTTTCAAGGTGGATTTGACTCGGGCTTCAGCATTTAGGTAGAATTTTAGCAGGTAAATGTGGGACATAAGTAAGAAAAAGATTGTAAGTGAAAGATAGGATGCAGTTCCAATAGGAGAAGGAGGAGGTAAGACCGAAAAGGCAGGCTATATGCCTGTATTAGTTGTTTTGGGCTGCCATAACAAAATACCACAGATGGAGTAACTTAAACAAGCACTTATTTTTTAATAGTTCTAAACTCTAGAAATCCAAGATCAAGGTAATCATTAGGGTTGGTGCCTAGTGAGACTTCTCTTCCTGGTTTGTTTAAGGCTACCTCCTTGCTGTGTCCATGCACATGTGGAGAGGGAGAAAGCTCTGGTGATTCTATCTCTTCTTGTAAGGGTACCTCCCCTATAGTATTCAGGTCCCAATATTCTAATACCATTTAACCTCAATTACCTCCTTTAAGGCTTTATTTCTAAATACAGTTACATGGGCTTAGGGCTTCAACATAGGGATTTCAAATATGAACAGTTCAGTCCGTAACAATTCCCAAAGTGGAAAATTGTCAATGTAGACTGAGAATTAGGACTTAATTCAGTTATAATTTGGGAGCCATTGACACAAAAACCTGGATTAGAAGAGTGACAGCTAAAGCTTCACTCTAGGTCTGGTGCTAAACATGACATAGCCCATTATTAAATTCACAAGTAATGGTCATACAAATATCTTTAAAGTTTCATTTGATACCAAGGAGTAAATGAACCCTAAAAAAATCTTCATTGTGTTTATAAAATATCAATATACATAAACCAAAATTACAAAAACTCAGCCACTCTTTCCAGTTAAAACATTCAGTACTGTTAGATCTTTTCAAGTATAAATCTGAATGGTAGCTCAGTATGTTTGTATAGAATCAGTCTCTATAAAATATTTGATCCCAAATTATCCATGTGAAGTAGAGGTATGTTTTGTTTTATAATTATTATGAAAATGTGGGTATCAATAAAAAAAAATCAGACTTTCTGTCTTTGCTGGATTATTACAATTTTAGTTATTTCTTTTACTGCTTTATGAATTATTAAAAGCTTTTGTCATTTCATTCATGTTTGGTTAAAAAATTAGACATGATTTATGGAGATTTAAAATAAGGCAACAGGAAGTAGAAAGCCAAAAACACAATCTCATTAATTCACAACTTAAGAATTCTACTACCAAAAGGGAAAAATAGTTTGGGATTTCTTTCTCATAATTTTCAATATTGTCTACATAATCTGAACTCATCACATAATTAAATATTCTCTGGTTTTATTTTTGTCAGCTCAGTGCTTATGGTTCTTAACTCTTTTTAATTGGGTATGTTTTCCTGTCTGTTAGAATAGACAAGTTATTAAAACAGGTTTTAGTCTGTTTTATTACAATTTATTAAAGAAGATGCCAAAGTAATTAATACTAGCCATAAGTTAAGAAAAAAACTAAAAAATAATGTTTCTTTAGTTTGTAATTTCATACTAAATGTTGGGATGTAATAAAAGTTATTTTGTCATGTGTGATAAGAACACGTCAGATTTCTGAGTAAAACATGGCAGTTGCAAGAGTCATTTAACTCTTGGGTAAGGGGACAACATAATGCTTGCTTACCTTGGTTTGTCAATTTTAGTTGACTTCCAAAAGTCAATATCACATTTAGTAGAAAGAACATCTCATTTGAATAAAAATGTGAAAATGTTCACAGGTGGTTGTGAAAATATATAGTTGTAGCATCTTTTTTTTTTTAAGGAAGAACCAGCTTATTAATGACAGCCTTAATTACAACCACTCTCAAGTGTATAAAAAAAAAGGGTGATTAATTGACATTTAGAACTCACTTGGACTTCCTGATTAGCCTATCAGTGGATGTGCCAAAGGAGAGCATCTTGCCTGATTCTGAATCAGCTGGTCAGATGGAATTCACTGGAGAATGAGGTAATAAAAAGAGACAGGAGTGCCAACCGCAGGGCTCAAGTCTTCTCCATGTTGCAATGACACTACAGAATGACAACTGCGTGGGGGCAGAGATGACACAGAATCATCTTACAGCCAGGATATGGCATGAACATCTCTAACTGTACAGGGACACAAAAACACACATGCAGTCATACACACACTCACACTCCAGAGGCAATTTTCAAAGAATCTTTGTCTTTCCTCTGAGCAGATTCATCAGCCCCCATGATGCAACATGGGACTGACACAGAAAACCTTGCTAAGTTTCCATAAAGCCTGCTCGCTGGATGCCCAGTTTTGTGTTGGCAAGTGTGTCATCACCGCAAAACACACCTGTGGTTTTTCCAGCATTTCACAGGCTATGATCTGCTCTCCAGGAGAGGGACCTCCTGGCTGAAACCAGCTGGTTTCAAATCAGAGGGTAAAATTCATCTCTCCCCAGGCTGGTGGGGACAGGTGCATGGAAGCACCTGAAAGTGGTTTCCCACTTTGGGTCACAGAACACTTGCCCCATCAATGCACTGCCTTCCAAAGTATTTGTGCTTTGTTACCATCCTGATGGTTAGTCTGCACTATGAGACCAGAAGGAGCTCTGTCCATGCACTGTTTCTTTTAATAAAAGCCAACTGAAACCAGAATAAGAAGAAAAACATTGATATTTCTGATTGTGTCAACACTGTTTCAGAATTAGGTGCGATTCCATTCAAAGAGAAGGGGCGGGGGAGCTGCAGACGGGGCCCTGAAGACTGATAGGGTAAAGGTATCATGGAGTCCACAGAAGCACTTGCAATAGCCCAGCTGGTGGGACCCTCCCTGGCCACAGAGAACAGGCCACACCGTTCAAGCTGGTGAACTTATGAAATAAATGCTGACCAAATAACATTTATAAATGTTTGTAGGAAAGATGGCAGGAAAAGGAGCTGGTAGAGTCAGATTCACAGATCATGCAGGGAGAGTACACACACACAAAAAATTAATATTTGAGCTGATTAAGAAATCACTTTAAGAGAAACTGCATCCTAGCTTTCACTTTTGGGAGACAAAAACAAAAACACACAAAAAAGTAGAACAAAACAAAAAAGCAAACAAAACAGCAGAATATTCCAGTTTCCAAAGAATCCAACAACTAATTTGGTGAGATGGAGAGAGGGCTATTAGTTAATGTCTCTAGAATAACCTCATTTTCTCCTTAAATTTCATAGAAAATACAGCTCAGGCCTCCTGACAACAACAATCTGTCCTGTTAAAATTCAGCATCATTGAGTGTTCCAAAGCCCTTACTTCATACACACGAAACACACAAGTCCCCTTAAAAGAGACACTCCAGGAGGGACCAGGTGTGCCCACCCTCACGACTTGTTGAAGGTGATCACAACATCTGAACCAAAGACAAGCTGTTTTCTTCTTGGGATGATAGTTTTAACAGGTCCCTGAATTGTATAGTGAAGTGATGCCAAAAAACAAAAACCAAAACACCAAAACAAAACAAAAACTCTACAGCCCTACCAGGTTAGGGGTTGAGTTTTAGAAAAGATGCACTTCTTTAGGCCATGGACCAGAAAGTCCCTTCAAGTTCTGATGAAGAGCAAAAACTGCCTGTCCCAGCCCTTTGATCACTGAAGGAGAGAACAAGACTGAGTGTTCCACAAATTCAATACAGCTGGGTCCCTCACCCTCCCTTTTTTTCTTTTTTGGTAAGTATCCAACCATCCATAAATTCTTAGATACAGTAGAAATGCATGGCACAGTGACTTTCATACTGGTTATCTTTTTAATTTGGTCAGAGAACAGCATTTCCCAGTTCTACTCGCCCCAAACCAAGTTCTCCGCAGTTCCATCCCATGGGATTGTAGCGTGGATGTGGCAGGGCACGCTGGAGGGTCATGAAGGCTGGGTCTGTCTAGTGTCATAAGTGAGGCAGGGCTCTACCAGCTGGTCCTGGCAGCTTCGATATCGCTAACCAAATTCTGAACCAGGCAGATCCCCAAAATCTGTAGCAATGCAGTGCCTATGAAAATACCAGCCACGATGGTTAAATTGTCCTGCAACCACTTCTCAAACTGGGGCACACAGCCTTTCATGTAGATTGCAATCTGCTGGTCAACTTCTGTTTTTTTCCTGGCATCATAGCCACACTGAGCATTGATAACAACTTCCGGGGGTCTTTAGTGCAGCAGGAGAATGTCATGCCGCAACGCTCTTGACTTGCATAGGAATCTGTACAATTGAAGTAAATATTTAGGTTCCAATAATCAGCTCCAAAAGCCCCAGAGCACTGCCAGAACTTCAGAAGGAACGTGTTTTCTCATAGGGTTCCAATGCACCCTGCGAATCCCAAAATGAACATCACTCCTCCCACCAGGAGGAAGATCCAGACTGGGTCAAAGCTGTGGAGATTGGTGATGGAAGAGATATTAGACAGAACTACATTTTCATTCCATGCCCACAGCCCAGTTCCAAGAAATGCTACTCCCCAAAACCAAAATACGACGTTGAAGCCAAATATGAAGTATTTGATGCAACAACTGACTTCAGGACCTTTGTAGTGCTTCCCGGACATCCTCTGGGTTCATGAAGACACTTGCCCAGGCAGCCCGAGTTTGGAGCCCCGAGGGAAGCAGGGGATAGGGGATGAAGCTCCAGGTGGCACCCCGGTGGCCTGAGCTGAGAGCCGCGCGGGGACCGACAGGTGTAGAGCCGCTCCCGCACCTCTAGTCCCCTGCATGTCGAGGCCGCTGGAGCCAGGATGGCCGTGAGCTGGCAGAGAAGCCACGCTGCAAGCCCCGAGCCTCGCAGAAGGCCCAGAGCCCAAGGCGAGATCTTACGGTGGTCCTCTGGGTGATATTTCCATCCTTCGGCCTCCGAGATTCCGGCAAATGTAGCCTGGGCAGATGCTGGTGAAAATGCTACTCCCTAGCCCGCCCATTGGCTCCCCCGCCTATACTTGTAGCATCTTGTAATCTGACCAGTAACAAACAGAAACAACTGGTGAGAAGGCATGCATTAAAAACTTAGGGAAGGTTATATTTTTTAAAGTTAAGCTATCTCTTTATGTCCTCTGTTTTTCTACCTTTTATATGCTTACATAGCAAGGAAAAGCTGCTGCTGATTCTTTATTAGGTAGAACAGAACCTCTTATGATGGTGTCCGTGATCAAAGGAGTGAGACTGATACAAAGTGAAGGTCAAGCAAAGCTTTATTTCATGCCAGCACCGAGAATCAAACTGACTGGCGGAGGCATCTCTTACAGAGAAAGGGACCCCCCCACCCCCCAACCCCCTGCCCCCCCCCCCCCACCCTGCAGCTTCACAGACTAGCTTTTATAGAGCAAAGGCCATGTGTTTGAGCCTGGCCAATGAGATTGTCTCCATTTGGCCTGACTAGTCCTTACATTCTGGGCTCTGTTATCTCCACCTGACCTGACCTGTCCTTGTATTTAGGCTCTGTTATCAGGGACTGGTCAACCATATTTTGCTGGTTTCCCAGACTTGCTTTTAAGTAAGTTCCTCTGAGGGGGGGCAGGGTCATTTTAAGTTTTACTGCACAAACAACAAAATGGCTGTTTAACCGAGATGGAGTCACTCTGGCTAAGTAAGCCTCTACACTTATATGGGAATATAAGTTTGCCCAGGTTGAACTATATCAAAAAAGTGATGAGAATTTGCCTAGAGTCCTGAGAAGTAACTTGATTTTGTTTTGTTTTGTGTTCTAGCCTTGATCTGGAGAGGGGGGTTGATTCATAGGGAGAAGAGGGATGGCACAGAAACTGAATAGGAAAATACTGATAAATCAGCCAGTTGAAGAAAAAGTAGAAAGGATTAGGCACTGTTTTGCCATTTCAGTCACTATGACCACTAAACTCATCTGATTGCAATTTTCTGCTCTTTCCTTCTTTATCTCAAACTTGCAAATGAGAAAACTAAGGCTCAAAGAAACTAAGTGATTATATTGAGGTTATTAAGCTTCCCCATAGTAGAAATATGCTTTTCATTGCATTTTGCTAAGCAATATGTAATCTGACATTATAGTGAACATATGACCAAAGAAATTATTCTCATTAAAAAGACAGTTCTATCATGGAATATTTTCACTCTTAAAAATGTCTCACTTATTTTGCTATGTGATTTTAGAACCTCTCATTTTCCCTGAGTATATACGTAGGTTCTTTATATAGCTTATAAAGCCTTCTATGTCTACATCCTTCCTGTTGAACTCCACAATAAACCTGATGGGCAGAAAGAGCATCTCTTAATCTGTATTAAATAAATGTGCCTATACCAAATAATACATACTATTTTTAGTCAAGAATTTAAGATAGATTTACTAGAGTATTTTGATTCTATACAATTTTTGCCATTGGTGCTGAATTCAGAAACTAATATTTTTAAAGATGTCTTCCCATTGTAATCTTTAAAATGGTAAAGAAATAAAGGCCTAAGTGGAAATATAGCATTTCTCTGAACCAGAAATACAACTTGAAAAATGGAGTGGACTTCTGCCAGGATAAAATGAAAGGGGGGCAGTGGGAGTCTCTGAAATAGAATCCAAAGAATTCTATGATTTCTTACTATTGCTTTGACTAACTTTAATTCCCATCAACCAAAGACCACCAGGTACACAGCTGTTGTCAAAAGTTATGACTTAATGCAGCAAAAGAGTCTACACACCATGGGACTTTGTAGAGTACCACAAAAGAAAGAGGATGAAGTCAGGGAAAGAGAACTTCTGGACTTTTAGGTGCTGGAGTCAAGGGATGACCTTGGGAAGCACTGGTCAGATGGTGTCAATGCAAGGGTTGCTGGAACTGTCAGAGGTCTCTGTCTTTAGGATTTGTGAGCCCATGTAGAATCACTGTTGGTCAGCTTGGGTGTACTCTGATCTAAACCACACAGGTCTAAGTAAACTCGTGTTAAAAGAACGAGTTTAGATAATGGGTGATAAACATGATTTCTCTGGCACTTTCTATCTATTTTATGATTCAGGATATACTTTTAAGTTGTGGTTTGTGTTTCAGTTTTCACTGCCACTAGGTCAGCAAGTTTTTCCCTTTCTCACTCCTGACAAAATTTATCATTGAGGGTAAGTCATTTAAATTCCCTTTAGTCAATCAGTGCTTTCCTTTGTATAGTAGAAATCTTGCAGTTGACATTCAACAAACTCCTTCTACTTCTAAGTCTGAAATACTGAAGCCCAGACACTCACTCTTAAACATCTATCTTTAAGCATAAAGAAGGAGCTGAACTTTGTATCAGGTAAGCTTTATCCATCATCATCTCAAATTCCACATTGGAAAAACTATGGAAATATGATTTTAAGTATAAAAAACAGAAAATTCCAAATCCTTATATCCCAAATGCTCACTAAATATGTGAAAATAAATTGAAGTACAAAATTATGGGTGCTTTCATACTCTATGAATTTAATAGTAAGTGCACTCTTGTTAAGTAAAAAAAATATATATCATTATAATGAAACTGTTGACTCCAAATGAATATTCATCACCTTTGTCAGAGATCAGAAGAATCAAGGCAACCACAGATGAAATTGAAAACACACAGGTGCATTGTTTTAGTAGTTACTTGTTTTAGTCTGCTCAGGTTGCCATAAGAAAATACCATATAGCCTGGGCAGCTTAAACAGGAGAAATTTATTTTCTCACAGTTCTGATGACTCCAAGTTCAAGATCAAGGTGCCAGCAGCATTAAGTTTCTAGTGGGAACTCACTTGCTGGTTTGCGCATGGCCACCTTCTCTGCCAATGCCTACAAGCATAGGTATCTCTCCTCTTCTTAAAAGGACACCATCCCTGCTGAATTTGGACCCCACTCATGGTTTTATTTAACCTTTAGCACATTGTCACTGGCCCTGTCTCCAAGTTCAGTCAGTCACTCTGGGCCTAAAGACTTCAGCTTAGAATTGAGGCACAATTCAGTTGAGCACTAGTAAACCCCAAATAAATAATTTGCCTTCAGCAAAATACTATAATCTCTATTAAGAATATAAATGTTTTGTTATTTTTACCTCATGAAAAAATAAATCTACATAAGATGGAGTGATTTCCATTGCCTTCTTATGGCAACCCTTTTTCTTTCCATTGAAAAGAGGTCCCCTATGAGGGCAGTGAAAAATCCCTTGAACTGGACTGGAAAAATCTGCCACTTCTCTGTGTCAATCCCACCTCTGAACTCTTCAGAGATTATCTTGGTAGGATGCCTGATGGGGTTGGCTTTGAGTGATCTGACCTTCAGCACTTACTTAAACATGGACATAAAAAGGATCCGCTTCCAGCAGTTTAAACTGAAGTGAAGCAAACTACCAAGATTAAAAAAAAAAAAAGACTAACTTTAAAAGCAATTTTACTCAAAATTTTCAGTTTTTTTTTAGAACTTATTATAGCCTAATTTAAATGAACAGATTTCTAGATCATTCACTATCAATTGGTTAATTATTGACCAGAAAGTTTCCTGGTTTTCCTCCTATTTCAAAAATGTAAAGGCTCCCTTATGAGAAGATGTAAATGGCTAACTTATTTTCCAAAACCATTATTTCATTTATTTTATTCAATTCAGTTGGACTTATTTTCAATGAGCTTTGAAAAAAAGTTTCTAGTTCACTGCTGGTGTATGCAGTTGTATTTCTTTTATTAAACAATGTAATTTATGATGTGGCATCATTAATTTGATTTTTAGCTCCTTATCACATCATAAATAGGAATTCTCTGAATACTGATCTATTATCCTTCCACCTGACCCAAAATAGGTAAAAACAAAATAAAACAAACAAAAAAACATAAATCCCATTGCTATAAAGAGGGTATATTTTACCGTTTTTTTTTTCTTCCTTGTAAGTGGAATGACACACGTTGTTTTAGCAAACACATCTTTTATTCATTCATCCCTTTCCTTTTCCTGAGTACAACACTCTCTCCCCCTCTCCCTTAGGTAAGTCAATACTAAAAACTCAGTGTGTATTCATATGTATTTTTCTCCTTTTATAGACTATGACACTATGTAGATATGTATCAATGTATGTCCTCATACACACATATATGGAGTGGGGTTTCTTTGTTTGTTTTTATTTTGTTTTTCATTACCTTGAACAACTCTATAATAGTTATCTTTAGAGGCACCTGAGTGGCTCCGTTGGCTAATCAGGTGCCGTTGGTTAATCAGGTCATGATCCCAGGGTCCTGGAATCAAGCCCCTCACTGGTCTCCCCGCTAAGCAGGGGAGCCATCTGCCTGTGGCTCTGTGTACCTGTGCGCGCTCTCTCTCTCTCTCTCTCTCACTCTGTCAAATAAATAAATAAAAATAAAATCTTTTTTTAAAGTTATCTTTATATATAAATTCTTACACATTGGTACATTTGGTTCTACAGGAAAGCTTTCTAGGAAAGGAATTAGTATTTTTTTTTTCTTAGTAGATATTTCATATTCTCATTTTACAGATTAATAATATTGAGGCTTTTTAGAACAGAAGGCTGAACTCGGTTAAATAACATTACATTTCAACCTGCAATCTAAGACTACCCTTTCACCTCATGTCCATATCAACATGAAATCTGGAGCATTTAAACTTTCTCTCTGGTTAAATCATTATATTGATTTCTAGTTCCCTAGTAATTAGTCAATTTCCTTTTTCCCCAGGGTGTTAGTCATTTGGATTTGCACTTGGTACATTGTGTATTCATATCTTTGCCCATTTTTAGACTCTGTGTTTTGTCTTTTTTCCTGACAATTTGTAAGAACTTTTTGTGTATTACTGAAATGAACTCATGGCTTCCTATTTGCATTTTCATTTTTTCCACATATATCATATCTATCTTGCTTGGTATATCTTTTCTGCATACAGATGGTTTAAATTTCATTTAATAAATTCTGAGTTTCTAGATACTCTAGGTGTCTAGCATTGCACATGAGCTATCTAGATTCTCTTGTACTATTGCCAGAAAACAATCAGTGTTTTAATTCAACTGGTGTTAATTTTTGTAAATAGTGTAAGACAGACAGGGATCCCTTTTTCATTCCTCCTAGATCAATGCATTGCTGTTTCAGCACTGAATATGAAATTTTGCTAGTCTTTTCTCATTGAATGCCTCTACCACAATTGTTGTGTTAACTTTATTATTTTGACAAGGTATCCAGAGTCTGATGCTTATCGGACTGAGCTACCCAAGTGTCCCTCAATTCCTTTATACATAACAACTGATTCTCTTCCTCTATTAACTTGCTTTGTCAAATGTGAGAAAGAGCAAAAAATATGTAGAAAGTCTTTGATTTTTCTTCATTATCCCTTCCATGCATTTCTGCCTTTTAATGTCAATTTCTCCTCTTTGCTTCCTGAGAACCTTCTTTCTACTTCTTCCCACCCTCTATTGGTATCACTTCAGCCTCCTGTCAAGCCCACCTTTCTTTATTCCTCTCAAATTAGTCATGTCCTAATGCCCTTCTACATGTTTTCCTATCATGAGATAGGTTGATATATAATTTTTATACTGTTTCAATGTTTATAGTGATCCCAAAAAGTAGTTACATTGTTACTGAAGAGGCTATATGACCTGTCCATGAACCATGCCAAAAAGTGGCAAAGCCTATATTCAAGCACAGACAGTCTGATCATAAATTTCATGTGTTTTTTGTGCTGTCCTTTATTTGTAAATGACTGTTTTGTTTGATTGACTAATCTGAGTTAGGGTGACAGTGATTAAGAATCAGTAGATAATTTTCCAAAGTTTATCTTGTCAGATGGTTTTTCTGCATCAATTGAGAGGACCATGTGGTTCTTCTCTTATTGATTTGTTCTATCCCATTGATTGATTAGCAAATGTTGAACCACCCTTGCAACCCATGGATAAATCCCACCTGGTCACAGTGGATAATTTTTTTAATGTACTGTTGGATCCTATTAGCGAGGATTTTGTTGAGAATCTTGGCATCCATGTTCATCAGGGATATTGGTTTGAAATTCTCCTTTTTGGTGGGGTCTTTGCCTGGTTTGGGGATCAAGGTAATGCTGGCTTCATGAAAAGAGTCTGGAAGTTTTCCTTCTGCTTCATTTTTTTTTTTTTTGAAACAGCTTCAGGAGAATAGGTATTATTTCTTCTTTGAAAGTTTGTTAGAATTCACCAGAGAACACATCAGGTCCCAGGCTCTTGTTTTTGGGGAGGTTTTCAATCACTGCTTCAGTCTCGTTGCTAGATATTGGTCTATTCAGGTTGTCAAATTCTTCCTGATTCAGTTTTGGAAGTTTATAGTTACCAGGAATGCATCCGTTTCTTCTAGGTTGCTTAATTTATTGGCATATAACTGTTGATAATAATTTCTGATGATTGTTTCTATTTCCTTGCTGCTAGTTGTGATCTCTTCCTTTCATTCATTATTTTATTAATTTGGGTCCTCTCTCTTTTCTTTTGGATTAGTTTGTCCAATGGTTTATCAATCTTATTGATTCTTTCAAAAATCAATAAGATTTTAGCTTCTAGTTTTGTTGATGAATTCTACTGTAACTCTAGTTACTATCTTATTGATCTCTACTCTAATCTTGATTATTTCCCTTCTTGTGTGTGTGGTTGGCTTAATTTGTTGTTGATTCTCCAGTTCTTTAAGGTACAAAGTTTAGCTGATTTGATTCACCATTTAATAGAATTATTTGATCACAGAAATGAGTCTGTATATGTGTGTGTGTATGTACATGTGTAAAGCAATTACTTTACCTCTCAGGAAATACTTTTATTTCAGGATATACTTTTAAGTTATTAAAAAAATCATATTACAAAATGAGGCAAATGGGTTTAAATGTAGAAATATTTCACATGCCATAAGAGAGTGACTAAGAAACTAGAGTAAAATCTAGATGTTGGAATTATTATTTATAGGAAAATAATGAATCATCAATATATATTATTCACCAGGGCCACCTAGGGTACACAGAATGTGACTGGACATCTCAGATGTACACTTACTTTACAGTTCTAAATACTTAAATACTAGATACTACATTTCTTTTACATAGAATAGCATGCACTCTTTATGGCAAGGCATCATGAACATGTGCATTTGTATTAGAATCTCCATATATAGCAAATAAAAACACAAGAGTACACAGTTATGTATACTTCTCAGATAAAGGACAAATGTTATTTTTAGTATAAGCATGTGCCATGCAATACTTGGGATACGTGTATACTCACAATTATCCATTTTTATCTGAATTCAATTTTAACTAGGTATCATGTACTTTATCTGGCAACTATTTTTATATATCTAACACAATACTCAAATCAGTATTCATATTGATGTTCAAAACAACAACAACTTCTAACAGCTACATAGGATTATCCCATTGCATTAACTTTTTTTTATGTTGTGATAGAACCCATATAACATAAAGTTTACTGTCTGAACCATTTTTAGGTGTGCAGTTCAGCAGCGTTAATTGCATTCCATTGTGCCACCAATCTCCAGAGCTCTTTTCATCTTGCAAAACAGAAATTCTATACCCATTGAAGAACCTGTCATTTCCCCCTCACTGCGGCCCATCAATCACCATTCTACTTTCTTTCTTTTTGAATTTAACTACTTTAGGTACCTCTTATAAGTAGAAACATGAAGTATTGGTTTTTTTGTTTTTGTTTTTGTTTCTCAGTGACTGTCTTATTTCACTAAACATAGCATCTTTAAGGTTTACACATGTAGCAGGTGTCAGAATTCTCTACCCTTTTAACGGCTGAATAGTATTCTACTTTTAGTTGTCTATTCACCTGTATATAGCTATTTGTATTGCTTTTACTTTTTTTGGTTATTATAAATAATGCTTCCGAGTTGGTGTCTTGGTCCCTTTGAGCTACGGTAACAAAACTCCACTGACGGGGTAGCTTATAAACAATAGAAATACAATTTTCACAGTTTGGAGGCATGGTTGGGTGACAGCTCTCTTACAAGATGCAGATTTCTCATTGTGTCCTTCCATGGTAGAAGGGGCTGGGGAGCTCTGTGGGATCTTTCTTATAAAAGCACTAATCCTATTCATGAATGTTCTACCCTCAACCTATTTACCTGCCAAAGGCCTCACCTCCTAACACCACCACACTGGGCATTAAAATTCTAACATTTAAATATTAGGAGATCATAATAATTTTTTTTTTATATTTAATTTATTTTTTATTTATTTTTTTTTATTTCCAGCATAACAGTATTCATTATTTTTGCATCACACCCCGTGCTCCATGCAATCCGTGCCCTCTATAATACCCACCACCTGGTACCCCAACCTCCCACCCCCCGTCCCTTCAAAACCCTCAGATTGTTTTTCAGAGTCCATAGTCTCTCATGGTTCACCTCCCCTTCCAATTTCCCCCAACTCCCTTCTCCACTCTAAGTCCCCATGTCCTCCATGCTATTTGTTATGCTCCACAAATAAGTGAAACCATATGATAATTGACTCTCTCTGCTTGACTTATTTCACTCAGCATAATCTCTTCCAGTCCCGTCCATGTTGCTACAAAAGTTGGGTATTCATCCTTTCTGATGGAGGCATAATACTCTATCCCCAGGGGTACAGGTCTGTGAATCACCAGGTTTACACACTTCATAGCACTCACCAAAGCACATACCCTCCCCAATGTCCATAATCCCACCCCCTTCTCCCAAACCCCCTCCCCCAGCAACCCTCAGTTTGTTTTGTGAGATTAAAAGTCACTTATGGTTTGTCTCCCTCCCAATCCCATCTTGTTTCCTTTATTCTTCTCCTACCCACTTAAGCCCCCATGTTGCATCACCACTTCCTCATATCAGGGAGATCATATGATAGTTGTCTTTCTCTGCTTGACTTATTTCGCTAAGCATGATACGCTCTAGTTCCATCCATGTTGTCGCAAATGGCAAGATTTCATTTCTTTTGATGGCTGCATAGTATTCCATTGTGTATATATACCACATCTTCTTGATCCATTCATCTGTTGATGGACATCTAGGTTCTTTCCATAGTTTGGCTATTGTGGACATTGCTGCTATAAACATTCGGGTGCACGTGCCCCTTTGGATCACTACGTTTGTATCCTTAGGGTAAATACCCAATAGTGCAATTGCTGGGTCATAGGGCAGTTCTATTTTCAACATTTTGAGGAACCTCCATGCTGTTTTCCAGAGTGGCTGCACCAGCTTGCATTCCCACCAACAGTGTAGGAGGGTTCCCCTTTCTCCGCATCCTCGCCAGCATCTGTCATTTCCTGACTTGTTTATTTTAGCCATTCTGACTGGTGTGAGGTGATATCTCATTGTGGTTTTGATTTGTATTTCCCTGATGCCGAGTGATATGGAGCACTTTTTCATGTGTCTGTTGGCCATCTGGATGTCTTCTTTGCAGAAATGTCTGTTCATGTCCTCTGCCCATTTCTTGATTGGATTATTTGTTCTTTGGGTGTTGAGTTTGCTAAGTTCTTTATAGATTCTGGACACTAGTCCTTTATCTGATATGTCATTTGCAAATATCTTCTCCCATTCTGTCAGTTGTCTTTTGATTTTGTTAACCGTTTCCTTTGCTGTGCAAAAGCTTTTGATCTTGATGAAATCCCAATAGTTCATTTTTGCCCTTGCTTCCCTTGCCTTTTGCGTTGTTCCTAGGAAGATGTTGCTGCGGTTGAGGTCAAAGAGGTTGCTGCCTGTGTTCTCCTCAAGGATTTTGATGGATTCCTTTCGCACATTGAGGTCCTTCATCCATTTTGAGTCTATTTTTGTGTGTGGTGTAAGGAAATGGTCCAATTTCATTTTTCTGCATGTGGCTGTCCAATTTTCCCAGCACCATTTATTGAAGAGGCTGTCTTTTTTCCATTGGACATTCTTTCCTGCTTTGTCGAAGATTAGTTGACCATAGCGTTGAGGGTCTATTTCTGGGCTCTCTATTCTGTTCCATTGATCTATGTGTCTGTTTTTGTGCCAGTACCATGCTGTCTTGATGACGACAGCTTTGTAATAGAGCTTGAAGTCCGGAATTGTGATGCCACCAACATTGGCTTTCTTTTTCAATATCCCTTTGGCTATTCGAGGTCTTTTCTGGTTCCATATAAATTTTAGCATTATTTGTTCCATTTCTTTGAAAAAGATGGATGGTACTTTGATAGGAATTGCATTAAATGTGTAGATTGCTTTAGGTAGCATAGACATTTTCACAATATTTATTCTTCCAATCCAGGAGCATGGAACATTTTTCCATTTCTTTGTGTCTTCCTCAGTTTCTTTCATGAGTACTTTTAGTTTTCTGAGTATAGATTCTGTGTCTCTTTGGTTAGGTTTATTCCTAGGTATCTTATGGTTTTGGGTGCAATTGTAAATGGGATTGACTCCTTAATTTCTCTTTCTTCTGTCTTGCTGTTGGTGTAGAGAAATGCAACTGATTTCTGTGCATTGATTTTATATCCTGACACTTTACTGAATTCCTGTATAAGTTCTAGCAGTTTTGGAGTGGAGTCTTTTGGGTTTTCCACATATAGTATCATATCATCTGCGAAGAGTGATAATTTGACTTCTTCTTTGCCGATTTGGATGCCTTTAATTTCCTTTTGTTGTCTGATTGCTGAGGCTAAGACCTCTAGTACTATGTTGAATAGCAGTGGTGATAATGGACATCCCTGCCGTGTTCCTGACCTTAGCGGAAAAGCTTTCAGTTTTTCTCCATTGAGAATGATATTTGCGGTGGGTTTTTCATAGATGGCTTTGATGATATTGAGGTATGTGCCCTCTATCCCTACACTTTGAAGAGTTTTGATCAGGAAGGGATGCTGTACTTTGTCAAATGCTTTTTCAGCATCTATTGAGAGTATCATAAGGTTCTTGTTCTTTCTTTTATTGATGTGTTGTATCACATTGACTGATTTGCGGATGTTGAACCAACCTTGCAGCCCTGGAATAAATCCCACTTGGTCGTGGTGAATAATCTTTTTAATGTACTGTTGAATCCTATTGGCTAGTATTTTGTTGAGTATTTTCGCATCTGGGTTCATCAAGGATATCGGTCTATAGCTCTCTTTTTTGGTGGGATCCTTGTCTGGTTTTGGGATCAAGGTGATGCTGGCCTCATAAAATGAGTTTGGAAGTTTTCCTTCCATTTCTATTTTTTGGAACAGTTTCAGGAGAATAGGAATTCGTTCTTCTTTAAATGTTTGGTAGAATTCCCCCGGGAAGCCGTCTGGACCTGGGCTTTTGTTTGTTTGGAGATTTTTAATGACTGTTTCAATCTCCTTACTGGTTATGGGTCTGTTCAGGCTTTCTATTTCTTCCTGGTTCAGTTGTGATAGTTTATATGTTTCTAGGAATGCATCCATTTCTTCCAGATTGTCAAATTTATTGGCGTAGAGTTGCTCATAGTATGTTCTTATAATAGTTTGTATTTCTTTGGTGTTAGTTGTGATCTCTCCTCTTTCATTCATGATTTTATTTATTTGGGTCCTTTCTCTTTTCTTTTTGATAACTCTGGCCAGGGGTTTATCAATTTTATTAATTCTTTCAAAGAACCAGCTCCTAGTTTCATTGATTTGTTCTATTGTTTTTTTGGTTTCTATTTCATTGATTTCTGCTCTGATCTTTATGATTTCTCTCCTCCTGCTGGGCTTAGGGTTTCTTTCTTGTTCTTTCTCCAGCTCCTTTAGGTGTAGGGTTAGGTTGTGTACCTGAGACCTTTCTTGTTTCTTGAGAAAGGCTTGTACCGCTATATATTTTCCTCTCAGGACTGCCTTTGTTGTGTCCCACAGATTTTGAACCATTGTATTTTCATTATCATTTGTTTCCATGATTTTTTTCAATTCTTCTTTAATTTCCCGGTTGACCCATTCATTCTTTAGAAGGATGCTGTTTAGTCTCCATGTATTTGGGTTCTTTCCAAACTTCCTTTTGTGGTTGAGTTCTAGCTTTAGAGCATTGTGGTCTGAAAATATGCAGGGAATGATCCCAATCTTTTGATACCAGTTGAGTCCTGATTTAGGACCGAGGATGTGATCTATTCTGGAGAATGTTCCATGTGCACTAGAGAAGAATGTGTATTCTGTTGCTTTGGGATGAAATATTCTGAATATATCTGTGATGTCCATCTGGTCCAGTGTGTCGTTTAAGGCCTTTATTTCCTTGCTGATCTTTTGCTTGGATGATCTGTCCATTTCAGTGAGGGGAGTGTTAAAGTCCCCTACTATTATTGTATTATTGTTGATGTGTTTCTTTGATTTTGTTATTAATTGGTTTATATAGTTGGCTGCTCACACGTTGGGGGCATAGATATTTAAAATTGTTAAATCTTCTTGTTGGACAGACCCTTTGAGTATGATATAGTGTCCTTCCTCATCTCTTATTATAGTCTTTGGCTTAAAATCTAATTGATCTGATATAAGGATTGCCACTCCTGCTTTCTTCTGATGTCCATTAGCATGGTAAATTCTTTTCCACCCCCTCACTTTAAATCTGGAGGTGTCTTCGGGCTTAAAATGAGTTTCTTGGAGGCAACATATAGATGGGTTTTGTTTTTTTATCCATTCTGATAGCCTGTGTCTTTTGACAGGGGCATTTAGCCCATTAACATTCAGGGTAACTATTGAGAGATATGAATTTAGTGCCATTGTATTGCCTGTAAGGTGACTGTTACTGTATATGGTCTCTGTTCCTTTCTGATCTACCACTTGTAGGCTCTCTCTTTGCTTAGAGGACCCCTTTCAAGATTTCCTGTAGAGCTGGTTTGGTATTTGCAAATTCTTTCAGTTTTTGTTTGTCCTGGAAGCTTTTAATCTCTCCTTCTATTTTCAATGATAGCCTAGCTGGATATAGTATTCTTGGCTGCATGTTTTTCTCGTTTAGTGCTCTGAAAATATCATGCCAGCTCTTTCTGGCCTGCCAGGTCTCTGTGGATAAGTCAGCTGCCAATCTAATATTTTTACCATTGTATGTTACAGACTTCTTTTCCCAGGCTGCTTTCAGGATTTTCTCTTTGTCACTGAGACTTGTAAATTTTACTATTAGGTGACGGGGTGTGGGCCTATTCTTATTGATTTTGAGGGGCGTTCTCTGAACCTCCTGAATTTTGATGCTCGTTCCCTTTGCCATATTGGGGAAATTCTCCCCAATAATTCTCTCCAGTATACCTTCTGCTCCCCTCTCTCTTTCTTCTTCTTCTGGAATCCCAATTATTCTAATGTTGTTTCGTCTTATGGTGTCACTTATCTCTCGAATTCTCCCCTCGTGGTCCAGTAGCTGTTTGTCCCTCTTTTGCTCAGCTTCTTTATTCTCTGTCATTTGGTCTTCTTTATCACTAATTCTTTCTTCTGCCTCATTTATCCTAGCAGTGAGAGCCTCCATTTTTGATTGCACCTCATTAATAACTTTTTTGATTTCAACTTGGTTAGATTTTAGTTCTTTTATTTCTCCAGAAAGGGCTTTTATATCTCTCGAGAGGGTTTCTCTAATATCTTCCATGCCTTTTTCGAGCCCGGCTAGAACCTTGAGAATTGTCATTCTGAACTCTAGATCTGACATATTACCAATGTCTGTATTGATTAGGTCTCTAGCCTTCGGTACTGCCTCTTGTTCTTTTTTTTGTGTTGAATTTTTCCGTCTTGTCATTTTGTCCAGATAAGAGTATATGAAGGGGCAAGTAAAATACTAAAAGGGTGGCAACAACCCCAGGAAAAATGCTTTAACCAAATTAGAAGAGATCCAAAATCATGAGGCGGGAGAAAGGGGATAAAAAGAGGTTCAAAAAGGAAGAAAGAAAAAAAAAGAAAAAAGAAAAAGAAAAGAAAAGAAAAGAAAAGGATTAAAAAAAAGAAAACACCTTTCAGAAAGTGGTTGTTTTTCTGTTTCCAGAATTGCTGTTCTTCTTCTCTTTGATCTGCCGATGGATTTTCAGGTGTTTGCAATCTTTAGATAACCTATGTAGCTGATCTCCGGCTAGCTGAAGCAGTCTCAGACTGCTACTTCTCCGCCATCTTCCCAACTTCATTATTTTTAAGATTGTCTTTGCTATCCTTGTTCTCTTGAGATTCCATATGAATTTTAGGATAGCCATTTTTATTTATGTAAAAAAAATGCATTGGGATTTTCATAGAGATCACATAAGTCTACTTTTTGATGGATAGTTATTCTGTTCTTACTCCAATACAGTTCTTAGTATTTAGAGTCATTTCTAATTTTATTAGCTTGGATATTATCTCTCAATGGGAGGTAATGTTAAAGTTGCTAGCCGGCAGCAAAAAGCAGCACTTCTGAGATAGGATAACATAAAGAGAAAAACAAAAACCTTAATTTACAAGTATCAAAACTTAAAAAAGTGGAGATATATATATATATATCTCCACTTTTAAGTGTATATATATATATATATATGTGTGTGTGTGTGTGTGTGTGTATGTGTGTGCGTATATATATGTATCTATATATCTATATGTGTGTGTGTGTGTGTGTGTGTGTGTGTGTGTGTGTTTTGGTGTCCTCTGGCTGCCATAACAAAATACCATAGGCTACAGGTCTTAAATAGCAGAAATATATTTTCTCATACTTCTAGAAATTAGAAGTTCAAAATCAAGGAATCTACAGGGTTGGTTATAGATGAGGTCTCTTACTGATTTTCAGATAGCTGCCTTCTTCTGTGTCCTCCCATGACCTTGCTTCTGTGCTTGATGAGAGGGTGCTGTTCTCTGATGTCTGTTCCTCTTGTTATAAGGGCACCAGTTCTTTTGGTTTTGAGTTCCACTCTTATGACCTAATTCAACTTTCATTACCTTCTGAAGTCCTTATCTCAGTATACAGTCACAGTAGGATAAGCCTTACCTATGAATTTTGGGGTGGGAATGATCAGTCCATAATAACATAGATTAAAAAATAAAGAACATGAAAGTTATGCTACTAAAGGATATTGGCAGCCTCTCATTGAAATGGCCACCTCTGCTGTTGGGGACAGTTTTAGCAAAGCATCCAAGGAATGATGGATAATATTTTATTTTATCTAGTGTGTGAAAAACAATCTTGTGTGAATGAAAAGACCAGCCTCCCTCACTAAGTGGCTTTTTTCCCCCCAATTTTTATTTTATTTTATTTTATTTTTTAGTGTACCAAAATTCATTGTTTATGCACCACACCCAGTGCTCCATGCAATACGTGCCCTCCACAATACCCACCATCATGCTCACCCACCAACCCCCCCAAACCCCCCTGTTTGTTCCTCAGAGTCCACAGTCTCTCATGGTTCATTCATCTCCACCTCCAATTTCTCCCAACTCACTTCTCTTCTCTGTCTCCCAATGTCCTCTGTGTTATTCCTTATGATTCACAAGTAAGTGAAACCATATGATACTTGAATATCTCTGCTTGACATATTTCATTCAGCATAATCTTTTCCAGTCCTATCCATGTTGATACAAAAGTCGGTATTCATCCTTTCTGAAAGAGGCATAATACCCCATTGTATATATGAGCCATATCTTCTTTATCCATTTGTCCATTGAAGGACATCTTACTCCTTTCCACAATTTGGTGACTGTGGCCATTGCTGCTATGCAATGGGTATAAAAGAAAGGTACATATGCCCTCTCTTTTCACTGCATCTCTATCTTTGAAGTAAGAACCCAGTAGTACAATTGCAGGGTCACAGGGAAGCCCTGTTTTTAATTTCTTAAGGATTCTCCACACTGTTTTTTCCAAAGTGGCTGCACCAACTTGCATTCCCACCAATAGTGTAAGAGGGTTCCTCTTTCTCCATTTATTCTCCAAAACTTCTTGTTTACTGTCTTGTTAATTTTGACCATCCTAACTGGTGAAAGGTTGTATTTCAATATGGTTTTGATTTGAATCTCCCTGATGGCCAATGATGATGAACATTTTTTCATGTGTCTGTTAGACATTGGAGAAATGTCTGTTCATGTCTTCTGCCCATTTCTTGGCATGATTATCTGTTTTGTGTGTGTTGAGTTTGAGGAGTTCTTTATAGATCTTGGATATCAGCCCTTTGTCTGTAGTGTCATTTGCAAATTCATTTCCTATTCTGTGTGTTGTTTCTTTGTTTTGTTTACTGTTCCCTTTGGTGTGCAGAAGCTTTTGATCTTGATGAAGTCCCAAAACTTCATTTTCGCTTTTGTTTCCTTTACCTTTGCAGACTATCTTGAAAGAAGTTGCTGTGGCCAATGTCAAAGAGGTTACTGCCCGTGTTCTCCTCTAGGATTTTGATAGATTCCTGCCTCATGTTGAGGTCTTTCATCCATTTAGAGTTTCTTTATGTGTATGGTGTAAGATAATGGTCAGGTTTCATTATTCTACACATAGCTGACTAATTTTCTCAGCACAAGTTTATTGAAGAGACTGTCTTTTTTCCAATGTATATTTTTTTCCTGCTTTGTCGAAGATTATTTGACCACAGAGTTGAGGGTCCATATCTGGACTCTCTACTCTGTTCCACTGGTCTATATATCTGTTTTAGTGCCAGTACCATCTTGTCTTAGTGATCACAGCTTTGTAGTAAAGCTTGAGATCAGGCAACATGATGCCCCCAGTTTTGCTTTACTTTTTCAACATTTCCTTAGCAATTCGGGGTCTCTTCTGGTTCCATATGAATTTTAGGATTGTTTGTTCTAGCTCTTCAAAAAATGCTGGTGGAGTTTTGATCAGGATGGCACTGAAAGTATAGAAGGCTATAGGCAGTATGGATATTTTAACAATGTTTATTCTTCCAATCCATGAGCATGGAAGGCTCTTCCATCTTTTTGTGCCCTCTTCAATTTGTTTCATGAGTGTTCTGTAGTTCTTCGAGTACAGATCCTTTATCTCTTTGGTTAGGTTTATTCCCAGGTATCTTATGGTTCTTGGTGCTAGAGTAAATTGAATTGATTCTCTAATTTCCCTTTTTATTTTTTCATTGTTAGTGTATACGAAAGGAACTGATTTCTGTACGTTGATTTTGTATCTTGCCACATTATGGTATTGTGGTATGAGTTCTAGTAGATTGAGGGAAGAATCTTTTGGGTTTTCCATAAAAAGTGTCACGTCATCTGCAAAGAGAGAATTTGATTTCTTATTTGCCCACTTGAATACCTTTTATTTCTTTTTGTTGTCTCGTTGCTGTTGCTAGGACTTCTAGTACTATGTTGAACAACAGTGGCAAGAGTGGACATCCTTGTCATTTTCCTGATTTCAAAGGGAAGGCTGTCAGCCTTTTCCCTTTGAGAATGACATTCACTGTGGGTTTTTCGTAGAGTTTATGAAATTGAAGAATGTTCTTTCTATGCCTATACTTTGAATTGTTTTAATCAGGAAAGGATGCTTTATCATGTCAAATGCTTTTTCTGCATCAATTGAGAGGACCATGTAGTTATTCTCTCTTCTCTTATTGATTTGTTCTATCGCATTGATTGATTTGCAAATATTGAACCACCCTTTCATCCCATGGATAAATCCCACCTGGTCATGGTGGATAATATTTTTATATAATATTGGATACCATTAGCTAAGATCTTGTTGAGAATCTTGGCATCCATATTCATCAGGGATATTGGTCTAAAATTCTCCTTTTTGATGGGGTCTTTGCCTGGATTGGGGGTTAGGGTAATGCTGGCTTCATCAAAAGAGTCTGGAAGCTTTCCTTCTGTTTCTATCTTTTAAAACATCTTTAGGAGAACATTTCTTTCTTCTTTGATTGTTGGGTAAAATTCTCCAGGGAATCTGTCAGCTCCTGGGCTCTTGTTTTTTGGAAGGTTTTTGTTCACTCCTTCAATCTCGTTACTAGATATAGGTCTATGCAGTTTCTCAAGTTCTTCCTGATTCAGTTTTGGAGGTTTATAGGTTTCCAGGAATGCATCCATGTATTCTAGGTTGCTTAACTTATTGGCATATTACTGTTGATGATAATTTCTGGTGATTGTTTCTATTTCCTTGGTGTTAGTCATAATCTCTTCCTTTCATTTATAATTTTATTAATTAGGGTCCTCTCTCTTTTCTTTTGGATTAGTTTGGTCAATGGTTTATTGAGCATATTTAGTCTTTCAAAAAACCAGCTTCTAGTTTTGTTGATGTGTTCTACAATATCCCTAGTTTCTATTTCATTGATCTCTGCTCTAATCTTGATCATTTCCCTTCTTGTATGTGGAGTTGGCTTAATTTGTTATTGTTTATTTCATTCTTTAAGGTGTAAAGAGAGCTTGTGTATTCCAGTTTTTCTTTCTTTCCTTCTTCTTCTTTTATTTTTAGGGATGCTTGGTTGGCTATATTTCCCCCGTAGGACTGCCTTAGCTGTATCCCATAGGTTTTGGACCAAAGAGTCTTCATTCTCATTTGTTTCCATGAATTGTTTAAGTTATTCTTTGATTTCCTAGTTAATCCCAACATTCTTAAGCAAGGTGGTCTTTAGCTTCAAAGTGTTTGAATTCCTTCCAAACTTTTTCTTGTGGTTGAGTTCCAGTTTCAAAGCATTGTGGTCTGAGAATATGTAGAGAATAATCTCAATCTTTTGGTATTGGTTGAACCCTGATTTGTGACACAGTATGTGATCTTTTTGTTTGTCCGTTTTTTACCTTTGGGGCCCATTCTGGCTGGGTCTTCTCTCTCTCTCTCTCTCTCTCTCTCTCTCTCTTTTTTGTCTCTCTCTTTCTCTCTGTGTCTCTTTTTTTTTCTTTTCTCTTTCTTTTTGGTGGTGACTTCCAACTGCTCAGAAGTGTTCTAGGGTGTCCCTTGCCTGGATTGTGGTTGATATATTCAGCTACACATCCCTTTAACCATCTCTCACCAAAACAACTAGGAAGAGGAACACCCAACAGAGGACAAATACAGAGACTGTGCCCTCTCCATCAGAGCTACTGGATATGGACATAAACAGTATGTGGGAAAGGGAATTCAGGGTAACAATTATCCAGGCATTAGCTAGTTTGGGAAAAAAAAACCCACTAGTGAAAACATGGGATCAATTAGGGCAGAAGTGAAAGCCTCCTGGGAAGAAGTTAAAAATGCTACCAATGAGAGCCAATCTAATCTAAATAACAGCTAGGGTAACCAAGGCAGAAGATATAATTAGTGATCTAGAGGACAAAGTGATAGAGAAAAAGGATTAGGAGGAGGTCTGGAACAAACTGCTTAGAAGCCATGAAAACAGAATTAGGGAAATAAATGGCATCATGAAACGTTCCAATGTCAGAATTATTGGGATCCCTGAGGGGGAAGAGAAATAAAGAAGACTAGAAGATATAGTTAAACAAATTCTCCATGAAAATTTTCCCAATTTGGGGAATGGAACCAGAGTTTATGTCCTAGAGATAGAAAGATCAGACCCCAAGATGAATGAATCTAGAAAGTCCTTGAGGCACTTGATAGCAAGACTGATGAATCCTAATTTTAGACAAGAGCTTTTGAGAACAGCTAGGGGAAGAGATTCCTTACACACAGAGTAAGTCCATCAGAATATTGTCAGACCTGTCCACAGAAACCTGGCAAGCCAGAAAGAGCTGGCTACACATACTCAGGACACTAAATTAGAAGAACATGTAGCCAAGAATACTTGATCCAGCAAGGTTGACATTCAAAATGGATGGAGAGATAAAGAGCTTCCAAGACCAGCAAGGTTTCAAAAAGTATGTGGCCACCAACCCAGCAATACAAGAAATATGAATAGGGGTTGTATAAAAGAAAGAACTCAATAGTGACATAGAAAAGAAATTTACAGAGACAATCTATAGAAACAAGGACTTCACAGGCAACGTGATGTCAATAAAAACGTATCTTTCAATAATTACTCTCAATGTGAATGGCCTAAACACTCTCATAAAACATCACAGGGTTGCAGATTGGATAAAATGATAGGACCCTTCCATATGGTGTCTACAAGAGACCAATTTGGAACTTAAGAATACATCCAGACTGAAAGTGAAGGGATGGAGAAGCATCTTTCATCCCAATGGGCTTCAAAAGAAAGCTGGGGTAGCAATTCTCATATCAGATAAATTAGATTTTAAACTAAAGACTGTAGTCAAAGATAAAGAAGGACACAACTTCATTCTTAAAGGGTCTATCCACCAAGAAGATCTAAGAATTGTAAATATTTATGCCCCCAAAATGGGAGCAGCCAACTACACAAGACAACTGTTAGTAAAGATAAAGAGTCATATTGATATGAATACATTAGTAGTAGGGGATATTAACATGCCACTCTCAGTAATAGAGAGATCATCCAAGCAGAAAAAAGAAACAAGAGCATTGAATGACACAGTGGACCTCATAGATATATATGGACCTCATAGATATATATAGAACATTCCACCCTAAAACAACAGAATACTCATTCATCTTGAGCACTCAGTGTCTTTAAAAAAATGACACACAATACATATTTTCACTTTTAGAAAACAAGCAAGTGCAAATAAGAATATTTAGATTTGTAGACATTCAGTTTATATTTGGAGGAAGAGTGAATTCTAGAAAATTCAGTGAGATTATAGTAACAATTTCCCTTTCCTTTACTTTAGAATAAAATATTTAATTTAGAATAAAAGTTTCCTGAAAATACAAAATACTAAACTTTATTGATATTGCAGTAAAAAAAATGTGAGTTGATGTATAAATGCTAATGGTTTATATTTTTAGACAAATACTGTTCTAGCTTCCACATGATCTCTTCTAAAAAAAAAAACTCAAGTAAAATTAAAAAGAATTAGAGGAAATTAGAATCAAAGCAAAATTGGTGTTTTTACCTTTATAAAATACAGGAAATTTACACCCTTGAAAAATCACTGTCTTCTAAAATTATATCAAATATCTATGCTATTTCAGTCACCATGAATAAATCAGAACTCTGTATAGACTTTCAAGTATCATTTAAAACCACCAGTTTCCTTACCAAGATTATGAATTTAAAATAGTAGTTACAATTATTTATTTAATAATACTGTTTCTTATATCACTGTTTATGTCATTTATTTATTTATTTTTAAAATTTGTTTTCTCTCTTTCTTTTTTATTTTTTAAAATTATTTATTTATTTATTTTGACAGAGATCACAAATAGGCAGAGAGGCAGGCAGAGAGAGAGGAAGGGAAGCAAGCTCCCTGCTGAGCAGAGAGCCCACTGTGGGGCTTGATCCCAGGACCCTGCGATCATGACTGTAGAAGAAGGCAGAGGTTTTAACCCACTGAGCCACCCAGGTGCCCCTCTCTTTCTTTTTTAAATTAACACAGCCAGAGTTTCCCAATTATCCATGGAAATCATGTCTCCTGAAGTCAAGTAGCTCACTATTTAGAATAACAATATTTTTAAACTCACTGATAGGAAGTTCCAGTTTCATTGTGTTTGACAGCAAGTTAATTCCCCTCTATTACAGCCACAGGTTGCAAAATTTAGTCAAGGACAGCTGACTTGCAAACAGAACATTGTATAACAAGAGTATTAGTATAAGAATATGGTGAATTACGACCAGAGCTTGAATTAAGACCTGGGAGATATTCTAATCTATCACTTCAAAACTATATTACCTTCAGCTTTTTTTCTTTTAATCATTAAAATTGAAAAGGTAAAATGAAATAATGAAATGGAAAAGTAGTAATAGATGTTTTACATAATGAAAAGGGTGTTGAAGGGACCAAATGTCTGTGAAAATGCCTGGCATGTGAATTTCAAAGACTTTATTAATGAGGATTCTACATAATCTTTATATTTTTTTTTAAAAAAACACATAAAATTCTATGTGTTTTAAGGACACTTGAAATTATAAGTTATGGTTAAGATCATTTCTGTTCCTAGAAATACATTTTGATATACATGGGGAGCCAGTGGTTTTATGTGGCACAGAGAAATGATGCATTCAAATGTTCAGTATCTGAATACTTGATAATCCTTCATATTTATCACTCAGTGTTCAGCAATTTATCTTCAAAATTATTTAGGTAATATATACTATATACTCCTAAGCAAGAATGATATGGAAATAATCTGAGTTCCCCCTCCTTACCATTTAATCTTAAATAATCATACTAGTTGTGGATAACTAGGACACTATATCAGATTTTTAAAAAATAACAAATAAATATACAAGAAAACAGAAAAACTGCATGCTTATCTCCCTTCTGTGACTAACACTTCTTGTGTGAATTTAGATAACTCATCTAACCTTTTCTACACTTGACAATTGTATTAAAAAATGAGGGGAAAATATCATGTTTTGTATCCAAAAGGGAATAGGACTCTCTTAAGTTCCCTTCAAACATTAAGATGCTTATAATCAGTATAAAACATCTATTTAAAACTTCTACAAATTTCCAAAAAAAAAGCTTTCTACAAATTTAATCCCTTATTGTATTTAAAAGAGATGACATCATCAAAAAAGAGCTATTCTTTGTTAAATATTCATAAAATCCAGTAATTTCTGTACTGCCTGTGGTACACCACCCATAAGGAAATGCAATATTATTAACATGAAGAAAATGAAAATAAACATAAAACACATTTAAAAATGCAAATTAGTTTATTTGATTGCACAGTCTACACTCAGACTACCTCAAACCAGCAAACTGTATGACCAGCAAATTTACAAAGTGAGTTTAGCTCTGTGGCAGTGACATGTAATTTTGATAAAATAAGTGATTAAATTCCTGACATTTAGTGGAAAAAAAGCTGTTCTGAAAATAATGGTTGGAGTCATTGTAATTGTTACACATAAATTTTTTCGTTTATAATAAAATGTAGTTGGCAAGATAAGGCTCAATCAGTTACCAGCATAGGTTCCCCCATCTCTTGGGCAGTCATTCCTGGAGGGTGATTAGCAAACTGGAATGTTTTAATTTGAATTGGCCAAGTTTCTAAAATTGAATCATAAACATATGCGGTCAAATGATGAGACAATCCCCTGAGAATCAGGATTCATGTATTCCAATTCTACTTTAACTAGTGTTTTAGCAAAGTTGCAGATCCTTTATGCAGTTTGCATTTTTCCAGATGAATTATTAAAATGACAAAACTGGGGGAAAAAAAGTTTACATGGTCAATAGTCTGACATTGGCATTGTAAGAAAACCCAGTTGTAGGGAAAAAGTAGACTGAGAGACTACTGGTTTTACTTGATATTACCATTTCTAGTTGTGTAGATATTTCACCCTCTAATTTATATATAATTAATTACTAGACCATCATTTCGGGCCCTTTAGCTCCTCATCTTATGAGCTGTGATCTCATCACTTCTAAAATGAGGAAACTCATTTTAGAATCTTGTATAAAGCATATGCACTAATAATAAATGTTACACACTTATCATAGCATCTAATATAAAATACATTTTCCAAAAAGTGGCTAAATGTTAGTATAGATAGCAGTCACTCAGTGAACAATTCTGTTCACAATCTCATTACCTAGTAACCCCCAAATTTTAGTCCCTCTCCTTTATGTATGATATTAAAAAGTATATCAGTATCCTCTAAAGTTGCGAGTGACCAATGCATATGATGGTACTTTACTTTTTGCTGTGATCATATTATTTTAAGGGACCCCAAATTCTGCAGATTAAACCAGGAATGAACCATGAACTCAAGAAGGATCTATAAGATTAAAGGAATAGATTTTATACTAAACAAATAAAACAACAAGAACAAAGAAAACCAGGTAGAAATAACCCATTTTTAAAGCTGTGAGGTGACATTTCTTAAAACCAATTATTAACTCTTTAATGTCATGTAGATATTTTCAAATTTGGGGTCCCATAAATGATATTTCATTTAACACGTGTGAACATGGGTTTCTGATAAAGTTGATTTTTAAACACGTTTGGGAGGAGGTGGAGGCTGGAGTAGTGAACAAGAAAAATTGCGTATTCTTTTGTTTGATTTCACCTACAATTGAGAAGAAAATCTATCAGTTACAGAGGCAGCCGTTTTCTTAAATACAGAATTAAAAATGGCTGCCTTGAGGGGCCTGGGTGGCTTGGTCATTAAGTATCTGCCTTTGGTTCAGGTCTTGATTCCAAGGTCCTGGGATCAAGCCTGCATCTTAGGTGCTACCTGATTGCCAGGAAGCCTCCTTCTCCCACTACCACTCCCCGTACTTGTGTTCCCTCTCTTGATGTGTCTTCCTGTCAAATAAATAAATAAAAATCTTTTTTTAGATCAATTTCTTTTTTTTAATTTATTTTTTATTTATTTTCAGCATAACAGTATTCATTATTTTTGCACCACACCCAGTGCTCCATGCAATCCGTGCCCTCTATAATACCCACCACCTGGTACCCCAACCTCCCACCTCCCACCCCTTCAAAACCCTCAGATTGTTTTTCAGAGTCCATAGTCTCTCATGGTTCACCTCCCCTTCCAATTTTCCCAAACTCCCTTCTCCTATCTCCCCATGTCCTCCATGCTATTTGTTATGCTCCACAAATAAGTGAAACCATATGATAATTGACTCTCTCTGCTTGACTTATTTCACTCAGCATGATCTCTTCCAGTCCCGTTCATGTTGCTACAAAAGTTGGGTATTCTTCCTTTTTGATGGAGGCATAATACTCCAGAGTGTATATGGACCACATCTTCCTTATCCGTTCATCCGTTGAAGGGCATCTTGGTTCTTTCCACAGTTTGGCGACTGTGGCCATTGCCGCTATAAACATTGGGGTACAGATGGCCCTTCTTTTCACGACATCTGTATCTTTGGGGTAAATACCCAGTAGTGCAATTGCAGGGTCATAGGGAAGTTCTATTTTTAATTTCTTGAGGAATCTCCACACTGTTCTCCAAAGAGGCTGCACCAACTTGCATTCCCACCAACTGTAAGAGACTTCCCCTTTCTCTATATCCCCTCCAACACATGCTGTTTCCTGTCTTGTTAATTTTGGCCATTCTAACTGGTGTAAGGTGATATCTCAATGTGGTTTTAATTTGAATCTCCCTGATGGCTAGTGATGATGAACATTTTTTCATGTGTCTGATAGCCATTTGTATGCCTTCATTGGAGAAGTGTCTGTTCATATCTTCTGCCCGTTTTTTGATATGATTGTCTGTTTTGTGTGTGTTGAGTTTGAGGAGTTCATTATAGATCCTGGATATCAACCTTTTGTCTGTACTGTCATTTGCAAATATCTTCTCCCATTCCGTGGGTTGCCTCTTTGTTTTGTTGACTGTTTCCTTTGCTGTGCAGAAGCTTTTGATTTTGATGAAGTCCCAAAAGTTCATTTTCGCTTTTGTTTCCTTTGCCTTTGGAGACATATCTTGAAAGAAGTTGCTGTGGCTGATATCGAAGAGATTACTGCCTATGTTCTCTAGGATTCTGATGGATTCCTGTCTCACATTGAGGTCTTTTATCCATTTTGAGTTTATCTTTGTGTACGGTGTAAGAGAATAGTCGAGTTTCATTCTTCTACATATAGCTGCTCAGTTTTCCCAGCACCACTTATTGAAGAGACTGTCTTTTTTCCACTGTATATTTTTTCCTGTTTTGTTGAAGATTATTTGACCATAGAGTTGAGGGTCCATATCTGGGCTCTCTACTCTGTTCCACTGGTCTATGTGTCTGTTTTTTTGCCAGTACCATGCTGTCTTGGTGATCACAGCTTTGTAGTAAAAATAAAATCTTTTAAAAAAAAATGCTGACTCTGGCTTTAAAAAACAAACAAACAAACAAACAAACAAACAAACAAACTGGGTGCCTGATGGCTCAGTGGGTTAAACCTCTGTCTTTAGCTCAGGTCATGATCCCAGGGTCCTTGGATCGAGCCCAGCATTGGCTTCTCTGCTCAGCAGGGAGCCTCCACCCCCCTCTGCCTGCCTTTCTGCCTACTTCTCATCCTTGTTTGTCAAACAAATAAATAAAATCTTAAAAAAATTAGTACCCAGTGTGTCTCTGTTTTATTTTTACTTATTTATTTTAAAGAATTTATTTATTTATTTATTTTATTTATTTTAGAGAAAGAGAGATACAGTGAGAGAGGGAGCACAAGCAGAGAGGGAACACAAGTAGGGGGAATGGGAGAGGGAGAAGCAAGCTCCCGCTGAGTAGGGAGCCCTGTGGGGGCTTGATCCCAAGACTCTGGGATCAGGACCCCAGCAGAAATCAGACCCTTAACAATGGAAACCCCCAGGTGCCCCACTACATTACCTATTAAATAAGTTTTATTAATCAAGACTTTTTTTGGTCTGTCTTATGCATGTTAACACTAACACATTGTTTTTTAATTTTTGCTCCTTCGTGATCTCTGAGGATGTTATCAATATTTCCATGTGTCTATTGGCTGATTTTTTTTTTCTCTTTGGGGTATTTCTGTTCAAGTATTTTCGTTGTTTTTAAGATACCTACCTTTCTTTATTGATTCATAATTATCCTATATATTTTTGTATACAGTTACTTAGTTGGTATATCAATATAGCCTTAAGCGAGAATTTTTTTTTTACATTTTAATGAGTAGAGTACAATTTGCCAATTTTCTTATGCTTAATGTTGTTGGTGTCTTGTTTAACTAATTTTTGCCACCTCCCCCAGATCCTAGAAGTATTTTCCTATTTCACCTTCTAGAAAATTTGTGATGTCATGTTTCATATTTAGTTTACATCAATCTGGAATTGACTTTTATGCTATTTTGTTCCATGTGGATATTCAACTTATTTAGCAATACTTTTTCAAAATCTGTCTCTGCCCTTTTTTGTTTGTTTTCTCTGGTCATTTCAATAGTCTTTTTGTAATAAATCCCATCCCATTAGATTCTCCTCTCACTCTTTCTTCCTCACTCTTGCTCTCACTTTATTCTTCAAATTTCCAGGATAATTACTAGTCCTTTTCATTTCCATGTAAATATAAGAATTGGCTTATCAATGTACACAGGTACTTACTAGAAATTAAACTGGGATTGCATTGAATCTCTAAATCAAGTTGGAGAAAATTGAAACTTTATAATACTGATTATCAAATCTATGAACATGTTATAGTAACATATTTAACATATTAACATATCTGACATCCCATTTATTTAGGTCATAAAATCCCTGTAGTAATATTTTATGGTTTTCTGTGTGGAGACTTTCTATGTAGAGACGGTATAAAGTCTTTTTATAGATTAATTCCTAGTTTTGATGCTCTCATAAGTATTATTTTGAACATTTGTTTGTATTTCATAGAATTCAAATGAATTTTTCTTAATTTTTAACTTATATCCTATGGCCTTGATTAATTCCCTTACTGATTCTATTACTTTGTACATTCTTTTAGATTAACTTTCTATACAAATTTTACTCATTTTATCCAGTTGTTATAACATTAATTTTTCCTCCATAACTTATTTCACTGACTAGGATGTCCACTTCTAGCTTTGTAGATTAGTTGTTCAATTTTAAGTGTTCAATATTACAAAATTTTATTTCTGCCTTGGTGAACTTATTATATTCCTCTTATAAGCAGCATATCTTTATGTGTGTATGTGTGTATTTATGCCATCTAACAAATTTAACGTTTCAATTAGAGTATTAAACCCATTTACATTTCATGACATTACTGAGCCACTAAATTTTTGTCTGTTGTCTTGCAATTTTTTTTTGTTTCATCATTTTTATATCCCTTTTGAAAAACACATTTTTTCCCTTTATATCTTTAAAATGCTGATAAATGCTATCAGCCTCAAAATCTCTGGCCACTTAAAGTACATTCAAAATGAAAAAAAAAAAAAGACTTAGAAAGAATAACCATTTAGTTTTTATAGATCCTTATTTTAAAACACTAGAGAATTTACTTTAACAAAAAGAAATTCAGAAGGAAGGAGTGGTTTGAAAGTCAATTTAATCAGCACATAAACAGATATTAAATACCAAAAAAAAAACCTTGTAAACGCCAAAAAGATGCGAACTGTTTTTAAAAAGATGGCATATGACTTTAGGTAACAATAACTTTCATGGAGATTTATTAGGTAGTGGTGGTAGAATTGTTCAGTAGGCCCCAAAAGCATGCAAATAACCTTGTAATGAAAGGAAGGAAGACTGAGATTCTAAACAAAAATGTTTTATTAGCAAAAAAATAAAATAAAATAATATATATATGTATATACATATATATTTTATTATATATATTTAAAAAAACATATATATATATGACATAAAAACTACCCCAGTCCTAAACCCCAGCACCTGGGAGCATGACCTTATTTGGAAATAGGGTCACAGTAGATGTAATGAGCTAGGATAACGTCATATTTGAGGAGGGTGGGCCTCTAATTCAATATGACTTGTGTCCTTATAAGAAGGGAAACTTGGGATACACAAATATGCACTGAGGGAGAAGGCCATGTGAAGAAGCCCAAAGCCAGGGAAATACTTAAATCTGGGAGAGAGGCCTGGAGCAGATGCTTCCTTAATACCTTCAAAAGGAGCATGGCCTACCAACATTGTAGCCTCTAGAACTGTGAGACTGTTGATTTCTGTTGTTTAAGCCACTAGGTTTGTGGTATCTCGTTATAGCAGCCCTGAAAAACGAATACAAACCTTGTTAGAAACCAACCATAAACACATGGGGAATTGGAAAAATATATATATCTAACTCTTTAAAACATTGAAAAGGAACACACATTTGTGATCCCTGTGAAAAGGAAAACAAGCAAACAAACAAACTGAGCCCCAGGATTAACTCAGTTTTTCCCCTGGAGGAGTTCTGGATGGTGGGGGTATGGAGGAGATTCCAAGGAAAAGATGGGAGTCTTACTGGTGTGGGGAAATAGAGATTGGAATTCAGGAAGGCTGGAGTGATGAAAAGGTCAACCTACTTGACCTGTTTGGCACTCGAATACAATGCCCCAAAAATGCACAATACACAAGGACGCAGGAAATACTCATTGATGTAAACCACATTCAAGACCATAAAACAAGTCTCAAGAAATTTTTAAAAAAACAGCTTAGTGGCACCCAGGTGGCACCATCAGTTAAGTGCCCAACTCTTGGTTTTGACTCAGATCCTGATCTCAGGGTCTTGCGATTGAGCCCCAAGTCAAGATCTGTGCTCAGTGCAGAGTCCACTAGGACTCTCTCTTTCCCCTAAACTACTCCCTGGCCGCACTCACTTGTGCTCTTTCTCTAAAACAAACAAATCTTTTTTTTTTTTTTTTTTTTTAAAACAAACAAATCTTAAATAAATAAATAAATAATGGTTGAGAGTGGGAGGGGTGGGGAGAGGAGCCGCCCTGGAGGGAGGGCGAGGACCCAGAGATGCTGCCCTCCCTTCCAGTGCTGCGCTTGCTCAGCCCCCCCGCCCCCCCCGCGTCACAGAGCAGCCAAACACCTGGAGCGGCAAGACCCGCCGCCAGCCAGCCAGCTGCAGGGACCCAGGGAGGCGCGGAGGGCGGCGTCCAGGCACCGCCCCCCCCCCCCCCACGCAGGCAGGATGAGCATCAAGATCTCTGGGACTGAGGGAGCTGCTGCAGGGCTTCATGGTGGAGGTGCAAGGCACCAGCCTGTGGACCTTCTGGAGTTCCAGCTGCTGCACTTCACGCACCTGCAGCAGGAGAATGAGCGCAAAGGCTCCGCGGGCTTTGGCCATGAGAGCAGGACCTGGGGGCCACCAGGGGCAGCACCCCAGTAAGGGGTCAAGTTCGCTGAGGAAACTTTGTACACTGACTCTGAGAATGGGGAGGAGGAGGAAGAGGCAGCTGTGGACGCGGTGGCGTTCAATGCTTGGGTAATAAACTGATTCACAAGGCTGCCTCAGTATGTGCAGAAACTTATAATCCTGATGAAGAATATGATGCAGAGTCCAGGATTATACATCCCAAAACTGATGATCAAATAATCGATTGCAAGAGGCTTGCAAGGACATCCTGCTGTTTAAGAACCTCCATCAAGCAGATGTCTCAAGTGTTAGATGCCATGTTTGCAAAACTGGTCAAAGAAGGGGAGCATGTAATTGATCAAGGAACTGATTGTGACAACTTCTACGTGATCCATAGAGGAACATTTGACATCTATGTGAAATGTGATGGTGTCGGAAGGTGTGTGGGCAACCACAACAACTGCGGGAGCTTTGGTGAACTGGCCTTAATGTACAACACACCCAGAGTGGCCACAATCACTGCTGCCTCTCCTGGTGCTCTGTGGCGTTTGGACAGGGTAACCTTCAGGAGAATAATTATAAAAATAATGACAAAAAGAGAAAAATGTAGGAAAGCTTTATGGAGTCACTACCATTCCTTAAATCGCTGGAGGTTTCTGATGCCTGAAAGAGGTAGATGTGATAGGCACCAAAGTATACAACGACGGAGAGCAAATGATTGCTCAGGGAGATTTGGCAGATTCTTTTTTCATCATGGAGTCAGGCAATATGAAAATCACCCTGAAAAGGAAGGGTAAATCAGAAGTGGAAGAGAGGTCTCAAAAAAACTGCGGGCTCCTGGCCTGGGGGGATCGTTTTCAGCAGCAAACCGCCAGGGAAAGAAATTCTCTTCCCAGGCCAAGTTTTCAGCCTCCTGAGCCCCCAGCAGCATCTCTGTGGCCTTGGGAGCAATCATTACTTGAAGTTTCTCTGTGTGCTCCTGGTGTGGGTTTGGCCCTGAGCAGATGAAAGCGCTAGTACCAGGCCAGCTCTGGACACAGGGGACAGTACATGCCACCCACTCATGCAAGCAGGAACAGGGACTCACCCAACTGCTATGCAGATGAGGAACGGACTTAGGCGGTCACAGCAGGGGTGACCTGCCCACTGGGGACCTCATGTGCAGCCAGCAGGAGAGGGCAGAATCTAAATGGCTTCACTATATCTCTGGGTCTTTTCTCCTCCTCTTTTTCCTACCTGCCCTGTGTCTCTGTGTGTGCATGTGTGTGAGTGCATGTGTGTGTGTTGTCAGTCCCCTGTTCCTCTCTCCTTCCACCTCCCCCTGCAGTGCTGTCCCTTCTCTGCTTCTCTGTCTACTTGCTGCTCCATCTTTCCCAACTACCTGCCACTGTGTCCAGGGCAGTCAGCGTCATCCCTCAGACCCCTAGTGTACACACCCTGGGCTACATTTCTTGCATACTCAGGCCACCTCCTTAAAGCCCAAGTTGTACTTCCTGGGAGAGTTGCCAAGTGAGTCCTGTGGGGGTCAGGGGTCCACCTAGCCTATGGGCCACACTGCAAATGTAGCTGTCGGGGTCAGCGCCAGGGTACAGGAAACAGGCCCTGCTCAGGCCCCAGGCCTAGTGTGGGAACTGCTCAGCACCTTCTCCCCCTTGCCACCCTTCTCCAGCAAGCTCTAAGATCTACATGGATGTGGGGAGGTCAGGGCCTAAGTTCTACCCAGGACTGGAATCCTGTAGGACCCAGCTCTCAGCATGGACTCAGGCTGGTACCAGCCTACCAGCTGGATGATCTGGGACAGGCAGTGAATCATCTGCATGTCTCAGCGTCCCCAACTACAGAACAGGGAAGAGAAGACTCCCTCCTTCTTATTGTGCCTCTGAGGACTGGATAGGGATGAACAGACATGAAAAACTTGGCGCAGCAACTGTCCTTGTCAGTGGTGAGAATTCGGTTCTGAGAGGCAGCAGCAGCATGAGAAAAAAGCCCAGAGACCACTAGGATCGCAGCTGTAGCTCACCAGGGGCTTACAACCATTGCTGTGTGGACCCACTCATGCCAGGGGACCGCTAGAGTAAGAGGGTGTTACCAGAAAGGATTGCCCTTTGTGTTTCAGTGGGTGCTTGGGGGGATGGTTCAAGGAGGCTCCCCACCAGGTGCTGTCAGAAAGTAAGGAAAGTTCTGTGAATGGAATCCAGTACCTCGTACCTTCAGAGAGGGTAGATGAGTGACTCAGCTGTGAAGGTAACCTCAGGCATAGGTGTGCCAGGTGCACACGAAGAACATGGCAGGGGTGGGCCAAGGGCGCTGGAAAAAGAATGGTGAACAAAAGGCAAGATGGAATGCATACTTGGACCTCCACTATGTTTCTTGATGAATCAAATGGGGAAAGAACCCTAAAGGTCTTCAGAGTGTCTCCTGGAGGCCAGAGTCGCACAACACCGTGAGTCCACTGTTCAGGATGTCACCCAGAACCAAAGGGTCTGACACCCAGAGAAGAAGGCAATGAGGGCACTTGCTGAGGGAAGAGACGATGCATCCAGCCCTGCAATGCTCAGCTGAAGGGATCACAGGGGCATGGCTATGGGACCAGCTCCTGTCCCTGAGGCTTGGGGCCCGGCCAGGGGAGATGGCCAGCCCCCTACTGCCCACACATTCCTCTTCTTCAGCCCAGGAAATCTGTGAATCCCGGAGGGTGGGGAACAAGGGAGTCAACCCATCCGCATCACCTCTGCAGGCTGGAATCACGCACTGGGCGGTGGCTCAACAGAAACTGTGCACTGTGCACCTCAGCTCCCAGGTTCCAAAGCTGTGTCCTGGCAATAGGCCCTGCGCTGTGCTCTTGGCCTTCGGCCACCTAGTTGGCCACTGAAGGAGAGCGCTGCAAGCCTAGTTTGCTAATCTCAGCGCTGGCCTTACCTGACTGCTCTATGGGCACCTCCCTGGGCAGGCCTCCCCCCACCCTGGGCTCTGCAGGGTCCGCACCTGCCAGGAGGGCTGGTCTGCCCCCACCACGCTCACTGTGGCTGTGGACTACTCTTGGCACGCATGGCTCACCAGGCCGCCCACACCCTGGGGTCCACTCGCAGGTGGTCCTCCAAGTACCCCATGAGTTGGCATCCACGTTCAGTCCTAGCAGCTTACAGAAGGTACTCAGTGATCCCACAGACCCTGCACTTTCTCCTGGGCTCCTCGCCTCCATCTACAGGCCGGGCCGTGGGCAGAAGTCAATTCTGTGGGTTCCTGGATCACAGGTGTCCTGCCGCCCCCGCTGCATGTCCATCGTGGACACGGTCACCTCCTGTGTGCTGCAGAAGCGGGTCATTACCGGGCTGCCACCCTCAGCACCCAGGAATGTCCATGATGTCTCCACAGGGGAGACGGTGTGCAGGGACCCTAGAGAGAGCAGCAAAGGGATGGCCCAGCTTGAGGAAGACCCCACACTCCCAGAGGTGCAAAAGACTCAGAGAAAGAACCCTAAAGGCACTGGGGCCACACAGGGGGCATTTACGCCCTTTGGGGTTCCAGGGAGACCTCTCTTCCTTTGTGCCCAGGCCCAGGCCTCTGCAGAGAGCCATCCCCCCGGGAAGAGAGCTCAGAAGACCCATGCAATAAGAAGTCCCCCAGTTCCCATAGGAGCTCCTGCCCCACTCGAAATGCCATCACGAGTTCTTACAGTTCCACCAGGGGCTTCCACCCAGTGCAGAGGAGGAGGGGTCTGGCCACAAGTCAGGCCTCGCGGCCCCTGAGTTCCCCCAAAAAAGTCAGCCAAGAGAGCCCCTTGTGTCCTGCGGGAGTGCCTACACTTTGCCAGAAGAGCCAGCTGGAAAAGGTGCAGATAGCACCTCCGGGCAGGAGGCAATGCGGAAGAACAGCTTGCTTCCAGCTGACTGTTCCAGGCCCCAAAAATGCAAGGTTTCTCTGCTGCCACATAGGCCAAGGAAGCCTCTGAGGCTGCTGCAACCCCCTGAACTGCGGATTTGAGTCACTGCTGAGGACCTGGACTGGAAAAAGAGAGCTGCTCCCCGGGGCATCCAAGATGCCCTTTGAAGGGACACAGAGACCACCTGCAGCTGTGGCCATCCAGTGCCTTGGCCCTGCCTGTTGCAGCGGCTGATCCCCTGCAAGACCCTGGCCTGAATGCACAGAGGAAGACTTGTGGGAGGAAGCAGGACTCGCTGGTTGCCCTGGCTGCCCAGTCCCCAAATCCCTCAGGTCCTGCTTCCAGCTTGGTACCAGGACTGGGCTGTGCAGTGAGAAGCCCAACTCCTGGCTGGTCTGCTCTTGCAATTGCAGGCAGAAGAGGTTCTGTCCCCCTGCATAGAGAAGGCCATCAGGGGTTCCCTTCTGAATGGTGGGGAAGGCAGAGGCTCCTTGCAAGCCAGAGCCTCGGGGACTGTACCCAGTGGGCACAGTGGTAACAGATGCCAGTTGTGCCTTCCCTGGGGCTCCTAGCACCCCCAGCCCCAAATATGTAGATTCTCCTGCTCCCTCCTCCCAGAGCTGCCCTCCCAGCATGGGTCCTGGTGCCTCTCTTTCCATAAGCCTCTCCATCCCATCTGCTGTCATTTCCAGCCCCTCTAGCAGCTCCTCTGTAGGCTTGACTCCCCAGCCAGCCTCTGACACCCAGGTCACCCGCAGGGACTGCTCCCCACCTTCTCAGCCTCTCCTCTTGCAGTCTCACCCTGGCTGCAGTGGGAGTTCCTTTCCATCTACTCAGGCACTCTCGATGCCCTCCAGGGACAACATGGCTTCAATCACAGTCCCCCAAGGCCTGCCTGCCCTGTCTGGGGGTAGTGGAAACCTGGGATCCACTGCCCAGGCCCCATTCGGGGCTCTTGGTGGGCAGTGGCCTGGAGCCAGCACCTTCACAGCTCTCCCCAGCATGGGCAGCCGGCAGCTCAGGCTTCAGACCCAGTCCAGGCCCTGAGCACAGCTCTAGCCCAGCTATCGTTGGGCAGTGGCACCCAGGTGACTTATGTGGTTCCCTTACCCGCATCTGCATCCCAGGGCACCCATGCCATTGCAGAACCAGGCTCGGCTGCCTCCCCTGCTGTACTCACCCCTGGCATGGCCATTGCCCCTTGCTTGGCAGCTGTCCCCCTGGTGCCCAGCGCTGTGCCCCATGCTGGGCCCAACAGCCAGCAGCCCCGCCTCCCAGGTGGCATCACAATGCTGGCCAGCATCAGCATGGGGTTTTTGGCAGCACCCCAAGGTTTGGAGAGAAGAGATGATGTTACAGATCTGTGCTCCAGCTTTGGGGCTCTCAGCATCACAGCAGGAACCAGCAGGGCCCTGAGCAGCTCGCAGGGCTCCAGGGCAAGCCTGGGCCAGAACACAGGGAGCTGCCCATGCTAGAGCACCCTGTCAGGGACCGCTGGAACCAGCACGACAAACCACCCCCTGTCGGGAGCCCTGAATGCCCCTCCCTTCAATCACACCCCCAGGCACCTGTCCAAGCAGGGGTCCAGCTCAGATGGCCACAGGACTGCCACCAAGGCCATGTGTGGGGGCGGGGGCATCCCGGCTTCTCCTCCTAGCAGCTCCACCTCGCTGATCGGCACGGCCCAGAGCAGTCTTGCTACCAAGACCACTTCATCCCCTGCCCAGGGCTTGATTGGATGCCAAAGAGCTGCACCATGCAACAAGCCATCTTCCTCCACATCACAGCCCACTCCCTTGGGGCCCAAGAGACATATGCTCATCTGAACCAATAGCTTCCTGGAGAGGTAGCCAGTGTTGCCCTTCCTTCCAGGTGATACCGGATCACCACTAGTGTGGAATGGGAGACACAAATCTAGCCCCGGCCTTTGCAGTCCTGGAGCAAAACCGGGCTCCCAGCCAGCCAGCCAGACAACATTCTGGAACCTTCCCTATCCCTGACCCACAATTTTGCACCCAGGTGGTGGCTTGAGGCCATTGTCTGTGATCGCAGGGGCCACGGGCTTTGGGACAGTACATGAGACCTGTGTCCCACAGCACCCAGGACTCCTGCCGCTCCCCACAGGTTTCCACTCCGCTCTCCCCATGGTCTTCCCAGAACCTTCAGGTGTTGTCCATTTCATTAATTAAAGCCTTGTTCTAGTTTCTCTGCATAGCTCTCCTGAGTCTCTTCTGTGGGTCAAGTGTGCAAAAGTTGGGACTCAAATGGGTGCTGGCATGGGAAGCCAGACGCCATCATTTCCAGGTTTCCATGGCCCAGCAGAGGGTATAGGGCTAGAAGGATGAACACTTGAAGAGTGAGAATAGGTTTTCAGTTTCGGGGATGGGCCTGGGAGAACAATGGCCTGGGGAGGGAAAAGCCTGGAGACTCACCCTTGCCTATTGGAAGTGCTGCTTCTCTCCCACTGGGGACCCATGGAATCTTTTTGCTTCACAGCCCTAGGGCAATCTACAGACACTCCTGGCCTAGAGTATGGGTTTGGCATCAAACATTGTGGCTCAGGGCAAAGGAGGACAGCTTTGCCTTAAGGGTATGACAGCTCCCTGAGCGCTGAGTGACATCCCACTTCATACAAGTACCAGGCCTCCCTCAGTGCATCTCTTCCCTCTCTCAGGCATTTGGGGTGCTGTTTCCTGATGGCACTGGGGAGAATAATGAGGTTCAAACAACTCACCTGTGAGAGGGAGGGAGCAGGGAGGACAGCTGAAAGGACTGTCACCCTGAAAAAATGCCTTAGTCCCGTATTTATTAGATACAAGATAACAATCAACAAAGGAGGAGGTTATATGTTAGTCATGGGTCTTGTAGGTCGATCAGAAGGAATGGGAGTCCTACATAGATCATAGTCTTGTAGGTAAACAGAGTAGTGTGTTCTTGGCCTGACAGCATGGAATTTATAGTTGAGCAATTGAGGAGAGATGGAAGAAGACTCTTGCTCTCCTACACACTGATGGGCATCTCTATAGGGAATCCTAGACCCTTAAATCTCCTGCCCAAGGTGGATGACACCCAGGGTAGGGGTTTCACTCCCAGACCTCTGGGGGTCCATCTCCCTGGCACTACAGGGATCTCCCTGGATAAGGAAGAGCCATTCTCAGAATGGGTTCCCCACAGCAGCAGAGCCCCATCTGGGAACTTGTTGGAGATGTGTCCGGCCTGTCCCAGGCCTGTCGGGGCAGAAAGTGAGGCTTCTGATGCACCTGCCACTCGCAGCCCAACTGCCTGCCTTTGGCGGGCCCTCCAGCTAATACTGCTTATTGCATTTCTTAACGATGGGGGAAGGAATTGAAAGAAGGGTTGTATTTCATGTCATGGGAAAATTGTATGAAATTCAAACGTCAGTGCCCATAAATGAGGTTTTATTGGAATACACTCCCTAATAGCTAATGGATTTTATTGGAAGCCACTAGTGTATATGCCGTCTCTGGCGGTTTTTGTCCCACAGCCACAGGGCCAGCAGCTTCAACAGAGACCTCAAAGCAGGCACTTTTCTGAAATATTTACTGGCATATCATTTGCTTACAGATTTTGCCTTCCCTGTCTCCCAGCAGCAAGCAGGTCCCCAAAGGGAAACTGCAGGGCCCTGAGCCAGGGCCTCCATGCCCTCAAGGCTCATGAATAGAATGAAGGCTGCATGCACTTGGATGTGAAAACTTTACATTTCCAAGTGGCTTGACCTCCAAGAGAAAGTTAGCATTCCCTTCTTTTTATGGTGGAGGCAACCAAGGGCGGGCCATTGCACCACCTGCAGATTGGGGGACATCGCCCCACCCCTCAGTGTTGCTGGGAGCTCAGCCCCCAGAGAAGATGGCTGCAGGGAAGCCACCTGGGCATGGGTGGGGGTGTTCTCGGTCATGGGCAGTAGGGGAGGAAACAGCTGCTAGCAGACCTCATTGGTATTCACTCCTACAGTGATGACTGTGTGTCAATGAAACATGGGTTTCCCATGTAACCTTATGTGTTTTATCTTGTGCATTTCAAAATTTTACTTGATAAAATTTGTTTTTATAGCACAGAAGACTGCAAAAGCCTGTGTGTGGCAGGTCCCTACACCCCAAGGCTGGAGATCTACTGGTGTAGGGATACGGCTGACAGAAGCCCTGCTGACCGCTGACCTATGGGGTCCTTTTACAACCTGTGGGAGAGCCACAGGTTGATTGAGCACTACTCGACTGACTGAGCTCCCACTGGGTGCTGGGTCTCGACTTCCTGGGCGCTGGGCACAGCCGTGAGCCAGGGAGAACAATGGTCCTTGCTCTCCAGAGACTGACATTCCAGGAGGGAGATGCAGTGAGGCTGTGACATGGCCCAAGATCTGGGCCTGCCATGGTCATCCCTGCCCCTCCCCACCCTCCACGCCCAGGAGGTGGTTTCCTTTTCCTTCTTGTGCTCTCTCCCACCCCAGAGCCTTGGCTTGTGTCAGCCCCTTTCCCTGGGAACTCCTCACATAATTGGGAAAGTCCAACTCATCCCTTAGATCTCAGAAGAAATGTCACTTCCTTGGGGTACCACCTTGGTTCCCCTAATCAGGCCTCCCCTGCTTTTCATTCCATGGCACCCTGCATGTACATGTCCCTTTACCACTCAGGGATCACTCCATACTGCCATTGCTTGGCACAGTAGGCTCTGCCCAAGCTGGGTTAGTGGGAAGAAGTGAGGGCTGTAGGTTGGTGAGAACTGCAGACCCCTCTGGGGTGGGGAGGCCCACTGGACCTGTACTCCATCCTCCCAAGCATCCATAAGGCTTATACACATGAAGCACATATCACATCCTGCACTGGAGACCAGCAGCGAGTGAAAGAGATGAAAAACCTTGCCTTCATGGATTACCTTACCCTGGGACAGGGAAGGCTTAGGCTGGAACAAGGAGGAGGTAGATCTGAAGGGGACATGCTCTGGGCAGGGGTCCTGGGGTAAAGAGAAAATGTAGTATTCTAAAAGAACTAAAAGGAGGTGAGGTGCCTAGAGCAGAGGGATGGAGGATAGGAGAAGAGGATTAGCTGGGTGAGTCAGACTAAGATGGAAAGGACTTTCGAGGCTGGAAAAACAGTTGGGTTTTATTTTCAGTGGATCAGAAGCACCGATGGAGGCCTGGAGCAGGCAGCAGCAGTGGGACGGAGAAACAGATTCGGGCTAAACAAGTTGTAGAGATTAAAAATGTCAGTATGTGATGCTAGAGCAGGGAGTGAGGCGAGAGAAAGGGGCATCAAAAATCTGGCTTGCCCACAAGACAGGCTGCTGGCTCACTCCCCTGCTCCTTGAACTCATTTCCTCATCTGTACCACATTTCCGGGGGGCTGTCTCAGTGTCCTTTTGAGTTCCTCATCCCTGACTTCCCCGTGTGTGTCTGACACACGGGTTAATAAACTCCTGTCTGCTTTGCTCACTGTACTCGTCTCTTGTCCGTCTCATCTGCAGAGCAGCAGGTACAGAACCTAGGAGGACAGAAGCAAGAAGACGTCTCCTCTCCTGCATCACCGACAGGCATCTCCGTAGGGAACCCCAGGCCTGCAAATCCCCACCTGGAAGGGGTATGACAGCCCAGGGTAGGGGTTTCACTCCCAGATCTCTGGGGCTCCATCTCCCTGGCACTACAGGTATCTCCCTGGATAAGGAAGAGCCATTCTCAGAGTGGGGTCCCCACAGCAACAGAGTCCCATCTGGAACTTGTTGGACATGTTTCCAGCCTGTTGCAGGCCTGCCATGGCAGAAGGTGAGGCTTCTGACGCACCCGCCGCTCGCAGCCCATTGCCTGCTTTTGGCGGGCCCTCCAGCTGAGACTCGTTACTGCATTTCTTAATGACAGGGGAAGGAATCGAAAGAGGAGTTGTATTTCATGTCATGGGAAAATACTGTGAAATTTAAATGTCAGTGTCCATAAATGAGGTTTTATTGGAACACACTCCCTAATAGCTAATGGATTTTATTGCAAGCCATTATTAGTGTATATGCCATCTCCAGCGGCTTTTGTCCCACAGCCCCAGGGCCAGCAACTTCAACAGAGACCTCACAGTCTGCACATTTCTGAAATATTTACTCGCACATCTTTTGCAGACAGAGTTTGCCTTCCCTGCCTCCCAGCAGCAAACCAGTCCATAAACGGAAACTGCAGGGCCTCGAGACGGGGCCTCCATGCCCTCAAGGCCCGTGAATTAAATGAAGGTTGCCTGCACTTGGATGTGAAGACTTGACATTTCTACGTCACTTGACCTCCAGGAGAAAGTTAGCCTTCCCTTCCTCTTATGATGAAGGCAACCAAGGGCGGTCCTTGCACCACCCGCGGAATGGGGGGCATCGCCCCGCCCCTCAGTGCTGCTGGGAGCTCAGCCCCCAGGGAAGATGGCAGCAGGAAAACCCCCTGGGCATGGATGGGCATGCTCTCAGTCAGGGGCGGTTGGGGAGGAAACAGCTGCTAGCAGACCATGTATGTATTCACCCCTACGGTGATGATTGTGTGTCAACAAAATGGATTTCTCATGTAACCTTATGTGTTTTATCTTGTGCATTTCAAAATTTTACTTGAATTTGTTTTTATAGCACAGAAGACTGTAAAAGCCTGAGTGCGGCAGGTCCCTACACCCCAAGGCTGGAGATGTGCTGGTGCAGGGATACGGTTGACAGCAGCCCTGCTGACCGCTGCCCTTTCACAGCTGCGGGAGACTTGACTGACTGAGCACCTACTGGGTGCCAGGTCTCAACGTTCTGGGCACTAGGCACAGCTGTGAACCAGGGAGAACAACGGTGCTTACTCTCCAGAGGCTGACATTCCAGGAGGCAGATGCAGTGAGGCTACGACACAGCCTGAGAGCCGCTGAGTGCCAGGGAAGGGGGCTGGGCCCCGCTCTAGTCTTCCCTGCCCCTCCCCACACCCCACCCCCAGCAAGCTGTTTCCTTTTCCTTCTTGTGCTCTCTCCCACCCCAGGGCCTTGGCTTGTGTCAGCCCCTTTCCCTGGGAACTCCTCACATACTTTGAAAAGTCTGACTCATCCCTTAGATCTCAGAAGAAATGTCACTTCCTTGGGGGACCCACCTTGGTTCCCCTAATCAAGCCTCCCCTGCTTTTCCTCCCGTGGCACCCTGCATGTGTCCCTTTACCACTCAGGGATCACTCCATACTGCCATTGCTTGGCACAGTGAGCTCTTCCCAAGCTGGGTAAGTGGGACGAAGTGAGGGCTGTAGGTTGGTGAGACCCGCAGACCCCTCTGCGGAGGAGGCCCACTGGACCTGTACTCCATCCTCCCAAGCATCCATGAGGCAAATACACATGAAGCACATAACACAGCCTGCCCTGGAGACCCAGCAGCGAGTGAAAGAGATGACAATCTCTGCCTTCACGGATTACCTTATCCTGGGACAGGGAAGGCTTAGGCTGGAACAAGGAGGAGGTAGATCTGAAGGGGACGTGCTCTGGGCAGAGGAATAACATATGCAAAAGTCCTGGGGTGAAGAGGAAAATGTAGTGTTCTCAAAGCACTATAAGGAGGTGAGGTGCCTAGAGCAGAGTGGCAGGGGGAAAGGGAGAAGAGGATTAGCTGGGTGAGGTTAGGCCAAGATGGAAGAGGACTTCAGAGGCTGAAAAAGCAGTTGGGTTTATTTTCAGTGGAGCAGAAAGCCAGGGAGGGCTGCAGGCAGTGGGGTTACAGGGCCCGATTCTGACTTTAAGACCACCCTCATGCTGGGTGGATGGTGGGCTGTAGTATGATGGGGTATACCCTTTGAAGCCCCCCACTATTCCTGGGTTGCAGACAGCTCTGATCTTGGCGCCTCCACACTGAGGGGAAACCCAGATTCCCTTCCGAGTCATCAAAGCCCTCCACTGCAAGAGATGAACTTTTGAAAGGATAAACTGAGTCCGGGGCAGGCCGTCTGGCAGGGCTATCCTCCCTCCACTGGCTGAGACTGTGAGGGTAGTGGTATCTGAGTCAAATGAAGGAGCACTTGGGGACCCAGGCCAGGATCAGATCCCAGCTCCAATAACCCACCTCTCTGGAAAGTCCCTTAGTGTCCCTGGACTGATTTCCTCTAAAACAGGAGCACCCGGTCCTTCGGGGACCTCCCACGTGAACTCAGGGAGTGCTCGACAAACACTCATCACTGAATTCTCCACCCCTACCCCCTTTCCACCTTTTTAAATGTAGTTTCCTAGTTGGACTCATCTCATCCTCAGGGAGGCAGGAAGTGCAGGGTAATCTATGGGCTTACTGCACCCACACTGGTGTTGCAACCAGGAGCCGCCTTCATGGTCACCCACCCCACCTCTAGGGATCCGGACCAGTATGTGCTAGGTGGCTGCTGAGTCCCTTCTTGCTCCTTCTTATTCTTTCCACAAGGGTGCGAACTAGCATATCTTATGAATACCCCCCCCTTTTTTTATAGACAGGGAGACTGAGAGCACAGGGGAAAATGAATCTAGTACAGGTCACCAAGCAAGAGAGTGACCTGGGCTCTAATCGAGGGTGACAGGCAGGAGAGAGGGTACCTCAAGACTGCTGAACTCCAGTGCCACCTGGTTAGAGTAATAGACATTTATCCTGTGCTGACTGGGGCCCCACACCTGTCTACAGGAACTAGTGCTGAAGGGACTGGGGAGGCCATAGCTCATTGGTCCCAACTGGCTTAGATTCCAGTATTGGGGTATCTAGGAGGGCTCCGGGACTAGGAGCAGGGATCCCAACCCCCACCCCCAGATCAAGCCAACCACCTTCATGGTCTTCCTGTCTCCAGGTTCAACCCAGACGAACAACCTCCAAGAAGCCTTTGTGACCTGCCCCCAGCCCTCCTGACCTCCTCTCCTTCATCCCTGCATGGCACCTCTGCCTGAACTCCTTGTCCTGAATCATCCCCTGAATCCTACAGAATGAAGCGTCCCTGGGGTCCTTCACTGATGCAGAGAAGTTCTCCAGTGAAGGAATGAGCTGGGGCAAAGGAAAGAATTTTCTCCCTGTGGGCCTCTGCCAGAAGGCCACTGACACCCCAGAGACTGAGCGCTTGGTACAGATAAAATTCTCCTTTCCCCTAGATGTGCCTCGCATGTCTTCCTCCCTGCGTGTCCTCTTGTCCCTATGGGCGGCCCCTGTCTGCCCTGTGGCTTCCTCACCCCAGCCTCGCCAGGGTGAACACCACTCCAATTCCTCCCTGTCACCAAGCCAGGCTGGAGTAGGGGTCCTCAGGCCCTCTGCCTGCCTGCCGTGGCTTTCTGTCCTGTCACCGTGGTGAGAACCAGGGCTGCTGGTAGCGGGGGGGGGGGGTCTCCCATGATGGAGACCCTCTGGAGTCCCTCGTGCTGGCAGGGAATGGGAGGCACAGAACCAGCAGGGCACAGGGGTGGGGGCGGCCACCATGTCCCAAGTAGCATGCGCAGGTGTGCACGTGGACATACTACTTCCACACACGTTCGTGTGCACGCTCTCCCACTTGTCCATGCATATAGCCCCCAGCTGGCAGGCACCAGCCCTGTGCACAGAGCTGGACGCCATGACTACCCAAATGCACCACATGCACCTGCGTGTTCACGGGGACACACACACACACATGCAGACGCCGTCCATACACAGCACTCACCCACACACGCAGATAGGACTTTGTGTCCACGTGCACAAAAGCATCATGGAGGCACACACATTCCACACATTCCCGTGTGGACATAATCAGGGCACAGGGCCAGTGGGACTGCTGGGTTCAGTCGTGTGCATGTTCACAGCTGTTGTCTGTCCTGTGCCCTGTGTGCCTGGCCCCATAGCCTGGCGAACAGTACACCAAACCTGCATATAAACACATACTCACACACACGTGCCTTTCAGCAAATACACAGAGAAATAACTATGCATGTGTGTATCTCTACACACGTACATACCGTGTATATGTCATCAGCCCAGACTCACACACACAGGGAGATCCTCATGGGCACACACCTGCACAACACTCCCATGAACTGTGGGTCCACACCTTGTGCACTCAGGCAAAGCCATAATTGCACACATTTGCTTGAACAGAGATGAGATGATGGCGCATGTGATGCCACACACTTGGTGCTCACTCTCTCTCTCTCTCTCTATCTCTCACACACACACACACACACACACACACACACACACACACACCAGAACAGCCCTTTTCCCACGTAAGCAGCTCAGGGTGTCAGGGAGGAGGGCACCAGCGGCCACGTTCTTGGTCCACTCCAACCTCCACACCTCCTGGTTCTGGCTGTCGAAAAACTTCTTGGAAATCCCAGTGTCTGGGAGGGTAAGGATGGGAGTATATGGCTATACACACCTGCACAGCACACAAACGAGACACCACGTACACGCACACACACACACGCACATCCAACACACACACTCAGGTGCACAAATGCTTCCCACTCACCTGTGCTTGGCACACGGACCACACATGGCATGTGGCACACTCAGAGTGTTGGTGCTCTCCACACACACACGTACATGCACACATGTATGCACACACACACACACACAGGCACACACACACACCCCATCTAGAACACACTCCCCAGGGACAATGAAATCCTTACTCTGCACACACACGGCTTCTCCCATCCACCTTCCCATTTCAAGTGCACTAAAGAGGGAGACTATTTTGGTCTTTAGCACAATAAATAAATAAATAAATAAATAAATAAATAAATACAGGGAAGTGGAAAAAAAAGAGGGCAGAAGAATTTGAAAATGTAGCATCTGCATTTGGTGAGAGGAAAAGCAGCTCATGGATGCTCTCCCACAGGGTCTGGGGCTGAACCATCCAGTGTGGGCCTGGGAGGGTGACAGGCCTGAGAGGAGGAGTACCAAGCCACTGATGTGGCAAGGGTCTTGGGGGACCCAGAGCCTCTGGGCTCTGCTCCAGATGGTAGCAGTGGAAGCCTGCCCACCCTGCCCTATAAGGCTCTCCTGCCACCAGGCAGAGCAGAACACAGGCCTCTTGCTGGCCCCAAGTGACTGGGGCCACCTCATCCCTCCCTGGCTCAGCCTGACAGTCTGGGAGGGGGCGGGCAAGTGAGCCTTCTCATATCAACTAAACCCTTGCCCCCCAGAGCTGAAATGGGAAAAGCCAGCCAGGCTGAGGGCTGGAAGCCAGGCCCTGGGCTAGGAAGGAGTTGAGACCCCTTCAGCAGATCCTGAGAGGAAAAAGCTACCTCCAGAGCCTGAAGCACCCCAGTGGGAAATGAGGCTGGGGCCTGAGGCTATGGCAGGATGCTGGGAGTCAGGCATCCCTCAGGGCACAGACCTGGGGTGTCTATGGGTGGGAACCGATAGCTCATGCTCAGACCCTCCAAAGCCTCTGACCTCAGGCCACGTTTCCAGCTGCCGTAGGGATTAGTAGAAGAGGAGAGGAGAGGCAAGAGCCCTCACCCCAGGCCCCTGGCCTCTCCTGGCCTCCCAAGACCCACCCACCCACTTCGTGATCTTGAAGTCTGCCTCAGTTTCCCCACTTGGGCCAGGGTCCTGGGTGCCTAGCTGTCTTGGAGGGCATGGGTTGGGGTGGCTAAGGAGACACATACAGGCTTTCTTTTTTTTTTTCATTTATTTATTTTCAGCAAAATAGTATCATTATTTTTTCACCACACCCAGTGCTCCATGCAATCCGTGCCCTCTATAATACCCACCACCTGGTACCCCGACCTCCCAGCCCCTGCCACTTCAAACCCCTCAGATTGTTTTTCAGAGTCCATAGTCTCTCATGATTCACCTCCCCTTCTAATTTACCCCAACCCCCTTTTCTCTAACTCCCCATGTCCTCCATGCTATTTGTTATGCTCCACAAATAAGTGAAACCATATGATAATTGACTCTCTCTGCTTGACTTATTTCACTCAGCATAATCTCTTCCAGTCCTGTCCATGTTGCTACAAAAGTTGGGTATTCGTCCTTTCTGATGGAGGCATAATACTCCATAGTGTATATGGACCACATCTTTTTTATCCATTCATCCGTTGAAAGGCATCTTGGTTCTTTCCACAGTTTGGCGACCATGGCCATTGCTGCTATAAACATTGGGGTACAGATGGCCCTTCTTTTCACTACATCTGACATACAGGCTTTCTAATTAAGTACTTCCTTAGAGGCCTGGTCATTCGAGAGGACAAAAGTCTTAGCTGTCCTGGGAAGGGTCTGGCCCACTCCATACCTGCCAGCTGTGTTCTCTACCAAGAACAAGCCCACACTGGGCAGCCCATGGCCCAGGGACCTGCTTTTGGGCCAGCAGAACCAATAGCTGCAAACTTCTTCCTGATGAGGCTGTCAGTATGCAAGTGCCACTCCTGGTCATCTTGGCTGACAACTGCACACCTCTTCTAAGATCATTCCTCCGCCCTTCATTGGGACAGCCTGGCTGGGACACCCCCGCACTCACCTAGTCTGCCCCAGGTGCAGAGAGCCGGCCAAGGCTGTCCACCTCTGCAGACACACAGGCTGGTGCGGACTTCATGGTGGAATCAGGGGGCAGCTGGGAGGACCGGCGAGTCCGAGAGAAACAGAAACAACTGGGGCTGGTCCACCTGGGGTTTCTAAGGCACAACTCACACTGGGGTTCCATGGGAGTAGGGCCAATCTGCTTCCTGGGCATCTGGGACCCCACCCTCCCTTCCCACAGAACCATCTACTCCAACATTTTCTAAGCATCCCTCACTGTGGAAAGGGTGAAGGCTATCGGGCAGAAAAGGAGAGAAGTAAAACAGGAACATCTGGTGGGGGTGGGGAGAATGGACCCTCCATGGTAGGCAGGTCCCAAACCCAGCCCTGAGACGCACCTCTAAGGTACAAAAGTCAAACTCAAAAAGTTTTTTTTCCCCCAGCCCCTACCCCCACCTCTGTGACTCTGGAAAGCTTTTATTATGATCATTAACATGGTCTTGGTTTTTCCATCACAAACATCATCTAATCCGCCTGTGAGCAGAAGGAACCACAGATGAGCCCCGAGCTTGCGCGTGTGGATGGCACCGGCTGGCACACACTCGGCCTTCATGGAGGAGAGGCCTGACCAGCCTCGGGGAACCTCATGGAGCCCCCATCTAATGCCTGCATCTTGGCAGACTAATGGATTTCTCACCGTCCATTTTTATAATCCCCAGAAATTAAAATTTTTTTGTCAATCATGTGTTATTTATTTATTTATTTGGTAAACAGTCTTACTCAAGCTAGGGTTGAGAAAGCCAAAACCAGTGTTTCTCCCTAAGTTAAAAACCAGCGAGGTGCCCTGCAGCCTGCCAGCCTTCACCCACAGAGGCTGGATGGCCACTGAGCCACCTCCGGTCAGGCTGCATTTCTAGCCTCAGACAGAAGCCCCTGGTTCCTGGCCCAGACCCCAAGAGGCTACCTCCCTGCACCTGCTCTGGCCTCTGAGGCCAGCAGCGGCCAACTTTGGTCGCCCATTCTCCCGCCAACCTTACCAGGCCACTGCGAAGAAACATAAAACATTTAAAACGCTACTGAGTCTGCAACTGGAGCACCTGGCCCTTTCTGCTCAAACCCAGGGCCCTTGCAGGACACTGGGCCTCTCCCTGGCAGGGTGGATGCTGCACGTTGGCCCACGCTCACCCTCCTTGTGGCTCAGATCTCTGACTCCCATCTGTAAGGCCACTTCTCGAGGCCACCACCACTGGCCTGAGGTCTGTCAAAGTCATGCCGGCCTGGGGGCTGAGGCTATCCTGGTCTCCATCTGCCTCATCCTCCTCCTCATTGTGGCTCAGGAAAGCCAGCTCGTTCTCATAACAGAAGGAGCTGGCACTGGGCAGCAGGAATTTGTTCTCCACCAGGTCCTCGGTGCTGCAGCAGGATGTGGAGGGCACCTCGTAGGTCTTATGGAAGTGGGAGTAGTCAATCTTGTACTGGTTCTTCTCCTTGAAGAGGACAGGCTCAAAGCGGTGGCCCCACAGGATCTCGTTGGCCAGGTAGGAGCTTTGGGCTTGTGTGGTCACTGGCTGTGGCCTCCACCATGCCCTCCAAGATGACCACCATCTTGAAGTCTTCCATCTCCAAGTCCTGCTGGCTGATGCCGAACAGAGGACTGGTCTCGTCGATCTCATGAAGGATGGTGATGGGGGACATGAGGAAGATGCAGTTGAGGCCCCTGTCGAAGCCGACATCTATGTCGATCTTGTCCAGCAGGATGTACTCGCCCTCCTTGGTGACCCAAGGCTTGATGAGCTGAGCCCACACGTGCGCCTCCACGATGTAGCTCTTGCAAAGGTTGCCCACATGTCACATGAGGCAGAGCTTGCTGTTGTGCGGAGCCACCACCGCCTTGTGGCTAAACAGCAGCAGCATCTGTGCCGGCATCTTGGGCCAAGCCATCTTGGCCATGATGGCGTCGATCATGAAGGAGTCATTGATGCAGCCCACGATGGACTGCGCCACCACTATGAAGGGCACTCCTCCATCACACAGCACAGCCCGTAGCTGATGGTGGTCTGCGTCTAGAGGAAGGCCACTATGAAGTCGTGCACCTGCATCATGCAGGGCATGCGGCCACAGCCCTCGACTGGCTCCAGGTCACCATGCACCATGGCGTTAACCCAAAAGATGACGCCAAACAGGAGCAGGAGGCGAGGAAGGCCAGCAAGAAGATGAGCAGCATGTAGCGCCAGCGGATGTCCACGCAGGTGGTGAACATATCAGCTAGGTAGTGATGCGACTTCTCATCCATGTTGGCGAACTCGATGTTGCACTGGCCGTTCTTCTTGACAAAGCGGTTCTGGCACTGGCGCTGTGTGTGCACCTTGCCGTTGCTGAAGCCATTGGCCCCTGACATGGTGACCAGGTGCAGCCCGTCCTCCTTCGATGACACGATACTGTAGGGGTTGGCCCTGCCAGCCGAGGTCATCATGGGGATGGGGGGGCCCTGGCTCACCCCTGGGCTGCCTTCATGGGGAGTGGCTCCTGCAACAGAGAAGACAGGGGCTGGCAGAGCAGGCCATCCCAGACGAGGCTTCTGCCCCCACCTGGTGCCCTCAGACGTGGCTGGTGGCCATCTTCACCCCAATTCACCGCCCACCGAGCTCTCCATCTTCCCTCCTCAGCCAGCCCCTCACCCTCCTTCTTGGCTTGGAAAACAGACCATCAAGCCTCCCAGGAGCTCTTGCCAAAAGCCTTGGCTTCATCCTCAGCCCATCTGAGTGTCCCCTTACCAAAAGCTCTGCTTCCAAAGTGTATTTATGATCCTACCTCTTCTCCCACTGCTGTGGCCTGAGTCCCCGTCATCATCCACCTGGACCCGCATGGCGGCCCCCACCCTGGTCCAGAGGCAGCGGGGGAGACTGGCTGTCCTGTGCTCAAAGCCAGTCTCTGCTGGCATCTGTGAGGCCTGCATGAATGGAGTCCGGGACCCCTCAGCTCTCAGGTCCAGGCTCCTCGCTCACTTGCTGCAGCTCCTAGCCTGTGCGCTTCTCCTCAGGATGGTCCCTCACACTCTCAGCTCCGACACCCTTCCGCTGCCTCACCTCCCTCAGTCCCTGGCCTCCGTGCCCAGGAGCAGCTTCCTAAACCTATGGGAGACTGTAACCCATCACCCACGTCCTCCCAGTAACCCCAAAGCACCGACTTCTGACCCTGTAACTGTAGTAACAGTAACCGGAAGGACAGGCCTGGGATCTCACTCACCCACCAATCCCACTGTGAGACCACTGGCCTCCCGAGCGTCATGAGTTTGCTGTGTGGTTCACTGGTGTCTCACTCCCCAGGCCTTGAGTAGAGCCTGGCCCCAAGGATGCCCTCCTGATGCTCAAGTCCTGTGCCCCACGGCACCCACTCTCAGCGCCCATATACCACAGCCTCCATCCATAATTAGGAGGGGGTCCACGGGTCAGTGCCCAGAGGGGTCACTGACTGACCCCATCCCAGTGGCCTTTCCCATCACTGCCTTTCTCAGCTCTAAATGACAGCATGTAGGGAACACTCAGAGAATCACTGTCCTTGGCCCATTCAGGGGAGCACTTGGTGGGCTTGTCGCATGCACACCAAGCTGTCTCAGGCATGTCCTATGGCATGACACCTGCAGCCGGACACACTGCTCTCAGGCCCACAGCCCACGTTCAGCCTCCAGACGGGCTGGCAGTGGCCCCTCCCCCAGGGCCTGCAGCCTCCGGGCTAGCCTATTGGTGCCAGGCCGAGACACCTGCAGGCCAGAGACCATGGTGCTGCCTGGCCCTGTGAGCACTGAGGCCATCTAGCCCTTAGTGTCAGGGCTGCAGGTGCTCAGGCCCTCAGCCTGGCTCAGCAGGGCTGAGCTGGAAGGAGGGGGAGAACCCTGGCCGACTGGCCTGGCCAGGATGCTGAATTGGGCATACTCCCCTCCACCACTGGGGACCCCATCCACCCCAAATCCCCACCTGATCACACCAGGAGGCCACCGTTAGACAAGGCTGGGAGCCCTCAAGTGCCCAGAAGACAATGAGGCCACAGATAAGAAGGTCCCAGGGAAGCCATTCCAGAAGCAGAGGCAGGTGGCTGAGCACCCACCAGAAACCCAGAAACAGGAAGCGACACAGCCAGGGGAAGGCAACACTGGGATTTAGCCCCTGTCTGTGTGGCCAGGTGCAGCTAGGGCCTCAGAGGGAATGCAACATCTGACCTCTGCTTCAAACACCTGGGAGACAGGTGAGGGAGAAGTCCACACGAGCAGCCAGGCTGCACATCCCTCCTAGGGTCTGTCTCCATTGCCAGATGTTTCTGAATCTCCAGAGCGGGCTCGTATGTAACACTCATGGCCCTTACTGCCCACTCCTCAAACTGCAGAGAAAGCAGGCTAGACACATTAGCAAATGGTCTTAAATTCTCCTTGCAAAACCCCAAGAAGGTGGCTGCCATCATTACTTCTACCATGAATGGAGATTCAGAGAGGTTAAGTGACTTCCTCAAAGCTACACAGCCATTAAGCAGGAGAGCTGAAATTTGAACCAGTCTAGCTAATGCAAGGTCTCCTGCCGTGGGCACATCGGGCTTTGTGAGGGGCCTCTTTTCACATTGCCACTGCCCCCCGCAGCTACTCCAGCTGGCCACCTCACCATAAGTCTGAGGCTCTGAGGCCTGGGGCTGTGGTGGTGGAGGCTGCTTCTGCCTGGGCCAGGAGGCAGGGAGCCGGTGTGTGTGTGTGTGCTGTGCCGAGAAGATGGCTCGCCCCAGATTCCTGGGCGCTCCAAGCGGAGGGGGCCAGGCCCTCGGTACTTAGATGCTGGCGGCAGGTCACTGGACTGCAGGGGGCAGGTTTATGTGGCCTGGATGCCTTGAGGGATGTCCAGCAGGTCATGGCTGCTCCAGCTGGGGTTCTAAGTAGCTTGAAGCCTGCAAGGGACAGAAACAGAAGAATCAAAGGCCAGAGAGCCCAGCCTGGTGTGCTGCTCCCATTAGCTGGGGAGCCCCACATCTGGCCAGCTCCCAGGCTGGGATGTTTCCCAGGCCGGGTGTTTCTACCTGGGCTGGGCACCTGGGACCCATCCAGACTGTGTCACACAAGCTTGGGAAACCCCTCTTCTGTTGATGTTCCTCCTCAAACCACACAGAAAATCCACAAGTTCACGTTCACACCTGCTTCCCTATTTCTCAGCTAGCAACTGAAACTATGAGCAGAGTCATTTTAGAGTCACTGTCCAAAGTCACCCAGAAACTAAGGTTTAGAGACAGAGTTGGAGTTCCAGGTGTCGGTCCAGTCCTCAACTTTCCATGGCCCCATCCTGCCATGTGTATATATGTATGTGTGTGCATGTGTGTGTGCCAGTGACACTAGGGGTGTGGGGAGCCCCTCCCAGGCTCTTGGTGAATGCAACTCCACAAAGAAAGATCCAGAAGAGGATCCTTGAGTAGAAACCCCAGCACCATAAACTTGACAAACATCCCAAGGACACTTCACGTAGACAAACACAGGTGTGGCAAGAAGGTAACACAGCCTTGAGATCTTTAAAGACTCAGTTTAAGAAATGTGGGACAATATCCCCAACCAAGGATGTGCAGGCCTGTTGCCTACACTCTTGCTCAGTGGATGCATACAGGTAGATCAGAAAAGAAATGTTATTAAATTTGTTTTGCTACAAGAGGCCTCAGCAAGTAAGGAGGCTGGCTCCCCATTTCATAGATTTGAGAACTGAGGCTAAGACTTGCCCCAGGTCACAAAGCATTTTGTGGGCTTGGATGAGATGGTAAAGGCAAGGGTTAGGATCAGTGTTGACAGACACCCAGATCAGCCAGTGGGGAGGCATTGTCTGGAGGGAAGCAGGAGAGAGGCCCCGGGGGTGAGCTACCTGAGCTAGACAAGGTGACTTCGACACTGAAGGTGGGTAGCAAGGCAAGTCCAGCAGGAGAGAAGAGGATGGTGCAGTGCACAGACCAGACACCAACGGGAGATGGAGAAGCTGTCCCCAGCCCTGCTGTCTCTTGAGTTCACTTTTCTGCTGGCCACAGCTCTGTGGACACAGATAGACTCCCAGCCACTGAGGCGTTTGGAGCACAACAGGGCCTGGGCTGGGAGCTTTTAGAGAGGCAGCTACCACATGACCCAAAGGTGGGGCCCAGAAGTTACCAGGAGGTGCCTCTGGATAGAGCAGGACCCCCCATCACCTCTCCCCTGAGGCTCTGGGCACCTCAGGTTTTGGCAATATCTGGCAGGGAAAGAGGGCAAAGCAGGGGCCCAGTCTCAGATGTCAAGAAAGCACTAGCCACAAGAGCAGGAGGAACTGAAGCCCCTCCCCCCCATGCCTTTAGGCTGGCTGGAGCACTTTGGAGGCAGGAGTGCACTGATCAGTGCCAGTTGTGTGCTCTCTGCGTGCCTGGCCTGGTTCAAGGAGCCCCAGTGACCTCACTTAATCCCTGCAACAACCTTATGACTATTAGCCCCATTTTCCAGTTGAAGAAACTGAAGCTCAGATTGAGTCACTTGCCTAGGATCACATGTTTCCTAAGCAGCAAGTTCCCAGTCTAGAAGGTGAGAGAGAAACCAACCCCCGTTGCCCCCAGGCCTCAGGGTCAGACCACAAGCCTGACACTGAGTTCCTGTCTCAGTCCTTCAGGCCCCAAACTGTGTGCCAGTAAGACAGACAGACAGCCCCAAATCTTGGCACTGAAAGCAGAGGTGAGCCCCTCATGGGTGCCCCTGACCCAGGGCCCTTGCTTGGAATGTCATGGAAGGGGCACTCACTACCTCGTGATCAAAGCCTACAATGGGAAAAAACTCCTCGCAGATCCCGTGGTGCCTGGACAGCCAGCCTGTGGCCTGCAGGCAGCTGCCACCACCTCCCCCATGTCCTGGGACAGCCTCCGCAACTCTCCTACTCTAGGAATGCTGACATCTTTAGCGAGATAGCTTGATGAATTCAATCTTCAAGATGCAGGCAAGGAGACTGAGGGTCTGAGCAGGGCTCATAAAAATGAACATTTTAATCTAATAAATTTTTGTAAGCTGGCACTCAAATATATTGTTGATCTTCTTTTTATTATTATTATTTTTTGCCTGTAGTTTTGTGTTTCATGGATTTGGGAGATTTTTGTAAAGATCAATATGACTCCGAGACCGGGTTTGGACACACAATATGATAGATTTGAGGAAATATCTGTTGACATTCTTTATGTTTCTTGTTGGGAAGTATTCATTTCCTGAAGATCCATATTTTGCATGTCTCAATGTCAGTGACACAGCTGAGAATAAAGGTCATGTATTTTTCCTGATAAAGGAAAACAAAGAAATTGGTACATAAACTGGAAATGCAGACAACAAGAATATGATATAATTTATAAGGTAAACTTATACATCAATAGACACATACTTCAGAGTCTAGCATCTGAGTGGGTTTTCAGAAAAAAAAAAGATGAGCCTTAACTCCCAGGATAGATGCTATGTATGCTCTTTGTTGGCTAGTCTAAGTGCCATGATCCCTGCCTACCACAGGTGGTGTGTTCCTGACCCTTAGGTATAAACATATGTGAGTTTTGAAATCTTAGGTAGGGAGTACCTACTTAAGAAAAGTTAAGGAAGTGTGAATAACTTCCTGATGCTTTTCCAAGGTTCAGCCTTTCAAGCTAAGAGCAACGTACCTGAGCAATGTTGAACAAACATTTATGTTTATATTAGCCTTGATCGCTGTCTCCCCAAAATAGAGCTGAAGTCAAGAACTTTCCATGACCCCTTGGTATAAGGATCCTAGGGAGCAGGTTTGGGAGATAATGGAAGGTTAAAGAATCAGGGAGGAAAATCTCATAAAGGGACACATTTTTTAGTTAATATTACAGTGGGCAATGGGAACGTAATCTTTCTTTACCTTTTTAGGGACCTATAGAATGACTCTCACAATTATTTACCCCAGGATCTGATCAACAGGTAGAAGCATTTATCCATCAGCTCCATCTCTCAGTGGTTCAGTGTTGTAGCCAGATGTGTGTTAACTTCCTGAAACGTCATTCAGTATACAGAGGAGGATTCTCATGGGTTCCATTTGTTTTCCTGGCTGTGATCTCAGAGAAGTTCAGGGAGAGAGTGAAGGAAATGCTGTGTTTGGGTGGAGAAACTCTGTGTAAAGAGAGTGGGAGTCTGGGTGAAATTGTTCACTATAGCTGTGCCTGGGACCCACGGAGAGAATGAGGGTATAAAGGAGGGCACAAGAGGAATCAGATATACCACTTCCATTTAATCCTCAACCATTCCTGTGAGAAAGATAAACATTATGTCCTATAGACCTTTCCATACACAAGGGAATAAAAACTCAAAAGGATTAGAAGCTTGCCAAAGTTTATAAATCAAAGATCTTGTAGATTCTGTCCTCTTGAATCTATCATTTATTGTTTTTTCTGGTTTTTGTTTGTTTGTTTGTTTTAATATGCAATTCTTCGTTTAATCGAAGAGTAGCTGAGTACCCCTGGTACTACAGAAATTCCTTCATATGAATAGGCTTTAACTCCTATGGGATCTTGTTTCATTAGCCTCATGAATAGTACCCAGAATAAAGAGTAGAAATGAAAACAAATTTAGCATTTAGGAGAAATGCATGAAGGAAGGGTGAGCTAATTTTATTTTAAAATATTTGTATTAACTATAATACTTAATAAAAGACTGAGAGAAAAATATATGACTACCTCTCAGGAAGAGATCCCTGGAAATCCTGAGTGCTGTGACAAATCCTATATTCCTTACTTTAATTATTATTATTAGTGTCACATCACAATGTTCCCTTCTTTAATACTAACACCATGAACAAAAATAATTTAAAAAAAAAGTACTCTCACACTTCACTTGGTATATTCAAGTTCAATACCAGCAATTAGAGATGATCAACTTCTTGTTTAAACTTTTAAAAATGGGGTACCTGGGTGGCTCAGTCATTAAGCATCTACCTCCAGCTCAGGTCATAATCCCAGAGTCCTGGGATTGAGCATTGGGCTCCCTGCTCAAGGGGAGTCTGCTTCTTCCTCTCCCTCTACTACTCTCTGTTTATGTCTCTCTATGTGTGTCAAATAAATAAAATCCTTTTTTCCCCCTAAATTGAAAAATAAAATGAATAAAAAGATAAAAGTTGATTCTTATGTAACTTGGCAGATTTCTTAATTTTCTTTCAAATTCCCCAATTCAAACACTGCTGTTCCTAGAAACTTTTCTATGAAATTTTAAAGAGAAACAGTAAAATTGCCAAAATCTTGTGATATTTCCCCAAAACTGTAAACTGCAGTCCCATTTGGTGAGTCAGGTTGAAGGAGAAGCAATCTGAGTAAAATCATGGGAAAGTCCTTGAGTAGAGAAAAGGAGTACTGTTTGTGCAGAAGTAGCATAGGTGTGTTTGGGGGGCGGGGAGGGGAAGATTTAGAATCTAGCATGGCAGAGTAGTAGCCCAATCAAGAATCAGAAGAAAATCTCTTGTGTGTGCTTTGTTATATAAAACAGCATACTAACAGCCTAAAAATCAGCAACACAAAGGCACAAGGATAATAATATAACAGATGTGATATATGAGGTAAAGAAAAGCATTGATTGCCAAACTTAACCTACTGTGGATATTCATGAATCCTTTTAAAATTTTAAAACTACAACTTCCTTTTTCATTAGTAGATGACTACAGTTTGGATATAATTATGAGTTATTTGTTTACAATATTTGTAACTGTTACTTCTTCTTCATAGGAATCTTATCTGTCTTTACCAAGATGTTGTCCTTGTCCAGATTTGCACTTTTTATTATTACTGAGGCAACCAATAATTTTATCTTTGATGTTGACCTTTTTAGATAATTTTACATTAACATTGTCAAATAGAGCATTATGAACTTTACTTGAATTCTTTGTACTGTGCTGGGGAGAGGAACATTTTACTTCTACTCTTGAGGTTCTTTGGCTGGTCTAATAATTAAATTGATTTAAACAGATGAACTGGGGCACCTGGGTAGCTCAGTGGGTGAAGCCTCTGCCTTTGGCTCAGGTCATGATCCCAGGGTCCTGGGATCAAGCCCCACATCAGGCTCTCTGCTCAGCAGGGAGCTTGCTTCCCTTCCTCTCTCTGCCTGTCTCTCTGCCTGCTTGTGATCTCTGTCAAATAAATAAATAAAATCTTTTCAAAAAAATTTTTAAAAATAAATAAAACAGATGAACTGGAGTAAGACAAAAGTTTAATAATTATTGTATAACTGCAAGGTAGGGAGTAACCCCTTGAAATGACCAAAGCCATCACCTTAAATACCATCTGTAGCTCAAGACAAAGGAAGATTTGGGGGATAGGGAGTCAGTTATAGAGATGACTAGGAAAAGACCAGTAAAGAAGGCTGAAGTTATTATGCATATTGAGATTTCTGGACTATTGAGTCCTTCCCCTTTTCCTGGCACAAGGCAGGAGACACTCTTACAAACAGAGGTTTCCCTTATGAATATAAATGTCTCTTATAAAAGGGTACCTTTTAGTCAATTTTCAGATCTTCTTTTGTGTCTGTATTTTCTTAAAAATACCCAGCTTAAAATAATCGCCAGGACAGGAGGCATGTTTTGAAGTGGCAGATTCAAATGGATGAAGAAATCAAATCATCATTAGAATTACTTCATTTTCTACATAAGCCATTGATAATATGGACATAAAACTGCCCTCATCTAATCCTTAGTGAAGTTTTTCTTCTGCTAATAGAAGAGCACACGAACATTTATTGCTTTTGTGTGTATGTTGTTTTGTGTGCACAGGAAAATTTAGGGTTTAACGTAAGTGAAAATCATTTAGAAGTGTTATTTGACCTAAATGAAAATGTATGCATCTCAGTGATCTAATAACAGTCTTTTGCAACTGCTAATGATAAGTCATCATCTTTGGAAGCAACTGGTGATGTAAATTTACCAGAAAGACAACTCCAATATGGAAAAAAGAATAGAGACCCAATTAGGACAGCTGCCCAGGACACAGTATTTTTTTTAATTTTTAAATTTTTTATAATCATATAATGTATTTTTATCCCCCGGGATACAGGTCTGTGAATCGCCAGGTTTACACACTTAACAGCACTCACCATAGCACATACCCTCACTAATGTCCATAACCCCACCCCCCTCTCCCAACCCCCCTCCCCCCAGCAACCCTCAATTTGTTTTGTGAGATTAAGAGTCACTTATGGTTTGTCTCCCTCCCAATCCCATCTTGCAGGAAACAGTATCTTCAGGAGAAAGAAAGTGCTCCAGAGAATGAACAGTCTCTTTTCTACTTCTTGGAAAAGCTAAAAAGAAAAAAAAGTAGGTGAGCATATAGGTAGAAATCCTAAATTTTAACATCAAGGAATCTGGAGAGTAGGAGCACTGATTGATATGTCAAGGGCAAGATGGTTTTCCTTTAGGCTACTCATTCACAAAGCAGATGTACAATGCATGCGTGGTGGGCCATAAATCAAACTTGTGGTTTGAGCAAAGTTTATATACAGTCATGCTGACTTAGAAAGAAGTCTAAAATTGCTTCCTTAGAGAGTTTTTCTTTCATCACAACCTTAAAAAAAAAAAAACAACTACTTTCGGGGGGCTGGCTCAGTTGGAAGAGCATACACCTCTTGATTTGCAGGTCATGGGTTTGAGTTGCATATTGGGTGTAAAGATTACTTACATACTCACTTACACAAATAAAAATAAGTAAATACACACATGGGTACATAGGAAAAAGAAAAACCCTCAAAGAACACGTCTGCTTTCTTTTGAACTGGTTACTGTTGCTTCTCCGCAAAATTGTCTCTGAATTTTCATGTGATCCATGACATTGCTGACCCCCATGGTAGATAGTAAATGACATCAAATTGTTGTACAAATGAAATATTCACCATCAACTTGCTTTAGGAACAGAAATTACCTATTCACTTTTTCACTAAAGATGAATTTCTTCCATTTTACCTCATTGCTCCTAAAAATAATTTTTTGTAAAGTTTAAAGAAGAAAGATATTCCCAGACAAAACAAGTAGTTACAGGTTTAAACAATATGATATATTGTCAAGCCACTCCAGCAAAAGCATGTAAATTATTCTTTTTATGCTGTGTGGCAGCCTCAAATTCATGCTCTTACTTCATGCACAACCCATTGCTAATTCTCAAGGTCCTCACTATCTCCACCTACTTACTGGTCACTTGGTGTATATTATTGCATGCTGTAGCCTATGGAAAGAACCCTATCAGTATTTAAGGGCTGCTTTAGACCAACAAATAACCTGCCACCAGGATATGAATGTGAAAGTGATCCTATCCCTTGTATCTGAGTGTAATTTGTCTTTCAATAATCCCTCTGCACACTGTCTTTGACAGAAAAGTGAGTTATATTTTACTCAAAAAAGGATGAACAAAGGAAGGACAGAAGAAGGCTTGTCTTCTTCCAGATTTAACATTGGTTAAAGTAAAACCACTGCTCACTATGCATACATCTTATGCTCCATGAACTAAAAGCATGACTGAAGTTTGAGGTCTCCCAAACCAATCTCATTTATGTTAATTCAATTATTACTCATTATAAATAAAAAGTAAAAAAATAAAATCTAAGACCATTACCAGAGGAGACAGGATGCTGAGACAAACAATTAACCAAGACATACGGTTACCCTGTGGGTGAGAACCTAGTTATTTGTGCCTTTAGTAGTGTTCTTGACTTAGTGGATAAAAGTCTGGGGCAGAACTGATTCCCAGGTCATCAGTTGCCTGGATGTCTAGCTGAATGCTGTAACAACAGAATATCTGCACTGGTCTTGAGTTTTGTTTTGTTGTTGCTTTCAAACAAGTGTTATTAACTGAACAACTAAAAAACAGGAGCAAGTTTGGATTTCATCAGACCTACAGGACTGACTATAGTGGGGCTACTTACCAATAAATGTTGGAATGTGTTAGATATGTCATTTAGAGACTTGATTTTTTTTTATCCTTATTACTATCATTTACTTTTAATTTTAATTCCAGTATAGTTAACACACAATGTTACATTAGTTTCAAGTGTACCATATAGTGACTCAACACTCAAGACTTGGTTTCCTATGTCAGTTGAGTGGGGTGAGTAGAACCTCACAAAATCTAACTCACTAACATCTAACTTCTGACTGGAGAGCTTCACTTCACTTTTGCATGTACTTTAGGATGTATTTTATTAGAGTTGCCTTCCTTCCAAAATTCTGTAGTGTATTTAATATCCATTATAATTCATAATTATTTTACATAAAAACACTGAAATTTCTAACTCCATACAGAACAAAAGACCACAATGGTTTGTAGTCTTAAAAATGTGTTTCTAGGTTTTATCATATGAAGGTATGGAGTGTACATTAAAGATAAAACAATTTCTTTCAAACCAAAAAGACAGTTGATAATTTTATTTTTTTGAAGTAAATATATATATTTACTTCAAATATATATATATATATATATATATATCAGAGAGAGAGAGCATGAGAGGGAGAGGGAGAAGGCCACTCTGACCTAAGTACAGAGCACAGCATGGGGTTCCATCCCGCAACACTGAGATCAGGACCTGACCTGAACCGAAATCAAGAGCTAGATGTTCAATGAACTGAGCCACCCAGGAATCCCTTAAATAAGAAAAAAATTTGAATGATAAATACAAATACAGAAATATCCAGTCAGATATTTAGAAGTATTTTTGAAGACACAGAGTAAACAAATAACACAAAAACATATATGTGAATGTCATGTAACATACTTTTATTTAAACTTAGATTTTTCCATTTTGTAAAATTTGAAACAAATGTACTAGGAGAAATAACTAGGAGATATTAAGAAAGATTAAAAAAGAAATATGTTTCAATATTGCATATATAACTATAAGAAAGTTGTTTCAACATCTTTCTTCCATGAACATATTTTCCAATTACTGGAATTCAAATTATTTCTAAACCATAGAAGGTCACAATAGAAGTAAAATTTGTAAGCTAATCATAAGGACAGACATCGATAGATAGCATGGATCTTGACATAGTTGATACTGTGGTGAATTTCTAGAAATAGTAGGTATTATGTTCCAACATAAGATTAGTAGAAGCCAGAGGCGCCTGGGTGGCTCAGTGGTTACATCCTCTGCCTTCGGCTCAGGTCATGATCTCAGGGTCCTGGGATCGAGCCCCACATCGGGCTCTCTGCTCAGTGGGAACCTGCTTCCTCCTCTCTCTCTGCCTGCCTCTCTGCCTACTTGTGATCTCTGCCTGTCAAATAAATAAATAAAATATTAAAAAAAAAAGATTAGTAGAAGCCAGATCCACAGGTTGATTGGTAGAAAACAGACTGGCAGCTTCTAGAAGAGTAGTAGAGTGGATGATAAAAGATGGATCTACAACCTAGAGATGAAAGGCACTGGGACCACAGCCCACTGACTGGAAACCACCCAATCCAAAGCCCAGAGAGGGAGAGCCACAACCAAAAGATTGAATGCCACTGGAGCCAAAGCTCAGAGACACTGTATAAGTTGTCTGGCAGGAACTGAAGAGCATGGAGGTCCTTGAGGGGTAGCAGAATGTCTGGCAAGGTCTGGACACCAGGTAGGATATCCAGCAGCTGGTGGGCTCACAGCAGGTCTCTTGACAGCCACTGGAGAGGGAGGAGCCCAGCTGGTATGTGCCAGGGGACTGGAGGTTAGTGCTGCAGAACAGGTTCCTGGGGTAAGATGAGCCACAGAAAGATCCTTGGTAGTGCAGGTGTCCCCCAAGGGACTGGGAGGAGAAGTTTCCAGAGCAGCAGTTATAGGACATGGTGACAGGAGATGTGTTGTACAATGAGAAGCTTCTGAGTTTCAATGCCACTTCTCAGACTGGGGCATTTATATACCCTTATCATTGGGTGTGCCACCCACAAAACACATAAAAATAGGTTACCTTCTGCTTTCAACTGAATTGAAAATATCATCATAATCAAACATATGTACTGTTTGTGGTTTTACAACTGGAAAGTGCAGTAGTGTTTGTGCCTTGGAATTCAGGTAATAGTGTTGAATCTTCAAAGCTAGTAGTAATCTCCCTCTACCAAAGGTCACCCAGCAGATCACTCAAAGTACTGCTTCTGGGATGAGGAAAGCTGGCTTAATTAAAAATAATTGATACCCCTTTCACAATCTGTCTCAAAATTGTTGTTATCTGGATAGCAAAGTTGCTAACTGATCTATTCATAGTCATTTCTTTTAAGCAAAAACACACATTGATTGTTGCCAAGCAAGTTTACTTAATGAATAGTGTCGTCAGAAAGCAGCATTGGTAATATGCAAGAAGTAGGAGGATTTTTTTTTCAGTCAGCTCTCAATTTGAACAGCTTCAGTGAAATATTAACTGAGGTTCCCTCATTTCCCATGTTCTTGCTTAAACCATATGCAGACTGGTAAGAGTTGATCTCAGTTTTTCCTTCTTTTGTGTAAGCATTTACTTTGGTATAAGTTAAATATTGAAGCTGTTTTGTATTATTCTGGAATGTTGGAGGAGATTCATCCAAGATGTTGAAAAAGCATTAAAAATCACAAAACATGGCAAAAATTCACCATGTATTTCTATTCTAATTAGAGGCAGTGTTTATCACTAAAAAAGTTCCCCAGAACCTGGAAAAGTTCTTTAGAATCTTGTTCTAAAGAAAGTTTATAAGGTAATTGCTTTGAAGTATTGGACCAAAGCAGCCATCTTTTCTTTTTTTTTTTTTTTTGAAAGTTGCTAACATAGCAAATCTTTTTTTTTTAATTTTTAATTTTTTATAAGCATATATTTTTATCCCCAGGAGTACAGGTCTGTGAATCGCCAGCCAAAGCAGCCATCTTAAGGAGATTCTTCCTTGCCTTGGAAAGCAACATACATCACTTTGACTTAAACTGTTTTCAGGTGTTTATGACAAGTATTACAAAATTTCTAAAATAATGGTCATATTTTTTCTTGTTCTATGACTTGTATTCCACTTCTACATAGTAGGGTAATGAAGATTGATACCTTGATTGAGAAGGTTCATCTTGCCATGCCTCCTGGGCTGTTTGATGCATTCCTTTCGCACTAAAGTGTACCCTTCCACTTCTGAATGAAAGTGTTGCAGTGCATAAACCTCCATTTTGTTGAGAAAAGAATATTCAGGAATTACCTAATATCTGAGTCATAGAATATTCTTCCACAGAAATAGCTGATATAAGTGATAAATGAAAATGCTTGAAAACCATTTTGTCTACTCAAAATGTTCAGACCCATGAAGTTTACAATTTGGGGGTTTAGCAGTTATCCCCAGTCCTCTACCAAGCTGGAATCACATTAAAATATCTTGACAAGGTATTCCAAGTGCCCTCAAGATGGAAAACTCATTACCTAAAAAAGTGACTTGTTTTATATTTTTAACTGAATCTTCCTTTAAAACTTCCACCTAGCAATCTCAGTTCTTTCTAGAGTAAGTCTCAGCTCATGTCCATTGGACAACATATCAGTTTTTGAAGATGGGTATCTTATGAGGTTTTCCCATTCTGATAGGTTATTTTAAGCCATTTTTTGCACTCCTGAACTACTCTACTTGTGGTCATCAATGCTGCACTTAATAGGAGGGTTTAGAAAAATACTTATAATACTAGTCTTCTAGGCAGAATATATATGTCACTTGATACATGTGTCACATCAGAGGTCCCAAAGGCATTCATTCTTTATTTCACATTACCATCTGTTCTGATTCCCTCACACCCCATTTCAATTTATAAAGATCATTTGTGGGGGAGGAGTCAAGATGGTGGAGAAGTAGCAGGCTGAGACTACTTCAGCTAGCCGGAGATCAGCTAGATAGCTTATCTAAAGATTGCAAACACCTGAAAATCCATCGGCAGATCGAAGAGAAGAACAGCAATTCTGGAAACAGAAAAACAACCACTTTCTGAAAGGTAGGACCGGCGGAGAAGTGAATCCAAAGTGACGGGAAGATAGACCCCGGGGGGAGGGGCCGGCTCCTGGCAAGTGGCGGAGCAACGGTGCACAAAATCAGGACTTTTAAAAGTCTGTTTCACTGAGGGACATCGCTCCAGAGGCTAAACCAGGTCGAACCCCACGCGGGGTCAACGTAGCCTCAGGTCCCGCAGGGTCACAGAAGGATCAGGGGTGTCTGAGTGTCGCAGAGCTTGCGGGTATTGGAACAGGAAAGCCGGCTACAGAGACAGAGCCAACAGTAAGATCACAGCTTGGTGTTTCCTTGAACCGGTCGCAGGCTCGGTGAGCTCGGAGCGGGGCCGGAGGTCAGGCAGACGGGAGTAACTGGGCGCTGTTCTCTGAGGGCGCACTGAGGAGTGGGGCCCTGGGCTCTCGGCTCCTCTGGGCCGGAGACCAGGAGGCCGCCATTTGTATTCCCGTCTTCTGGAACTCTACAGAAAGCGCTCAGGGAACAAAAGCTCCTGAAAGCAAACCCAAGCGGATTACTCACCCCGGCCCCCGGTAAGGGCGGTGCAATTCCACCTGGGGCAAAGACACTTGAGAATCACTACAACAGGCCCCTCCCCCAGAAGATCAACAAGAAATCCAGCCGAGACCAAGTTCACCTACCAAGGAGTGCGGTTTCAATACCAAGGAGAGCAGCAGAATTCCAGAGGAGGAGAAAGCAAAGCACGGAACTCATGGCTTTTTCCCTGTGATTTTTTTTAGTCTTGCAGTTAATTTAATTTTTTTCTTTTTCATTTTCTGTTTTTTTTCTCGCCTTCTGGTAAAATTTTTTTTTTAACTTTTACCTTTTTCTTTTTTAACGTTTTTTAACTAGTTTATCTAATATATATATTTTTTCTTTTTTATATTTTTCTTATTTGTTTTCTTTTTTTAAAATTCTTTTCTTTTCTTTTTTTTTCTTTCTTCCTTTTTGAACCTCTTTTTATCCCCCTTTTCCCCCCTCACGATTTGGGATCTTTTCTAATTTGGTTAAAGCACATTTTCCTGGGGTTATTGCCACCCTTTTAGTATTTTACTTGCTCCTTCATATACTCTTATCTGGACAAAATGACAAGATGGAAAAACTCAACACAAAAAAAGAACAAGAGGCAGTACCGAAGGCTAGGGACCTAATCAATACAGACATTGGTAATATGTCAGATCTAGAGTTCAGAATGATAATTCTCAAGGTTCTAACTGGGCTCGAAAAAGGCATGGAAGATATTAGAGAAACCCTCTCAAGAGATATAAAAGCCCTTTCTGGAGAAGTAAAAGAACTAAAATCTAACCAAGTTGAAATCAAAAAGCTATTAATGAGGTGCAATCAAAAATGGAGGCTCTCACTGCTAGGATAAATGAGGCAGAAGAAAGAATTAGTGATATAGAAGACCAAATGACAGAGAATGAAGAAGCTGAGCAAAAGAGGGACAAACAGCTACTGGACCACGAGGGGAGAATTCGAGAGATAAGTGACACCATAAGATGAAACAACATTAGAATAATTGGGATTCCAGAAGAAGAAGAAAGAGAGAGGGGAGCAGAAGGTATACTGGAGAGAATTATTGGGGAGAATTTCCCCAATATGGCAAAGGGAACGAGCATCAAAATTCAGGAGGTTCAGAGAATGCCCCTCAAAATCAATAAGAATAGGCGCACACCCCGTCACCTAATAGTAAAATTTACAAGTCTCAGTGACAAAGAGAAAATCCTGAAAGCAGCCCGGGAAAAGAAGTCTGTAACATACAATGGTAAAAATATTAGATTGGCAGCTGACTTATCCACAGAGACCTGGCAGGCCAGAAAGAGCTGGCATGATATTTTCAGAGCACTAAACGAGAAAAACATGCAGCCAAGAATACTATATCCAGCTAGGCTATCATTGAAAATAGAAGGAGAGATTAAAAGCTTCCAGGACAAACAAAAACTGAAAGAATTTGCAAATACCAAACCAGCTCTACAGGAAATATTGAAAGGGGTCCTCTAAGCAAAGAGAAAGCCTACAAGTGGTAGATCAGAAAGGAACAGAGACCATATACAGTAACAGTCACCTCACAGGCAATACAATGGCACTAAATTCATATCTCTCAATAGTTACCCTGAATGTTAATGGGCTAAATGCCCATTTTGGGCTAAATGCCCAAAATGTTCTGAATATATCTGTGATGTCCATCTGGTCCAGTGTGTCATTTAAGGCCTTTATTTCCTTGCTGATCTTTTGCTTGGATGATCTGTCCATTTCAGTGAGGGGAGTGTTAAAGTCCCCTACTATTATTGCATTATTGTTTATGTGTTTCTTTGGTTTTGTTATTAATTGGTTTATATAGTTGGTTTATATAGTTGTCAAAAGACACAGGGTATCAGAATGGATAAAAAAACAAAACCCATCTATATGTTGCCTCCAAGAAACTCATTTTAAGCCCGAAGACACCTCCAGATTTAAAGTGAGGGGGTGGAAAAGAATTTACCATGCTAATGGACATCAGAAGAAAGCAGGAGTGGCAATCCTTATATCAGATCAATTAGATTTTAAGCCAAAGACTATAATAAGAGATGAGGAAGGACACTATATCATACTCAAAGGGTCTGTCCAACAAGATCTAACAATTTTAAATATCGATGCCCCCAACGTGGGAGCAGCCAACTATATAAACCAATTAATAACAAAATCAAAGAAACCTATAAACAATAATACAATAATAGTAGGGGACTTTAACACTCCCCTCACTGAAATGGACAGATCATCCAAGCAAAAGATCAGCAAGGAAATAAAGGCCTTAAATGACACACTGGACCAGATGGACATCACAGATATATTCAGAACATTTCATCCCAAGGCAACAGAATACACATTCTTCTCTAGTGCACATGGAACATTCTCCAGAATAGATCACATCCTCGGCCCTAAATCAGGACTCAACCGGTATCAAAAGATTGGGATAATTCCCTGCATATTTTCAGACCACAATGCTCTAAAGCTAGAACTCAACCACAAAAGGAAGTTTGCAAAGAACCCAAATACATGGAGACTAAACAGCATCCTTCTAAAGAATGAATGGGTCAACCGGGAAATTAAAGAAGAATTGAAAAAAATCATGGAAACAAATGATAATGAAAATACAACGGTTCAAAATCTGTGGGACACAACAAAGGCAGTCCTGAGAGGAAAATATATAGCGGTACAAGCCTTTCTCAAGAAACAAGAAAGGTCTCAGGTACACAACCTAACCCTACACCTAAAGGAGCTGGAGAAAGAACAAGAAAGAAACCCTAAGCCCAGCAGGAGAAGAGAAATCATAAAGATCAGAGCAGAAATCAATGAAATAGAAACCAAAAAAACAATAGAACAAATCAACGAAACTAGGAGCTGGTTCTTTGAAAGAATTAATAAAATTGATAAACCCCTGGCCCGACTTATCAAAAAGAAAAGAGAAAGGACCCAAATAAATAAAATCATGAATGAAAGAGGAGAGATCACAACTAACACCAAAGAAATACAAACTATTATAAGAACATACTATGAGCAACTCTATGCCAATAAATTTGACAATCTGGAAGAAATGGATGCATTCCTAGAAACATATAAACTACCACAACTGAACCAGGAAGAAATAGAAAGCCTGAACAGACCCATAACCAGTAAGGAGATTGAAACAGTCATTAAAAATCTCCAAACAAACAAAAGCCCAGGGCCAGGCGGCTTCCCAGGGGAATTCTACCAAACATTTAAAGAAGAACTAATTCCTATTCTCCTGAAACTGTTCCAAAAAATAGAAATGGAAGGAAAACTTCCAAACTCATTTTATGAGACTAGCATCACCTTGATCCCCAAACCAGACAAGGATCCCATCAAAAAAGAGAGCTATAGACCAATATCCTTGATGAACACAGATGCGAAAATACTCAACAAAATACTAGCCAATAGGATTCAACAGTACATTAAAAGGATTATTCACCACGACCAAGTGGGATTTATTCCAGGGCTGCAAGGTTGGTTCAACATCCGCAAATCAGTCAATGTGATACAACACATCAATAAAAGAAAGAACAAGAACCATATGATACTCTCAATAGATGCTGAAAAAGCATTTGACAAAGTACAGCATGCCTTCCTGATCAAAACTCTTCAAAGTGTAGGCATAGAGGGCACATACCTCAATATCATCAAAGCCATCTATGAAAAACCCACCGCAAATATCATTCTCAATGGAGAAAAACTGAAAGCTTTTCCGCTAAGGTCAGGAACACGGCAGGGATGTCCATTATCACCACTGCTATTCAACACAGTACTAGAGGTCCTAGCCTCAGCAATCAGACAACAAAAGGAAATTAAAGGCATCCAAATTGGCAAAGAAGAAGTCAAATTATCACTCTTCGCAGATGATATGATACTATATGTGGAAAACCCAAAAGACTCCACTCCAAAACTGCTAGAACTTATACAGGAATTCAGTAAAGTGTCAGGATATAAAATCAATGCACAGAAATCAGTTGCATTTCTCTACACCAACAGCAAGACAGAAGAAAGAGAAATTAAGGAGTCAATCCCATTTACAATTGCACCCAAAACCATAAGATACCTAGGAATAAACCTAACCAAAGAGGCACAGAATCTATACTCAGAAAACTATAAAGTACTCATGAAAGAAATTGAGGAAGACACAAAGAAATGGAAAAATGTTCCATGCTCCTGGATTGGAAGAATAAATATTGTGAAAATGTCTATGCTACCTAAAGCAATCTACACATTTAATGCAATTCCTATCAAAGTACCATCCATCTTTTTCAAAGAAATGGAACAAATAATGCTAAAATTTATATGGAACCAGAAAAGACTTCGAATAGCCAAAGGGATATTGAAAAAGAAAGCCAATGTTGGTGGCATCACAATTCCGGACTTCCAGCTCTATTACAAAGCTGTCATCATCAAGACAGCATGGTACTGGCACAAAAACAGACACATAGATCAATGGAACAGAATAGAGAGCCCAGAAATAGACCCTCAACTCTATGGTCAACTAATCTTCGACAAAGCAGGAAAGAATGTCCAATGGAAAAAAGACAGCCTCTTCAATAAATGGTGCTGGGAAAACTGGACAGCCACATGCAGAAAAATGAAATTGGACCATTTCCTTACACCACACACAAAAATAGACTCAAAATGGATGAAGGACCTCAATGTGCGAAAGGAATCCATCAAAATCCTTGAGGAGAACACAGGCAGCAACCTCTTCGACCTCAGCCGCAGCAACATCTTCCTAGGAACAACGCAAAAGGCAAGGGAAGCAAGGGCAAAAATGAACTATTGGGATTTCATCAAGATCAAAAGCTTTTGCACAGCAAAGGAAACAGTTAACAAAATCAAAAGACAACTGACAGAATGGGAGAAGATATTTGCAAACGACATATCAGATAAAGGACTAGTGTCCAGAATCTATAAAGAACTTAGCAAACTCAACACCCAAAGAACAAATAATCCAATCAAGAAATGGGCAGAGGACATGAACAGACATTTCTGCAAAGAAGACATCCAGATGGCCAACAGACACATGAAAAAGTGCTCCATATCACTCGGCATCAGGGAAATACAAATCAAAACCACAATGAGATATCACCTCACACCAGTCAGAATGGCTAAAATAAACAAGTCAGGAAATGACAGATGCTGGCGAGGATGCGGAGAAAGGGGAACCCTCCTACACTGTTGGTGGGAATGCAAGCTGGTGCAGCCACTCTGGAAAACAGCATGAAGGTTCCTCAAAATGTTGAAAATAGAACTGCCCTATGACCCAGCAATTGCACTATTGGGTATTTACCCTAAAGATACAAACGTAGTGATCCAAAGGGGCACGTGCACCCGAATGTTTATAGCAGCAATGTCCACAATAGCCAAACTATGGAAAGAACCTAGATATCCATCAACAGATTAATGGATCAAGAAGATGTGGTATATATACACAATGGAATACTATGCAGCCATCAAAAGAAATGAAATCTTGCCATTTGCGACAACATGGATGGAACTAGAGCGTATCATGCTTAGCGAAATAAGTCAAGCAGAGAAAGACAACTATCATATGATCTCCCTGATATGAGGAAGTGGTGATGCAACATGGGGGCTTAAGTGGGTAGGAGAAGAATCAATGAAACAAGATGGGATTGGGAGGGAGACAAACCATAAGTGACTTTTAATCTCACAAAACAAACTGAGGGTTGCTGGGGGGAGGGGGTTTGGGAGAAGGGGGTGGGATTATGGACATTGGGGAGGGTATGTGCTTTGGTGAGTGCTGTGAAGTGTGTAAACCTGGTGATTCACAGACCTGTACCCCTGGGGATAGAGTATTATGCCTCCATCAGAAAGGATGAATACCCAACTTTTGTAGCAACATGGACGGGACTGGAAGAGATTATGCTGAGTGAAATAAGTCAAGCAGAGAGAGTCAATTATCATATGGTTTCACTTATTTGTGGAGCATAACAAATAGCATGGAGGACATGGGGACTTAGAGTGGAGAAGGGAGTTGGGGGAAATTGGAAGGGGAGGTGAACCATGAGAGACTATGGACTCTGAAAAACAATCTGAGGGTTTTGAAGGGACGGGGGGTGGGAGGTTGGGGTACCAGGTGGTGGGTATTATAGAGGGCACGGATTGCATGGAGCACGGGGTGTGGTGCAAAAATAATGAATACTGTTATGCTGGAAATAAAAAAAAAATATCTGCCAAACAGGGTTTGACCTAAAAGAAATTTATTGGAGAAAATGCCTGTCAGGGAAAATAGAGAAGTAGCTGGAGAATTCTGGGAAAGTCAATAGACTGCAATGAATATTTGAATTCAGTGAAGGAAAGATAGAAACAAGAAGGAATGTTGGGTTGGAATAACCTTCTTCAGAGCAGATCCAAGAAAGCTTTGATAAGTTATCCATTAAAGTAGTTCCATGTCTCACAGACAGATATGGGCCTGCCTTAGTATCGCTGCCAAGCTCAGTAACTGGCCAAGGAGAGGGCACAGTCTGACGTTGGCATGCATGTGGTGGTAGATTCAGAGACTGGAGACTAGAGATGTCAATCAATTATCTTCCCTGCAGAGGGAGGTGTGAGAACTACATTTTCATAGCTTCCATGATGTTTATTCTGATTTATAATAAGGCAAAATAGTGATAAATGGTGAAATGATAAATAAAAAGATGGAATTTTTCATGAATTAAATTCAGTATCTTTTTTTTTTTTTACTTAATTTGGTCAAAAAATTAATTCCTGAAACAGAACCTATCTAGGACTCAGTGAGTGAAACTCTAACTCTGCAGCTGAATATGAGAAGGAATTGAGAATTACTGGATGGCCATCTTTGATTTTAAATATAACTAATGTATTAGACATGCTAGACCCAATAGGTTATAATTAAGAAATTGCTTCATCTTTCTTGTGATATTGAATTTCATACTTGACCTGAGGGCTCTAACTAGACTGGATCTCTGAACAATTCCACGGGCAGATCTATGATCACATTAAGATATTAAGAAATGTCTTTATCTCACATTAGTAGTTAATTTCAATCCACTATAAATTAAAAATCAGCATTATAGCTACATCAAGCTTCCTCCTTTTTCTTTAATTTAGGCCTGCCATGTGATTTGACAGGCCACTGATCATTGATCATTGACATGATCATTTGGTTTAAACTCCTTGCTCTCCCTTGTCTTCCATCAATATTCTGCTCCCAGTTTCTCCTGTTTAAGCCAGAGAGAAAAGACAGGAGGAAAGAAAATGAGAACTCAGGTCATCTGTTCCAGCATGATTTAGACTACTTGTGTCAACGTGACTTCTTTGTTTCAGGAAACTTTTCCTGGGAAAAGGTGAGATTTAACCAATGAATCTTTTCACTGTATTCTTCAGGAAACTTTTATGGGCTAGCTTGCTGGACAAAGTGGTCTTTATACCTGGAAAAACAGAGCCCAAAATAAGCAACCATTTGCTTATTGAGAGACCTGTGCCAGTATGTTCTCTTTGCTATGCTCACCAGTCCTAAAATATCACATAATAAGTTTGCCCAGTCCCAATCAATTTCCTGCCCTGACACAATTTGAATCTAGAATCTCACTTCTAACACCTCTCTTGGGAGTCAACAGCTCAAACTCCCAGCATCCTTCCCTCATGCAGGAAGTTTGGCTATATTTCATTTTGCTTAAGTAACATACTGATTGATATTCAAAGGTGTTCAAAGGGACATAAAAGTGTTCACGTAGCTAGTATTATTTGTGAATCTGTCTTTTCTGTTGAAGATCCTCAGTTTTCACAGGTGTCTGAATAATGGCCCTTTCCCTAGTGGAGACTGTGGTGTGTTGTCCAGAAAGCATCTTGTTACCACCCTACACCACTGCCTGGAACCTTTTGCACTGAACCACTCACTCACCTGACAGTGACCACACTCTTCCACAGCTTCTTGTTAGTTCCTCACCCTCCATCCCTCTTGCCACCAGAGCTATGCCCCATCCTGCTTTCTTCTGCTAGCATCTGTTTGCTCTATGCCCCATCCTGCTTTCTCCTGCCAGCATCTGTTTGCTCTAGAGACAGACTTCTTGGCCAAGAGGAAACACACACACTATTTGCCTATCCATGGAAGCATAGTTTGCTCCTAGAGCAGCTTCTTTTCACTCAGCCAACCCTGATGACTCACTGCAGCACTTTGGGAGAGATACAGGGAATATTAGTCACTGTAACTCACAGCCTCCAAGAAACATGGACAATTTTGTGCCTTGTCCCCTCAGTGGCACTAAGGCACAAAATCCCACAGGTATCCCATTATTTTTATTTATTTATTTATTTATTTATTTATTTATTTATTAAGATTTTATTTATTTATTTGACAGACAGAGATCACAAGTAGGCAGAGAGAGAGGAGGAAGCAGGCTCCCTGCTTATCAGAGAGCCCTATGCAGGCCTCATGACCTGAGCAGAGGATTTAACTCACTGAGCCACCCAGGCACCCCTACCATTCTTTTTATTAACATGGTACATTTAGCAAATGCATCCTGTACTTTTCAACTATCTTCACTGGGTCAACATTCTTTGTTTTGTTTCATATTTTTTTCCATATATTTTGTTTCATATATTTTATTAACATTTTTGCTGGAGAGAAAGGAGAGAGGTTAAATAAGAGTTGAAATCTATGACATAGCTCCTATTTTGAGAGATGTATATTCTCTCCTAGGTGCCTTTATTCATCTAATTGCTTCAGTTTTTTTATTTGTTTGTTTGTTTTTTCAGTTAGGCATTCATTGTACAAACATTTGTTGAGCTCCTATTATATAAAATATTCCTATTGTATAGAATAAGATTACTGTCTCCACTTCTGGGAAGCCACCACACTGTCCACAGATGGTACTTTTGAGTTTCTCTCCTTTCACAAGAAATGAGAAGTACTGTGTGTGTGTGTGTGTGTGTATGTGTTGTGGGGCAGGGTGATATCATTTTATCAGAATGGACTACTTGAGAGTAAATCTCCTCCCCCTATGACTGTCTAAGCCTTAGGAACGTCTAAGCTTCTCTTGAAGGCTAAAACATTCTCAAAAATTATAAAATGGTTTCGCCATGTCTTCTCTTGAGGATGTGACTAGAGAAAGAAAGATATGTGTGAACAGAGAGAGAAAAAGACACACCCACACACACAAAGATATTTAAGAAATTATCTCATATGACTGTGAAAACTGGCAAGTCCAAAACTCCTAGGGCAGGCCAGGAGGCTGAAAACTCGGGAGGCTTTCTATTTGTCCTCTTGAGCAGAATTTCTTCCTCTAGGAGAAAACTTTGTTTTTGCTCTTAATGCCTTAACTGCTTGGACAAAGCCCACCCACATTACTTAGAATAATCTCTTTAAAAGAAAACTGATTGCAAATGAAAATTAAACCACAAAATATCTTCACAAGAACAGCAAAACTAGTTCTTGGCCATTCAACTAGGCACCATAACCTAGTCCAGCTGACACATAGAAATTATCTACCACAATCTCTTGAAAATCTGGGCTGAGGGTATCTATCGCATAAAATATACAGTATAAATTAGTGCATAAGACCTTAAGCAGGAGTAAATTAAAATTTTACTTGTAAGTAATCTTCCTCTCAGTTTATAAAATTATTTTCATACATTTTTAGGTCATTTTTCTTTTCTTTATTTTTTTAAAAAGATTTTATTTATTTATTTGACAGAGAGAAAGAAAGACAATGAGAAAGGGAACACAAGTAGGAGGAATGGGATCAGGAAAAACAGGCTTCTCACTGAACAGGGAGCCAGATTCAGGGCTTCATCCCAGGACCCTGGGATCATAACCTTAGCCACAGGGGCATGCCTAACGGCTAAGCCACCCAGGGGCCCCCATTTTTCAGATTCTTAAGTCTGATTTGTAAGAGAGATTTCTAGGAGTTTCACAGTTGCCCACTGGAGTATGGAAACCTCTTAATACATGTCTGTGTGTGTTGAGAAGAACAATTTCTTTTCTGCTAATGATCTCTCCAATGCAGTCCTGCTAGGAACACAACTCTGGCTATCTAAGCACATGAGACATATTAGGGCAGAGGGCAATGTTCAGGGAATTTATTTCCAAGAAAATTTTCTTTGAAGGATTCATTTGTTTATTTTAGAAAGAGCAAGAGAGCATTCAAGCAGGGGAGGAGCAAAAGAAAGGGAGAGAGAGAATCTCCAGCAGACTCAACCCCACACCCCAAGCTCAATGAAGGGCTCCATCTCACAACCCTGAGATCATGACCTGAGATGAAGCCAAGAGTCACCCACTTAACCAACTGAGCCACCCAGGCACTGTCTCCCTCCTCCCCCACCCCCCCAATAATATATTTGCCCATCTTATGCTATTTCTAGTCATGATATTTCTTATGTTTGCTTCATTCAATAGTTTTTGTCATACTCCACGCCATTTTTGTCATGCCCTTCTTTTATCATTTTCTACATTACTGCTTTCGTCCTGCACTTTAACCCAGCATTCATTCTCTTTATAGTTTCCAGAGCTCCTGGCATTACTTTTAGCATTTGCATTGGGTACTTCTTTGTCAGGATGAGGTGTCTTGATGATGGTGAATTGTCAACAATCTTCTAGGTAGTAAAATATCTATTTGACTTAGTAACGTTTTCAAACATTTGACATCAAGGAAATAGGGAGCATTACTTTTTTTCAAAGATCTTAGATAATGTAGGATTTGGTTATTAGGAATCTGTGCCATTAACAAATTGCATTTCCACAAATTTATTTTATGAATAAAATCTCTACAAAAGGTAAATGAATGCTTTTAAAAATCCTAAATGGTTATGGCAGGACATATGATGAAGTATTTAAGAATATTTATTTGGGCAAGTGGAGCACAAATTGAGGAATGATAATATGAAAGAAATAGTCTGGAGAATTGGATGGTATTACATACAGTTGGAGAAAGACCCTACCTAGATTTACATATCAGCACAAAAATAGGAATGCTCATGAAGAAGAACTAAGTAAAGAGCAGGCTTTCTTGTATAAAATACAGTGCATTCCCAGTAAACCCATTTGGCTACTACATTCTCATAACTACTAAATTAGAGATTTCTAACTATTATGATATTGACTTAAGTAATTTGATTTTACATAATTATAGAGGGAACACAGAAAGAACCAGCAAGAAGATTAAGAATAGGAAACATTTTAATTTTACTCTTTCATATGTCATCCTCAGAATACTTTTGCTTCATATTGAAACAAAGTGATGAAAGTCTATAATGATAAATCCTAAATTGCTCAAGCTCGTAGTACCAGGTTGCTTTGAAGCTGTGATAAACTAATTGTGAATTCATTATATTTCCTTAAAAATCATGAAATATGTCAATTTTGTACAGATTCTTTTATGAGAAATTAGGATTTATTTAGTCTGTCCATTGCTCCCCTTAACCCCCAAAGATACCCTGTATTTCAATGGGTACACTTAACTACTCAGTCTTTATTTATATTTTATTATTCAGTTGCATACACAATATTTGATGTATAAAATGGACTTTATGAAGAATAAAACTTGACATGAGCTCCATTTTTAAAAAGATTTTATTTATTTATTTGAACTCAAGAGAGCACCAGAGAGCACAAGCAGAGGGAATGACAGACAGAGGAAGAGGGAGAAGCAATCTCCCCATTGAGCAGAGAGCCTGATCCCAGGACCCTGGGATCATGACCCGAGGAGAAGGCAAACACTTAACCCACTGAGCCACCCAGGCACCTGGACATGAGCTCTATTAAGAATAAAAATGTTTCCCTTTTTAAAAAAGTGTTTATTAAAACCAGCAGACTGGGAATACACACATATCTCTGCTTATATTAGTGATTCAAGAAAGAGATTAATTAAGTAGATATTCGAGCTTGAATTCTTTCAAGTAATACTCAACAAAGTTTAATGTTGTATAGTGGTTTACAGTTTATATGGACTTTGATACACAGGCATTATCTCATGAACACTGTTTATTGTAGTATAGATGATATTTATTACTTCCATAAAGGCATTGTTGTGCAATTTCCTCAGAATGGAGACTTTGCAGGTTACTAATATTCATGACTAGAAGCCTTCTAGAAAGAGAGCCAGGGCATTGATTGAAAATTCCTGCGAACTTAGTGGTAGTTCCCAGATGCTTCTGAATCAGTCACAGGTAACCAGTTTCTCCACATGGTAAGAAATCACAGATGTTCATAACTCAATGGTTGAAACCCCAGGGATCCTCAGGTGGTAGAACCCACCCCCAGAATCCCAAGATCTGCTATAAGTTCTTTGCCAAGGATGGGAGATGGAGAAAATCTTAGCTGGAAATACAGGGACTGGCCACAACACTGGTAGCCACCGGTATTGTGGAAAGAATCATGGCAGTCACTGTGGAATTGGTAACTATCTTGAAAAGTACTAGGAAGACAATAAAGTGGCCTGGATGGGAAAACTGCAGGACAGAAGCCAAAGGGAGCCCCTGGCGACCTGACTAAAGTTTCCAGAATAACAGATGACAGTCGTTCTGCTGAATTCATTATTAGAAAGTGGTCTAAGATAGAGTTTTATCATCTGGTGTTCTAACCCATAAAGGCTTATTAGTGGGTGTAACACTTAAATATGATGATTCGGAGAAATCTATCACATTAATGAAATTGCTGACCAGAATATGTCACATACATTAATATTTAGTTGAATTTCCTGCAATTTGATGGTAAGGGAAACCTGTTTATATGTTACAAATCTTATAAAATAATTTATTTTTGGAAATCTTTTATCTTTTTAAAGAAATTATTCAACATAATTTTAGCCATTAGTTCTCAAACATTGAATTGGAGTCTTTCATGGTTAAGCATCTAGTATGACAAGAGGTAACTGGATGCCTGAAAATATTCTGATCATACAGTTTTATCACATGAAAAGCTGTAATTTAAACTAATTGCCACCCACCTTTCTTGAGAACCTTTAAAAAATATCACAGGTATTTAAAGGAACTGTGGGAACCAAAAAATTAAATACTTAGAATCCAATTAAGGAAATAAGTTGTGAGTAGAACCCTAGAGTGGATGAGTCAGAAAGGACTTCTGCACCAATGAGCAGCGAGTCAGTCAACACCCTTTCACCCATTATGTCAGGCAAGAGCTGGGTAGAGTGGTGAACAAGGCCAAGAAGGTTTCTGATCCCAGAGAGCTTACATTCTAGCACCATTACCAGGTTGAGTCATTAAATCAACAACAATTCATTCCATTCATGCCAGTGCTGATTTCAGCATAGAGACTAACCCATTACTGGTTTGCCCTTAGCAAACTGATACCAGGTCTCTGGCCCCTTCTTACCTCTGGCTTTAGTCTGACCCCTCCCATCACTCAGTGAAATGTTAACTAAAAAGGGGGGGAGGAGAAGGAGAAAATCCTTAAGCAGACTACCCTCTGAACATGGAACCCCACAAGGGGCTCCATCCTAGGACCCTGAGATTATGACCTGAGCCAAAATCAAGAGTCAGATGTTTAACCAACTGAGCCACCAACATGCCCCAAGAGAGGGCTCTATATCTTTAAAACAAAAAGAGAGAGAGAGAGAGAGAGAGCATATTTCCTTGTGAAAGAAGACTATGTCTATATAATTTATATGCTAAGTGTGTCTGTGTGAAAACAAAACAAAACAAATGCGACCTAAGATAGTATTTGAAATAAGATGTCCTGAATCCTTTCTTGTGGCTCTCTCATACTCATTTACCTAAACTATGGAACTCTCATTACTGGGTGCCTATGGAGTTGGGTCTTTGCATGAAGTATCTTACTTAATTCTCACAACTCTTTGTGGTAGGTACCCAAGATAGGAGAAAACAAATAATATGCCCAAGGATACATGCCTAATGGTTTTTGAAGCCAGGGCTTAGCTCTGTCTGCTTTTTATTCAGTATAGTTCTTTCACAGAATAGTCTTTGATTTGGTCCCAATCTGCTTTTGCAGATTCATTTCTTACCACACTCTGAGTTGTTCATTAATTTTTTCACACCATGCTTTGATATAACTTTATTTTTGTTTGGGACATTGTTCTGTTTTTATACTTTGAAATGCTAGACTCTTAGCCTTTCATCCCCTCAGAAGAGTCCCTCTGCTTAAGAAGATGGTACTTACCAGTGTTCGTCTAGTATTATGGCCACTCATGCATGTTTATTTCCTACCATTTGAGTATTACCTTCATTAAAAATCTAATACAACATCCAGCCCAATTTTTTTAATCACAAAGTAGATATTCCTTAATATTTATTGCATTTGTAATTAGAAAAGATTTCACAGTCAGTGTTTTAAATAATGATCCTTGCGATATTACTCTCCTTGCCAATTTTAAGCCATTAGTTAATACAGAAATACTTTGATGTAATGATCATTTTCTACTTCTTCAAGAGATAGTGGAAATGATCTGGTGGAGTGAAGGGTTGACATCACACTGAAGTACATGCTTAGTTTGTCAGCAATGTCCCATAAAATGTGAATTATTGCATAAGGAAATAAATATTGGAACTTCATATGTAAGCATCACTAGTTCATTGATAGTGGGGTCAAAAAGGACTTAGTCCTCTATCTAATTCTCTCACCCTTTCATTAAAGGAGTAGGAATGTGGTATCCTCAGTGATAACTTTCTGAAAGGTTCAACAATTGGCTTTTCCTTATGAAAACCATGCTGCTAGGCAACACTTGTGCATTTGTGTATTTCTTTCCAAAACCTTCTATCATGAGAACAGTCCAGGATTTTTTCACTTGTAATTATCAGAGTCTTTTGAGAAATAAACCACAATCCAGCCACTTAGCTTTGGTTTGTAGTTTGCATTGCATTTAAGAGGAGAAGAGTATTCCACTTGACCTCTGAAAACAGAGGTGACTACCAGCGGAGACATTTCCAGAGTGTAAATGGAGTATGATTGATGACATGCCTCAGAAGCTATGTTTGTTGCTGCTCTCTGATATGTTTCCTAATTCTGATCTGTAGGAGGTACTTGCCTTACAAAGGCTGTGCTCTGCAAGGAACATAAGAAATCATGTTTTCTGTTATTGACACACAGCTCCTGTTTCCTTTGAGTTCAAGTGTTAAAAATCAACTGGCTGACAAAGCTCTTTCTCTAGAATATTGGTGTCCAACACACTAAAATTGTTTCTTCAAGAAAGTATAACTTTTTGTATTCAATTTTACATTTCCCATGTGTCCTGAAATTATAATAAACTATATATTATAATATATGTGCCATATATAGTATATAATATTTTATATATAAATTTATATACTATATATATTATATATTATATATAAATATATATATTATATATAATATAATATATAAATTTATATATAATAGTTTATATACATAATCTGTATGTATCGCAATAAAATATACAGATACGCATATATCCTTTTATTTTTGTTGACTAAAGAGTACTTAGTATATACCATAGGTTATAATAGTTTCAAAAATCTATACTCTTTAGTAGGTAAAAAGAAAGGAGTTTTCTTAATGAATAATTTTTCTTTAGGAGCCATTAAACAACATTTTAGGACATTTGTGTCCCAATCTGACATTGATTTTTAATGAGTATAGTTCTCATTAAAGTCCAAAAGATCCTCAGCAAACTAACATTGGAGGACAACCACCCAAAGCATAAATTATGAAACACTAATTTGTGCTTATCCTAATTTGCACCAGTTTCTACCACAACAGAAATGTCAGGCTTCATAGAACAAAGAATTTAGGGTTGGAAATAAAGAATGGGAAGTTTGAAAAGTTTTATTCCAATCTTAAAATGGCTCTCATTTGGCCTATAAATGATACTTAAAGTAGAAACTTCCAGCTTACATCAGGTCTTTGGGGTCCAGAATAGCATTAGAAGAGACAAGGGGCAGTCTTGAAAGATATTCAATGAGATGACAGAATGAGGGAATGAAAGAGTTCTGAAAATTACTTAGAAATGCCAAAACGTGGTGGACAATGAATCAACAATTATAATACACCCCCTGGTGTACAAAAGCACCACTAATGAATACTGTTATGCTGAAAATAAATAAATTAATAAAAAAAAACCACTGCAGCCATTTTGCTTGACTCAAGTTACAGATGTCTGTATCAGAGATTTCTATAGAATCTCTAATGTGAGAAAATCGTACAGATTCTCTTCCCTATTGTGATTTTCTTTTTTATTTAAAATGTCATTTCCCTTACAACCCTATCTAATGAGCATCTCATTTACAGTACCTCTGCTGTTCAAATAATCTGCCCTCTAGTAAAGTCCACTCACCTTTAGCTTAGAGAAGCTAGACTTTATGTGCTAAGCAATATTATAAATTAGGAAAATGTTCTATCAGAGAGAGACTCCTTCCTTTCTTCAGATCTTTCCATCTTTCTGGGTTATCCTTTTAAATTTCCTCCTTCCAAACACTAGCCGATCTCCTATAAAATGCTTCACTTTCCCTGGAAGATTTTTGCAAAATGCTTATCTTCCTTAAAAGGTATCAGATAGAGTTTGAGGCACCATATTTTCCATGGTGAAAGGAGAAGGACAAGAGGAGAATGAGGGAAGATTAACGTCGTCTGCTTTTTATTCATCATGTCCCACTAGACTGAGTCCCATCGTTGCAGTCTGGAGCCTAGAGAATTTTCCTCTAATAAGGTGACCTTTCTGTCCATTATCTATTTAGAATTATGGCACTTGTTCAACAGCCTACACAAAGTATTATTGATAATCTATTCCAATTTATCTAAAATCAGGTTTGCTAAAACAGAATGCTCTAGAGAACTATTTTTTCATTTTTTATTTATTTTTTATAAACATATAATATATTTTTATCCCCAGGGGCACAGGTCTGTGAATCGCCAGGTTTACACACTTCACAGCACTCACCATAGCACATACCCTCCCCAATGTCCATAACCCCACCCTCTAGAGAACTATTGATAGTTAGCTGACACAAGCGTCTCCTGGATTTTACACAGCTGTTCTTCCCAAGTCAAAAACTTGGGATCTTAAGCAAGACTCACTTTTCTCTCTATATTTTATTCTTATTTCTAAAACTTGATTGAGTTTTACTTATTTATGTTCGATCTAAACTGACCAATGATGAGTACAAAGTCAATCTACCATCTCTAATAGTCCACAGTGAGAGTTTATTTTAATATCATTACTAATATCACTACTGATGTGTTCTCTCTGACAAGAACCGGTGTAATAAACAGAACAAATATGGGTTTTGGATCCCAATTTGATTCCTAACTTTATCACCCACTAGCTATGTGGTCTTGAGTAAGTCACTTAGATTTTCTGATTGCATTTCTTTATTCATGCAATTGGAGATTATAATGTTTTCCAAGATTATGTAAGGTATTCAGTTTTTGACCTAAATTAGGTAATGAATAAGTGAGGACTATACTATTTTGGTATATTATATATCTATTATTATGTTCACAAATTCTAAGGTTCTTTGTATATTTAATGCTGGCTAATCTCATTTCTTTTCTCTGCAACAACACTTTTCTCCTTATTAATTTTCATGTATAAGGTCAATGCTTTGTAAAGCAACCCAGGGAAACTTCAATACATTTCACCTGAAATAGAAACAAAAATATCTGCTCTTCCACATTCACTGACCATTATTCACAATAGCCAAGACATAAAGGTAAGCTAAGTGTTTGTTGACAGAAAAATGGAGTAAAATATGTGGTATACACAAACAATAAATATTATCCAACCTTAGAAAGGTAGGAAATACTGTCATTTGTGACAACATGTATAAACCTCAAAGACATTACGCTAATGTTAACAAAACAGATACAAGGGACACCTGGGTGGCTCGGTCATTAAGCATCTGCCTTCAGCTCAGGTCATGATCTCAGGGTCCTGGGATTGAGTCCCACATCTGGCCACTGATCAGTGGGAAGATTGCCTCTCCCTTTGCCCTCCCCCCTACTTGTGTGCATTCTCTCTCTCTCAAATAAATAAATAAAAATCTAAAATAAAAAATACAAAACAGATACAAAGGGACAGATATGACTTGATACACTTACATGTAGACTCTAGTACAGTCAAAATCCTAGAAGCAAAGACTAGAATGGTCATTGACAGGGATTGGGGCAAGGCAGAAATGAAGAGGTATTAGTCAAAGGGTATGAAGTTTTAGCTATGGAAGATGATAATACCAGAGATCTTCTGTACAGTGTGGTGTCTATAGATAACAATGCTGTATGGTTCATCTAAAAATTTATTATATGAAGTGTTTTCATTACTATCATCATCATCAAGAGGATGGGAGGAAACTTTTGGAAGTTACTGATACATTTATGGCATAGATTGTGGTGATGGTTTCATATTTTTATTTCCAAATCCATCAAGTTGTATGCATTAAATATACACAGCTTTTTTGGAGCACCTGGGTGGCTCAATGGGTTGAATCCTCTGCCTTCAGCTCAGGTCATGTTCCCAGGGTCTTGGGATTGAGTCCTGAATTGGGCTCTTTGCTCAGCAGGGAGCCTGCCTCCCCCTCTCTCTCTGCCTGCCTCTCTGCCTACTTGTGATCTCTGTCTGTCAAATACATTAAAAAAAATCTTTAGGGCGCCTGGGTGGCTTAGTGGGTTAAGCCGCTGCCTTCGGCTCAGGTCATGATCTCAGGGTCCTGGGATCGAGTCCCACATCGGACTCTCTGCTCAGCAGGGAGCCTGCTTCCCTTCCTCTCTATCTGCCTGCCTCTGTCTACTTGTGTTCTCTGTCTGTCAAATAAATAAATAAAATCTTTAAAAAAAACTTTAAATATACACAGCTTTTTGAATGTCAGTCATACCTCAATAAAATAGGCTTTGAAAAAAAAAAGAAGGAAATAACAAGGCAGGGAAGTATTGCACCAAATAAGGACTGACAGAGATGTATAAAATTTCTTTCTAGGTCTAGAAATGTATATACGTTTTCAAGTGCTAGTCATGGTAACTTGCAGTTTCAGAAGAACATTGCTTGTATAAACAAGAGTTTATGAAACTTACCAGAAGCTGGTTTTAATCACTAGATGAAAGCTAAATGTTGTGATTAATTCCTGGTGAGCAATCAAGGAACATATGAGAAACTAGCACACTCCTTCCAACTTTGATACCATTTCCCAACCTTTGTGTAACAAGAGCAAAAGCAATTTAGGAAAACATTTCTATTTTCTCTGCATTTCTCATTTTGATTTCTGAAGACTCAATTATTTTCCTTCAGGGTCTTTAAAAAAAACATAGAAGGGGAACAACCTAAAATTATGTCTTCATAATTTCAGCGACACTAGCTGATAAACACTTAAGCTGAAACAATCAACTTTAATATTTTATCAACTCATATAAAAAGTACTTTGTTTTTAATTTTCTTTTCCTGATCTCAGGTTAGATTCTCAAAAAAACTTTCAGCAATCTAAAATTTAATCTACTCCTAATATTCATTCAGATGAAGATTAATACAGATTTCACAGTTAGGTAGTCTGCATGGGGTGTCCCTCACATATAGGAAGTTAAAATCAAAGATGCACATACATATGTATTTATTCAAATGCAAACACATTCTTGATATTTACCAAAAATAGAGTTATCTTTGAAACTTGTGTCAAGTATTTGATAATGTGTCACGTATTTGATAATGTGTCAAGAAATGTATCAGTTGATTCTGTGTATTTTGTATTAATTTAAATATAACATACTGTAGGAAGAATTTAAGGAGGCAAATATGTTGGAAAGGAATACTTTTCTGTCTGTTTCAGTAAAGATAATGCTTAATGTAAATATTTAGAGGAAAAAAGAAATTCAGACCAAGGTGATAAGATAAAGTGATGTAAAGAAGGTATAATGAAGAAAGGAATCAGACAAATAAAAGAAAGTTGCTGAACCCAAGAGCATTTTGGCAACTGTTGCCTTGTTATGAAGGGGATAAAAATTATTCATGAGTTTTATAAGCAGAGGGGCCTTCTGGCTTCTGTTTCCCTGCCTTACATGTATGATGAGGATGAAATGTTTAATGTAAAACTGTACAGTTAGATGGTGGGTTTTTTCCCCCAGCTTTATTGAGGTATAATGAACAAATAAACATTGTATATGCTTAAGATAGACAACATAATGCTTAAGCTATATCTACATTGTGAAATGATTACCCTAATCAACCCAACCAACATATCCATTGCCTCCCATTGTTACCTTTTTTTTTTTTTTTTTTGGAAAGGAGAACCCTTGCTATTTACTCACTTAGCAAAGTATGCAACACATTATTATTAACTATAACTACCATGCTGTGCATTAGGTCTCCATAACTTCCATCTTTTAACTGAAAGTTTATACCATTTGACCAATGTCTCCCCATTTCCTCCACTTCCAGCCCCTTGTAACCATCATTTTATTATCTGTTACTATTATATTGATGTTCTTAAGTTCCCCATAGAAATGATATCATGCAGGATTTCTTTCTGCATGTGGCTTATTTCACATAACACGATGTCCTCAGGTTCATCCATATTATTGCAAATTATTCAGCTTTAAATGGTGGATTTTAAAATTAAATCCAAATGAATTGATCTCAGGTGATTAAAGTTGAAGCCAGCCCAACTAACTAAGTGATGAGCACCATAACTCAAACACATCAAAATGCATATGTTCTCTTATTCTATTTTTAGCAGTAAATATCTATTTATGAAGTGAAAGAAAATGCCTTGAAAATAAAGATCAGTTAACCCAAGTTATTTCAAAGCATCAATTTAAATAATCACTAGATTCTTCAGTAATCAGTAAGGGGTGGTTATTTTTTTTTATAACTTTGTACTGGAAACATATATTTGGCTTGAAAGATATAGCATTTTCCTTAAGATATTACAGGATACCTAACAGATAATCAGACAGCCAAATGAGTCAGGCAATCAATATTTCAGTAAATTCTGTTATGCTAAAATTAAAAAACACAAAAATGTGTATTAGGTAATAATTTGTAGTAGTAGTCATAAAAATTCTTAGTCAGTTGTCTTAAACCCAAAAGACATACCTAATTTTAAAGGTTTTTGGTTTTATTTTCTAAATAAAATTTTAGTATTCAAAAAGAAACTTTGGTGGGTATTAAGGGCATGCATTGCATGGAGCACTGGGTCAGATGCATAAACAATGAATTTTAGAACACCTCCACCAAAAATTTTGATTTAAAAATATATTAAAAAAAAACTCTGTTCAGTAGCAACAGTAGAAACAAGAATCACAGAATGTCAAAATACCTTGGTCATGAAACTGGTACAACGCATGTATTTACAGATATGGAGAGAGTAGCTGGGTGAACTATGAAAGCAGTATGCAGATGTGAGCATGGCATGTAAATGATTTATGATGTTTGTATTGTGCCACTCTTTGGGATAAAAGTTGAAAAAATAACTCCTCAGATAAAGTCACAAGTAAATTTACCATGGACTGGTTACCATTGTTTCTAAAAAGAAAGAGATGTGTTTTGTTGAGTTAAAAGTTTATTGTATTAGTTACATCCTTTAAATTGGCTTTGAAAAACACTTGTGTATACCTAGTCATTTTAATCAGATGCCTATGGGAACAGCATATATTATCTCTAAAAATAAGAAATCATTGTTCATTTAGAAGACCCAATCAACACCAATGAAGCATGATACTCAGAAATCAATGCTTTTTTTAAAACAATAATAACTAGATTCCAACTGAAAATACAAGGAGAAAACTAATGGCTCGCAGTCGTTGTGAAAGATATAAATGAATATTTGGGGTCAAGTCAGCAAATGTAACAAAGTGATTGTGCAAATACAACCACAAAGATAAAGGCTGTAGGTAAAACTGACTTTCTAAATGGAAGAATTGGTACAAAAATGGGCCAATTAAATTGTATGCAAAGTCATTATGTTCTTTCTTATTAAATCTTCATTGAGATTAGGATACCATATCGTACAAGTCTTTTGTCATATAGGTTTTTTTTCCTCCCTTAGATACTAAATATTTAATGCATATAAAATATTAAAAATATATATATAATACTATTGCTCAACAAGTTGCAAAACCAGCTTGTTTGATTATTTTCTTGGACTGATTTCTTTTAATTAGTATAGACTTGGTTTTTCACTAGCATCCTATGCTGCCCCTGAGTTAAATGTTTGCTTTTGGGGGTTTAAAATATTATGGTGTTTCTATATTTTCCACCACTTAGAATAAAAATAAAGACTGTCCATAGCAACCGAGTGTCCTCATAGGAAATAACATAAATGATGCAACACTCACATGAAAGGATCTACTAGAAAAATAACACCTTTGAAAAACACTATTACATCTCATCTCAGGCATGAAAGTATCTCATGAGTTTATTTTCTCCTTCCCATAAAAATTTCCTTACACATTATATGTTTGAGGTAGAAATTAAGCAGCCTGGAATACTGCAATGTGATTTGAAAGATATCAAAGTTGAGATAGAGTCTATGACAAATACTAAAAATTAAATACAATTAAATAGTCACTCAATGAAATAATTTGGTGGACAAATGTCATGCTTGACAGATCCCAGTCTACTTGTGATCAAAATAGTTCCCTGTAATGGGGCAATGGTGATATTAACTCAATGAAGACAGAATGTTAACATCTTGTTAATGAGTGCTGAATTGACAAATAGGCAGAGACGCAGGTGGTGGTGGGGGGTGGAGCAAGCTCCCTGCTGAGCAGAGAGCCCAATGTGGGGCTCGATCCCAGGACCCTGAGATCATGACCTGAGCCAAAGGCAGAGGCTTAACCCATTGAGCCAACCAGACACCCCATTTATATTGATTTTTATTATTAGATTGTCTATAACCAATTTGAAATCAGTAATGAGATGTGATTATGATTATTATGTCTCTAAAACTACGTTCAGTGGAGGTAATACATTTTACTTTTTGCATCCGGGTTTCAATAAATTCTCTCTCTCATTCTATCTTTTAACATTAATCCTGGATCCTAAATTATGTGATTTCTATTCACTAGCACTCAAGGGGCACACCTAATGCTGTCAAGGCTTCTCTGAAATGAGGACATTTATCTTTAATCAGGATATTTTCTCCCTGCTTACACTCAGAAGAATGTAACATCTTACTGATATGAGAGATATAAACAAAATTTTTCCCAGTAGAACTATTTTGTGACTGCAATTTAGAAATATGTTTCATGTTCCCAGCTTCCAAGTGTCTAACAATATAACCCAGAACATCAACATAGCTTTTGCAATATGCTTTTAAAAGCCATGGCATTCAAAAGAATCACGAATTATGTTTGGCCATAAATCAAATTTAATAGCATCTGGACAGTTCAGATTAAAAACCAAAAATACCTTCAAATAAGGGCAGCATTTAAATCTAATATGCATGATATACAAGGTCAAACTCAGTACGGTGTACTGTCCATCTGGAGGTAATTATGTTGAACAATCACATACTCTGTGTTACAAGTAATGGTTCTTTAAAGGCCTATAATTTATTATGTATGTTTGTCATGACAAATTTTATATGTACCCACACCTCTTATAGAGCACACAAAAGTGTGCAAAGTAGTTCACATATTGTTACATTTTAGACAATGAAAAATAAACAACCAAAGTTACAAATCACATAGAATAATAACTGTAGTTATCATTATTATTAATCTACAGGAATCATGCCATTGTACTTTTTGGTTAGAGCATAAACTGATTACCTGAAAAATATTTCTATTTTATCACAGAACACACTTAGAACACACTAAGTTTTATGTATGAGCATACTAAGCTTTATGCATTAATAGTGAGATTAAATGCATGCAGAAGGGATCTTTTGGAGAACCTTTGAATTGACAACTTCTAGTTTCACAGCTCTTGGGCAGGTGCTCATCTGGTTCTCAGGTCATCCTCACTTAAATATGTAAAGCATATTCTGTAAGTCACCAGGCCCTGATCTATGAATTCTTCTCTCTCTCTCTTTTTTTTCTCTTACTTTCCTTGTTAGGTTTTTCTGATTTAAAATCTAAAATACACTGCAGGTAAAAAGGTATCAGTTCTTGCTGTGGCAAAATGTTTTCCCTTTCAGTGTACAGAAGGATAAAAGAAATTTCTCAAGACATAAGTAATAAGGGTCAAAGTATGAATTTGAGTGGATTCAGACATGTCCGGTCATGTCAGACAAACTGGTGAATCAGGCTGTTCTGGGTACTTTAATAGTTGGCTAAGAAATCTTCTAAAAGAGAATTCAATCTGTGCTCACTGTTGATGTTCCAAGAGGCTTGTTCCAAAGGGTGAACTGATGGAAAAAGCCAAAAAGAAAGTTACTCATAAGATATTGAGGAATTTTCTGTGAGAGGATAAATTCTGAAGAAAGAGCCAGGTTTTTTGACCCTGACTGAGCAATGGAGCCAGAGTTTCCATCCATGGGAGACTCTTGTCAGTAAAGCATCTCGTATGTGCCTGAGGTTTGACTCTATTCATCCATGAGAAGATCTACAGAATATTAAGAGCCTTCTGACAGAGTGTAAAAAGAAATCAGAAAAGAACCCTCCCATACATCTTTATTTCCATAGAACATGGTACCATTGGGTTCCAGTGCACCATAACAATACTAGATGGACCAGCTTTATAAGGGACAATAGCCCTCAGTAGATACCAACTATAGAAATATAGCTCCTGAACAGGAAATGAGTAATACTTTCCAATCTCCTCCCCTGCTCAAATACAAAGTTTATAAGAAAGCAAAGGCATGTCTGGCCAGACTGGTGGTACCAAGAAGGTATTCAGCAAGGGAAGGGATGGATAGGAAGACCACAGGAGGTAGGTATTAAGGATTACACTTAATGTGATGAATCACTACATTGTACATATGAAACTAATAATACAGTGTATGGTAACTTACTGAAATTTAAATAAAAACTTTAAAAAAGGAGATATCTAGAACAATAAAAATATTCTATATGATATTATAATGATAGATTCATGTCATTGTATATTTGCCCAAACCCATAGAATGTATTACACCAAGAATCAACACTCATGTATGGGCTGGGTGATGGTAATGTGTCTCTGCAGGTTTATAAGTTATAACTGATGTACCACTCTAGCAGGGCATATTGATATTGGGGAGTGTTGTGCAGGTGTTGAAGCAGAGGGTATGTAGGAAGTCTCAGTACCTTCCTCTTGGTTACATTGTGAAACTAACACAATGCCTTAAAAAGAAAGAAAATATTTAGGTAGTAGCAATGTCACACAGAAACATGTACTTGAATGGAAATATGAGAATGACACAATCCTTAGTAGTTCCAGGAACACTTTTTGTTTTTTTAATATTTTATTTATTTATTTGACAGAGAGAGAACAAGCTCAAGCAGGGGGAGAAAGAAAGGGAGAGCTCCATGTGGGGCTCCAGCCCAGGACCTTGAGACCACGACCTGAGCTGAAGGCAGATGCTTAACTGAATGAGCCACCCAGGCGCCCCATTCCAGAAACACTTACAGGACATTTGAAAGGACTGATACACACACACACACACATGTTAAAGGAGAGATAGGGTAAGTCATTTTCATTAACTTAGTATTACTCCTTATGTGTTCTCAAGCCTGTATAATGTGGTGAACTAGAAACTGTTGCATCATACTCCGTATACCAATAGCCACAGAACTTATTGCTTCATAAGAAATTTTTTATATTAATTGCAAAAGAAGCTGTTACTTAATAAAAATTAAAACATCAAACAAAATCAAAGTATTTAGATTTTGAGAAACCATTTTATTGGACAAAGCAAAATACAAAGTTTCTTTAAGATCTTCTAGAAAGATACCATTATGGTAATGGTGGCAAGAGAAATAAACCAAATGAGGAGGGCAAACTCAGATGGCTTTCTATATTGAATATTCATTTAAGGTGATGGGTTCTGGGAACACCTGGATGGCTCAGTCAGTTAAGTATCTGCTTTTGGCTCAGGTTGTGATTGCATTGAGCCTCACATTGGGCTCCCTGCTCCATGGGGAGCCTGCTTCTTCCTCTCCCTCTGTTTGCCATTCCCTCATTCCTCCAGCTTGTGATCTCTCTCTCTCTCTCTCTCTGTGTGTGTGTGTGTCCTGGAGAAGATAGGATAGATGTTTTGGGAATTGAAGTACAAAAATGTGGAGGCTTTCCCTTTGCATCCAGTTTCAACAATAGTTTTAGTAGAAGGTGGAGAATCCATTTCCTCCATAGCAAAGTGGGTAACTGCAACCATATCTTCAGGTTCCCCAGCCCCAGCCCAGTGTGGGGAAGCTGCCCCATCCCCAGCCACTGGCATAGCCCAGGCCACCAAAACCTCCCCAGCCATAGCTCAGGCCATTGAAGCCTCCATAGCCATAGCCCAGGCCTCTGTAGTAGTTGCTGTAGTAGAAGCTCATGGTATCAAGGGTGATGAGTTGGTTTGTGGTTCAATGCAAGAATCAGAGTGTGAATGTCGACCTTTTTACAAGGAGACTTATATAGTCTGATCAGAGAATGTGACAAAACATGTGCCCCTCCTTTGGTGTCATTGAATTATATTTGCCTGACACAATTAATTAATCTGTGGTCCCCCAACCACAGACATAAGAATATCTGAACCTGCCTGGCTACATAGTTAGGTTGTGGAGCAGAGCTTGCTGCTATAATCTTAGAATGAATTGCCATTTCTTCAAAGTATTGACATACCACAGCCTAAATAAAATATTTGATTGCCAGTCACTTGACATCAGTCACATTAAATATTGTTGAATTTCTAATTAAATATCTTCTCCTCACTGGCATTTGAGGGTTCTTGTAATTGGTTCTACAAAACACACACACAAAATAATAATTAAAGTCAAGTCTCTTAAGTTTATCAATTTCTTTAAAAGGCGCATGTATTTTGTATCATGAGAAATAAAGATGCACTGCTTTTTAGAATATAAAAGAACACTCTCTGTCAAGACAGATTTCATTCACTTGTCATGTGTACGAGAAAACAACCACCACAAAAGGGCACCTGACTTCTACAGTTTTAAATTTTTGGCCATGTACAATTAATAGATTTATTTTCGGCTTTAAATGCCAGCATACTTGTTTGGGTTTAAATATGGAATAGAATCACTCATGGAAAGCCTATCACAGCAATCAAAAATCCGTCTTGTGGGAAGCCTTCCCGCAGTACTTTTTTTTTTTTTCTTAAATCGTGGGCCCTTTCTCCAGAATATGTTCTAGTCTCCTGCCGCCACAAGTGCAAATTATATTTGCCTCCCTACATCATTTCCCTGTCTTTCTCTGTCCTTCATCATTTATCTATGTACCTTAGATTTTTTTCAAATCTTACTCCAAACATCACCCAACTTTCTTCCTCCATGATTCACTACTGCATCCAGATATAACTATGAAGTGGGAAAAATGGTTTTGGCTCTAACTCTATGTTCAAAAGAACACAGCATCCTTCCTCCTAGATTTCCATAGTCAATACTATGGTTTTGCCTCTGTCTTCACTTTGGTTAGTCTGGGCCCATTTTTTCTCTATAGGTAATTTCTAACTTGTCTTTCCTGAGATATCAACTAGAACTTTCTAGGATATTGACAATGTTGTTAAAACTCTTAAAATCATCTTAAATTTTAGAAGAATGTGTACAAACTGGAATATGTAGGAAATTTCCTACATGTGTGGAATGATTTTAAAGAAGGACAAGATGGGTGCCTGCATGGCTAAATTGGTTGGGCATCTGCTCAGGTCATGATCTCAAGGTCCTGGAATTGAGCCCCATTTTGGTGGGGGGGGTCCCACTCAGAAGGGAGTCTCCTTCTCCCTCTCCCTCTGCCCTTCTACGCTGTATGTACTCCCTCTACCATGCATTCTCTCTCTTTCTCTCAAATAAATTAAAACTTAAAAAAATAAAAATAAGAAAATAAAGAAGAAAATAAGGAATTACTCTTTAGAAACAGATGGCCTGATATTCACAGAGTTCCTCACCTGAGCCCAGAGAGTTAGTCAGTGATACCTAAAGCCCTATGCAAACGTGCCCATACCTTGACACCTGGGACTCCAGAAACTTGTTTTCTATATCAGTAACCATTTGCAAAGCTTTTGCTGAGATTTATAAGTAATATGACACAGTCTTTGGATGGATATCTCCACTGACCTGAACTAGTTTCTAAATAAAACCTAGTATTTAGTTGGCACTCAATATTTTTTGAAAGACTTGTATGACTTTTACTGGTATTAAAGCAAGGATCATGCATATCATAACCTAAGCAACTGATCTGCTGTTGTAGGAAATGTTTTACAGTTGACATGAGTTCCAAAAGGCTTTCTGGTTTCAGAGTGGCACTAACCCCAATATTAGTCTTTTTTTTAAATTTTTTATTTTTTATAAACATATGTTTTTATCCCCAGGGGTACAGGTATGTGAATCACCAGGTTTACACACTTCACAGCACTCACCAAAGCACGTACCCTCCCCAGTGTCCATAATCCCACCCCCTTCTCCCAAACCCCCTCCCCACAGCAACCCTCAGTTTGTTTTGTGAGATTAAGAGTCACTTATGGTTTGTCTCCCTCCCAATCCCATCTTGTTTCATTGATTCTTCTCCTACCCACTTAAGCCCCCATGTTGCATCACCACTTCCTCATATCAGGGAGATCATATGATAGTTGTCTTTCTCTGCTTGACTTATTTTGCTAAGCATGATACGCTCTAGTTCCATCCATGTTGTCGCAAATGGCAAGATTTCATTTCTTTTGATGGCTGCATAGTATTCCATTGTGTATATATACCACATCTTCTTGATCCATTCATCTGTTGATGGACATCTAGGTTCTTTCCATAGTTTGGCTATTGTGGACATTGCTGCTATAAACATTCAGGTGCACATGCCCCTTTGGATCACTACGTTTGTATCTTTAGGGTAAATACCCAATAGTGCAATTGCTGGGTCATAGGGCAGTTCTATTTTCAACACGTTGAGGAACCTCCATGCTGTTTTCCAGAGTGGCTGCACTAGCTTGCATTCCCACCAACAGTGTAGGAGGGTTCCCCTTTCTCCGCATCCTCGCCAGCATCTGTCATTTTGTGACTTGTTGATTTTAGCCATTCTGACTGGTGTGAGGTGATATCTCATTGTGGTTTTGATTTGTATTTCCCTGATGCCGAGTGATATGGAGCACTTTTTCATGTGTCTGTTGGCCATCTGGATGTCTTCTTTGCAGAAATGTCTGTTCATGTCCTCTGCCCATTTCTTGATTGGATTATTTGTTCTTTGGGTGTTGAGTTTGCTAAGTTCTTTATAGATTCTGGACACTAGTCCTTTATCTGATATGTCGTTTGCAAATATCTTCTCCCATTCTGTCAGTTGTCTTTTGATTTTGTTAACTGTTTCCTTTGCTTTGCAAAAGCTTTTGATCTTGATGAAATCCCAATAGTTCATTTTTGCCCTTGCTTCCCTTGCCTTTGGCGTTGTTCCTAGGAAGATATTGCTGCGAAGGTTGAAGAGGTTGCTGCCTGTGTTCTCCTCAAGGATTTTGATGGATTCCTTTCGTACATTGAGGTCCTTCATCCATTTTGAGTCTATTTTTGTGTGTGGTGTAAGGAAATGGTCCAATTTCATTTTTCTGCATGTGGCTGTCCAATTTTCCCAGCACCATTTATTGAAGAGGCTGTCTTTTTTCCATTGGACATTCTTTCCTGCTTTTTCGAAGATTAGTTGACTGTAGAGTTGATTTGTATTTCCCTGATGCCGAGTGATATGGAGCACTTTTTCATGTGTCTGTTGGCCATCTGGATGTCTTCTTTGCAGAAATGTCTGTTCATGTCCTCTGCCCATTTCTTGATTGGATTATTTGTTCTTTGGGTGTTGAGTTTGCTAAGTTCTTTATAGATTCTGGACACTAGTCCTTTATCTGATATGTCGTTTGCAAATATCTTCTCCCATTCTGTCAGTTGTCTTTTGATTTTGTTCACTGTTTCCTTTGCTGTGCAAAAGCTTTTGATCTTGATGAAATCCCAATAGTTCATTTTTGCCCTTGCTTCCCTTGCCTTTTGCGTTGTTCCTAGGAAGATGTTGCTGCGGCAGAGGTCAAAGAGGTTGCTGCCTGTGTTCTCCTCAAGGATTTTGATGGATTCCTTTCGTACATTGAGGTCCTTCATCCATTTTGAGTCTATTTTTGTGTGTGGTGTAAGGAAATGGTCCAATTTCATTTTTCTGCATGTGGCTGTCCAATTTTCCCAGCACCATTTATTGAAGAGGCTGTCTTTTTTCCATTGGACATTCTTTCCTGCTTTGTCGAAGATTAGTTGACTGTAGAGTTGAGGGTCTATTTCTGGGCTCTCTATTCTGTTCCATTGATCTATGTGTCTGTTTTTGTGCCAGTACCATGCTGTTTTGATGATGACAGCTTTGTAATAGAGCTGGAAGTCCGGAATTGTGATGCCACCAACGTTGGCTTTCTTTTTCAATATCCCTTTGGCTATTCGAGGTCTTTTCTGGTTCCATATAAATTTTAGCATTATTTGCTCCATTTCTTTGAAAAAGATGGATGGTACTTTGATAGGAATTGCATTAAATTTGTAGATTGCTTTAGGTAGCATAGACATTTTCACAATATTTATTCTTCCAATCCAGGAGCATGGAACATTTTTCCATTTCTTTGTGTCTTCCTCAATTTCTTTCATGAGTACTTTATAGTTTTCTGAGTATAGATTCTGTGCCTCTTTGGTTAGGTTTATTCCTAGGTATCTTATGGTTTTGGGTGCAATTGTAAATGGGATTGACTCCTTAATTTCTCTTTCTTCTGTCTTGCTGTTGGTGTAGAGAAATGCAACTGATTTCTGTGCATTGATTTTATATCCTGACACTTTACTGAATTCCTGTATAAGTTCTAGCAGTTTTGGAGTGGAGTCTTTTGGGTTTTCCACATATAGTATCATATCATCTGCAAAGAGTGATAATTTGACTTCACTTTGCCGATTTGGATGCCTTTAATTTCCTTTTGTTGTCTGATTGCTGAGGCTAGGACCTCTAGTACTATGTTGAATAGCAGTGGTGATAATGGACATCCTTGCCGTGTTCCTGACCTTAGCGGAAAAGCTTTCAGTTTTTCTCCATTGAGAATGATATTTGCGGTGGGTTTTTCATAGATGGCTTTGATGATATTGAGGTATGTGCCCTCTATCCCTACACTTTGAAGAGTTTTGATCAGGAAGGCATGCTGTACTTTGTCAAATGCTTTTTCAGCATCTATTGAGAGTATCATATGGTTCTTTTTCTTTCTTTTATTGATGTGTTGTATCACATTGACTGATTTGCGGATGTTGAACCAACCTTGCAGCCCTGGAATAAATCCCACTTGGTCGTGGTGAATAATCCTTTTAATGTACTGTTGAATCCTATTGGCTAGTATTTTGTTGAGTATTTTCGCATCTGTGTTCATCAAGGATATTGGTCTATAGCTCTCTTTTTTGATGGGATCCTTGTCTGGTTTTGGGAACAAGGTGATACTGGCCTCATAAAATGAGTTTGGAAGTTTTCCTTCCATTTCTATTTTTTGGAACAGTTTCAGGAGAATAAGAATTAGTTCTTCTTTAAATGTTTGGTAGAATTCCCCCGGGAAGCCGTCTGGCCCTGGGCTTTTGTTTGTTTGGAGATTTTTAATGACTGTTTCAATCTCCTTACTGGTTATGGGTCTGTTCAGGCTTTCTATTTCTTCCTGGTTCCGTTGTGGTAGTTTATATGTTTCTAGGAATGCATCCATTTCTTCCAGATTGTCAAATTTATTGGCGTAGAGTTGCTCATAGTATGTTCTTATAATAGTTTGTATTTCTTTGGTGTTAGTTGTGATCTCTCCTCTTTCATTCATGATTTTATTTATTTGGGTCCTTTCTCTTTTCTTTTTGATAACTCTGGCCAGGGGTTTATCAATTTTATTAATTCTTTCAAAGAACCAGCTCCTAGTTTCATTGATTTGTTCTATTGTTTTTTTGGTTTCTATTTCATTGATTTCTGCTCTGATCTTTATGATTTCTCTTCTCCTGCTGGGCTTAGGGTTTCTTTCTTGTTCTTTCTCCAGCTGCTTTAGGTGTAGGGTTAGGTTGTGTACCTGAGACCTTTCTTGTTTCTTGAGAAAGGCTTGAACCGCTATATATTTTCCTCTCAGGACTGCCTTTGTTGTGTCCCACAGATTTTGAACCGTTGTATTTTCATTATCATTTGTTTCCATGATTTTTTTCAATTCTTCTTTAATTTCCCGGTTGACCCATTCATTCTTTAGAAGGATGCTGTTTAGTCTCCATGTATTTGGGTTCTTTCCAAACTTCCTTTTGTGGTTGAGTTCTAGCTTTAGAGCATTGTGGTCTGAAAATATGCAGGGAATGATCCCAATCTTTTGATACCGGTTGAGTCCTGATTTAGGGCCGAGGATGTGATCTATTCTGGAGAATGTTCCATGTGCACTAGAGAAGAATGTGTATTCTGTTGCTTTGGGATGAAATATTCTGAATATATCTGTGATGTCCATCTGGTCCAGTGTGTCGTTTAAGGCCTTTATTTCCTTGCTGATCTTTTGCTTGGATGACCTGTCCATTTCAGTGAGGGGAGTGTTAAAGTCCCCTACTATTATTATAGTATTGTTTATAGGTTTCTTTGATTTTGTTATTAATTGGTTTATATAGTTGGCTGCTCCCACGTTGGGGGCATAGATATTTAAAATTGTTAGATCTTCTTGTTGGACAGACCCTTTGAGTATGATATAGTGTCCTTCCTCATCTCTTATTATAGTCTTTGGCTTAAAATCTAATTGATCTGATATAAGGATTGCCACTCCTGCTTTCTTCTGATGTCCATTAGCATGGTAAATTCTTTTCCACCCCCTCACTTTAAATCTGGAGGTGTCTTCGGGCTTAAAATGAGTTTCTTGGAGGCAACATATAGATGGGTTTTGTTTTTTTATCCATTCTGATACCCTGTGTCTTTTGGCAGGGGCATTTAGCCCATTCACATTCAGGGTAACTATTGAGAGATATGAATATAGTGCCATTGTATTGCCTGTAAGGTGACTGTTACTGTATATGGTCTCTGTTCCTTTCTGATCTACCACTTGTAGGCTTTCTCTTTGCTTAGAGGACCCCTTTCAATATTTCCTGTAGAGCTGGTTTGGTGTTTGCAAATTCTTTCAGTTTTTGTTTGTCCTGGAAGCTTTTAATCTCTCCTTCTATTTTCAATGATAGCCTAGCTGGATATAGTATTCTTGGCTGCATGTTTTTCTCGTTTAGTGCTCTGAAAATATCATGCCAGCTCTTTCTGGCCTGCCAGGTCTCTGTGGATAAGTCAGCTGCCAATCTAATATTTTTACCATTGTATGTTACAGACTTCTTTTCCCGGGCTGCTTTCAGGATTTTCTCTTTGTCACTGAGACTTGTAAATTTTACTATTAGGTGACGGGGTGTGGGCCTATTCTTATTGATTTTGAGGGGCGTTCTCTGAACCTCCTGAATTTTGATGCTCGTTCCCTTTGCCATATTGGGGAAATTCTCCCCAATAATTCTCTCCAGTATACCTTCTGCTCCCCTCTCTCTTTCTTCTTCTTCTGGAATCCCAATTATTCTAATGTTGTTTCGTCTTATGGTGTCACTTATCTCTCGAATTCTCCCCTCGTGGTCCAGTAGCTGTTTGTCCCTCTTTTGCTCAGCTTCTTTATTCTCTGTCATTTGGTCTTCTATATCACTAATTCTTTCTTTTGCCTCACTTATCCTAGCAGTGAGAGCCTCCATTTTTGATTGCACCTCATTAATAGCTTTTTTGATTTCAAATTGGTTAGATGTTAGTTCTTTTATTTCTCCAGAAAGGGCTTTTATATCTCTCGAGAGGGTTTCTCTAATATCTTCCATGCCTTTTTCGAGCCCGGCTAGAACCTTGAGAATTGTCATTCTGAACTCTAGATCTGACATATTACCAATGTCTGTATTGATTAGGTCCCTAGCCTTCGGTACTGCCTCTTGTTCTTTTTTTTGTGTTGAATTTTTCCTTCTTGTCATTTTGTCCAGATAAGAGTATATGAAGGAGCAGGGAAAATACTAAAAGGGTGGCCACAACCCCAGAAAAATATGCTTTAACCAAATTAGAAGAGATCCCTAATTGTGAGGGGGGAGAAAGGGGATAAAAAGAGGTTCAAAAAGGAAGAAAGAAAAAAAAAGAAAAAAGAAAAAAAAAGAAAAGAATTAAAAAAATAAGAAAAATATAAAAAAGAAAAAATATATATATTAGATAAACTGGTTAAAAAACGTTAAAAAAGAAATAGGTAAAAGTTAAAAAAAAATTTTACCAGAAGGTGAGGAAAAAAACAAAAAATGAAAAAGAATAAAATTAAATTAACTGCAAGACTAAAAAAAATCACAGGGAAAAAGCCATGAGTTCCGTGCTTTGCTTTCTCCTCCTCTGGAATTCTGCTGCTCTCCTTGATATTGAAACCACAGTCCTTGGTAGGTGAACTTGGTCTCGGTTGGATTTCTTGATGATCTTCTGGGGGAGGGGCCTGTTGTAGTGATTCTCAAGTGTCTTTGCCCCAGGCGGAATTGCACCACCCTTACCAGGGGCTGGGGTGCGTAATCCGCTCGGGTTTGCTTTCAGGAGCTTTTGTTCCCTGAGCGCTTTCCGTAGAGTTCCGGAGGACGGGAATACAAATGGCGGCCTCCTGGTCTCCAGCCGGAGGAGCCGAGAGCCCGGAGCCCCACTCCTCAGTGTGCCCTCAGAGAACAGCGCCCAGTTACTCCTGTCTGCCTGACCTCCGGCCGCGCTCTGAGCTCACCGAGCCTGCAACCGGTTCAAGGTAACACCGAGCTGTGAGCTTACTGTTGGCTCTGTCCCCGCAGCCGACCCTCCCGTTCTAATACCCGCAAGCTCCGCGACACTCAGACACCCCCGATCCTTCTGTGACCCTGCGGGACCTGAGGCCACGCTGACCCCGCGTGGGCCTCGCCCCAGTTTAGCCTCTGGAGCGATGTCCCTCAGTGGAACAGACTTTTAAAATTCCTGATTTTGTGCGCCGTTGCTCCGCTGCTTGCCGGGAGCCAGCCCCTCCCCCCGGGGTCTATCTTCCCGTCGCTTTGGATTCACTTCTCCGCAGGTCCTACCTTTCAGAAAGTGGTTGTTTTTCTGTTTCCAGAATTTCTGTTCTTCTTCTCTTCGATCTGCCGATGGATTTTCAGGTGTTTGCAATCTTTAGATAAGCTATCTAGCTGATCTCCGGCTAGCTGAAGTAGTCTCAGCCTGCTACTTCTCCGCCATCTTGACTCCTCCCTCCCATCTGTTAATTTTTAACAATTAAAATGTCTAGAAAGTAAAGCTAAGAATATGGAAGGTAGATAAAGCAATTATAATGCTTATTCAAGAGCCATTCTGAAGTCTAACCTTGTTCTTTTGTTTGAAACATGTTCCTGCTTCTTCATTTGGCTCTATTGGTTTCCACGCATTAGATGAAACAACACTTCTCCCAGTCCTGAAGGCGTGGCCTTGAGATGAAACTTGTCCTTCAACCCTGCCCCAGCTCTTGGTTGTCTCTCACACTTTTGTGATTGCCCAAGCCATCTATTGTATTGTTTTCATAGCTCTCAGCAGTTGAAAGCATGCCAAGGCCTGTTAATGCCACAAAATGGAGGATGTCCAGCACTCAGACTCAGGCTGATTTGAAGCCAGACCCTCAGACAACAGTTTCTAAAGTATGCAAATCTGGGACACCTGGGTGGCTCCCTCCTTTATTGGCTGCCTACCACTTGGGTCATTATCCTGGGATCCTGGGCTAGAGTCCCACATCCAGCTTCATGCTAAGGGGAGATGGCTGCTTCTCCCTCTGCCTGCTGACCCCCCACCACACACACCCCCACTTATGCCCTCTTTCCTTTCTGTCTCTGACAAATAAATCTCTCAAAAAAAAAAAAGTATGCAAATCTATGCATTCCGGTGGGACCACCAGCATCAGTCTTCATGGCCAGCAGAGCCAGGTGCTCTGGATGTGTTTTCTGGATGGTGGTGGCATTTTGGTTTGGCGGTGGTCTTCTGGAGGGCTCAGACAAGTGGATATGCTCTTTTCAGGAGATACAGCAGGATGCTGCAGGATGCATGAATGGCTGTTCCACATTGCTTGAGAGCAGCTGCCCTGACCACAAGCTATGTGTGCCGAGCAGGAAGCTGTCCCTCAGGCTGAAGGTCCAGGGCGGCCAATCAGGACCTTTTACAGAGACACAGGTGTGGTTTAGTCTATGTGCTGGGCAGCAGCCTGAGGGTGGTTAAATTGCCAAGAGCTGTCTTGGTTATTGTCATAATCCCATGGGACCCAAGCCCCTCCCGGTCAACCAGAACCAGGGGAGCAAGGAGGTTCCCTTCAGGAGCAGCCATAAAAATCCGGGCGCCAAACCCATGCAGAAAGTCTCTTCTGGGAACTACGGGGTCTCCAGGGCACAGCCCAGTGAGAGCAGAAAGATGGCACCCGCTGGCTGTGGTGATGCTGAGGCAGGAAAGCAAAGATGGCACCTGTCCCGAAAGAGAGAGAGAGAGAGAGAAATGTCTTTTAAAAAATGGCACTCACCACCTAGATCAAGGCAGAGGAGGAGAGCAAAACTGAAAAATTGGCCCTCACCAGCTTCCTTCCCTGGAGTACTCCTGCAAGCTTCGGCCTTTGTGCTGGATTAGGTGCACCCGCAGGCCAATGCTTTCCTGTAAGCAAAGGAGCCTCTTTTATGGGAAGTCTGGGTGGGTAAGTCTGATATGACTCCAATAGGAGGGAGAGAGAGCAAGAATGGGAGGGGCAGAGGGAAAGGAAGAGAATCTTAAGCAAACTGGTCCTACGCTCCAGCCAGAGTGAGCTCCATCCAGACCTGAGCCAAAACTAAAAGTCTCCTGCTTAACCCACTCCATCGCCAGGTGTCTCTGGGAAGAGCTCTTTAAGACCCATTTCTTAGATCACTGCAGTCTTGTGTTCTCTTAGACACAATCCCCACTGGTTTTCAAAGCTAGATGTTTGGGGGATTGCCTCTCAGGTGCTGCTTTTAAAAGCTGGGGTGCCCAGTGTGGGGTTCAAACCCCTCGCTACTCTGGGAAGTTTGGGTGTTGAGCTCCCTCCTGATTGCAGGTGGCTGCCTGTGTTGGGGCTTAGGGGATTGTGACCCAGCCTCTCCCACCCTCTTTGATGTGGTTTTCTTCTCATTAACCTGGTGTGTCGATAATTACTCAGCCAGACCTTAGGTTTTCTTTTCCTTTCTTTTCTTTTTCTTTTTTTTTTTTAACTTTCCCTTTAAACCCACCTCCCCTGAAATTATTTCATATATAGACTCAGTGTATGGGGAAGGAGGCGAGTTCAGGATCCTTCACAGTCACCATCTTGAAGCTTAAGATTGACAGACCATACCCCTGAAGCAAATAATACACTACATGTTAATTTTAAAATAATAAAATTAAAAAGGGAACTCTAAAAGGAGAGAATAAAATAAAGAGGGGAAAAATAAGCAGTAGAGAATACCATAGTACACTAGAATTAAAGAAAAATTGTAGTCAAAGTGAAACTAGTCTCTAAGAGCTAAACAGAGTAAAAAATCTGCTTCTCCCTCTCTCACTGACCCCCCCCAACTTGTGCTCTCTCGCTCTCTCAAATGAATAAATCAAAAATTTAAAATAAAATAAGATGGAGTCAAGTTCAGCTGCTAATCTAACGGTGTAAAATAACTTCAATGTAAAGTTGAGGAAAGTAGAGGCCATCCATGGTAGATAGATGGTTTGCTCTGCTAGGCGCAGGAAATTAAAACAGAATCAATATAAAGATGTTAGTTCTGCAAAATCCTGGAGTCAGAACCTTTCTACTGGATCATGATGGATATTTGGTTAAATTACTACTATACACACACACACACACACACACACACACACACACACATATATATATATATATATATGTAATTTATACTGTTTATGAAGTTAAAATAAAGTTAAAAAGCTGAAAGTTAAAGAACCCTATGAAAAAAAATCTATAAATAAAAAATTAAATATTAGGAAAGTATATATGTTTTTATACAAGTATAAAAACCCTATTGTTTATAGGTTTTTCAGAGACTGCAACTGATTTCTCCCTATACTCTGGCTCCTAAGGCATGCAATTCTATATAAAGAACTAAGTAAATTATGAAATAACCTAATTTGTCTATTTTATCAGTTCTCTTGAACATAAGACTAAATCTACTGGTCCTTTCTGTGGCTCATTGCTCCATCTTGTAGTTGATAGTGATTATAGTTAGCATTTACTGGTCACTTAAAGTTCCAATCCAGACACAGTGTTAAGTGCGTCAAAAGATTTATAAACCATTTTACAGACAAAGAGACTAGGTCGCTACTTATTTAATAACGTTGTGCAAGAGCACACAGATATTAATGGACAAGTTCAGATTCAGAGGTTGTGTTGTGAACCACGAAGCTACATTCATCCCTGTTCAGAATACCAGTGGTGTGCTTTTAAATGTTTAGCAGCAGCTGTCTTTGGGATGGAGGGGGATAAAACACCTTACATTGCAGCTTTAGTTGATTTCTGTGCTGTAAGTATCTCCACCATGGTTGATTTTAAGGCACCAACTAAAAGCAGTGAAAGAGGTGTTGCAAAGAGATGATCAGTGGCACATGATTATATGGGGCTGGTATAATAATTGACTTAAACCCCCTCAAGCACATTGATAATAGTAAAATGTAGCAAAATAATCAGGATTTTATGAATTTTTAGTTTCTATCACCTTTGTTTTTAATATCTTATTCAATTGTAAGCTTCAATTTACTTTTTAATAATGGCTGTATTTATTAACCAGCTCTGCAAATTTTTGAGAATTTAACAATTGTCTCCTGTAAGATGAATTGGCTCCAGTGGGCTAAAGGAGCTAATCATGACTGTTTTTGTTCTACCTATAGTTTTGAGGTGTAAAAAATACTCCTAAATTGCCTTTGTTTTTCCAAATACACAGTCCATTGCTTTTTTTTTTTTTTTTTTTTGCAAGGTGGAGATTGCTATTTAGCTTTCTTTCTTTCTTTCAATTTCTTGTTTTGAGAAATGCTGGGTTACTTTGCTACTCCTTAAAGAAAGAACCATTGTAGTACATTACACAGTATAGTAAATTAATGATATGTGTTATTTATGACTGCATATACATATGTACATACATTTACATGGAAAGGGCATCTCTGGTCTACATATGTGTGGTCATATTGAAACAAAGAAAGCAATAAATTTGGGATAATAGGTTAAAGTTAAAAAGTAATAGTTCAAAGAGTATTCTTAGAAAGTACTTGAAAGCTTTGCATTTGATACTGTATGGACTAGAATTAACTAAAGGGTGAAATCTGATTTACTCAATTTTAAATATGACTCCTCAAGGATGCATGGAAAGTTAAGCAGCAATAGTAGACAAAATATGGTCTCTAGTTGAAGTCTCTACTAAGAACATTTCTCTCTCAGACACAGAATTCAAGAAAGGTCATTGATGTGTTCCATAAACATCTTTTTCTATTATGTATGCCTTCTGCATTTTTGCCTTGAGACGTTTCCCATTCACCCTAGTACTTACCATTCATCCATCTGTACTTTCTATAGAATATCTTATTTTACCATTGAGCAGTTCAAGATAAATGACTACTTTACTGGAAGGTAAATAAGATTCTTGAATTTTTTTTTATATTGAAGAAAGTATTATTTGTTTGAAAACTATTAAAGGTACATGACATTGTAATGCAAGGAAAGAAACTTAGCTATAGCCCCAACTTTATATTGCTGCAATTCAGTTCTTAAAATATATATATATATATATATATATGATTCTGCTTTCTCACTCTCTCTCTGTATATATATACAGAGAGAGAGCAGATATCCATACATCTATATATAGATATATATAATCATGTCTTTCAAAACTATCATGGAAACTGATAGAGTTTACATACATATATACATATATATATATAATCATGTATATTTTCTCAGTCTTGGTTTCAGGCTCTCAAGAGTCCTTTTCACCGAGCCTGGATTTTTAAGTTTGGTGAATTCCAGCTGATCTGTTCCTTTATATGAATCACACTTTGAGTGTCAAGTCTAAAATCTCTTTGCTTAGCCCCAGAGTCCACATATTTTTATTAGAAATTTTCCTTTAAAGTTGTATTGTTTTACCTTTTACCTTTATGTATGTGATCTATTTGGAGTTCATGTTTGTACAAGTTGAAGGTAGGATGAGTGCTTTTTAAACAGAGACCCTAGATCTAGACTTCAAGTTATATCAGAAAGCTGTAGTAACCAAAACAGTCTGGTTCTGGCACAAAAACAGACAAATAGACCAATAGAACAGAATAGAAGACCCAGAATTACACCTACAACTGCATGTTCTGTTAATCCTTGATAGAGGAGAAAAGAACGTCCAAGAGGAAAAAGACAGTCTCTTCAACAAATGGTATTGGGAAAACTGGCCTGCTACAGGCAGAAAAATGAAACTGGACCATTTCCATACACCATACACAAAACTAAACTCAAAATGGATCAAAGACCAAAATGTGAGACCTGAGGCCATAAAAATCCTATAAGAGAGCACAGGCAGTAACTTCTTTGACATTGGCCATAGGAACTTCTTTCTAGATATATCTCCTGAAGCAGGAGAAACAAAAACAAAAGTAGAGTACTGGGACATCATCGGAATGAAAAGCTTCTGCATGGGGAAGGAATCATCAAAACTAAAAGGCAACCTACTGAATGAGAGAAGATATTTGTAAACGACAAATTTGATAAAGGGTTAGCATTTAAACTCTATAAAGAACTGATACAAGTCAACACCCCCCAAAACCCCAAATAATCCAATTAAAAAATGGGCAGGAGACATGAACAGACATTTCTCCAGAGAAGACATCCAGATGGACAGCAGACACATAAAAAGATGCTTACCATCACTCATTATCAAGGAAATGTAAAGCAAAACAACGAGATACCACCTCACTTATGTCAGAGTGGCTGAAATCAGCAACACAAGAAACAAGTGTTGGTGAGGATGGGGAGAAAGGGGAGCCCTCCTGCACTGTTGTGGGGGTGAAAATTGGTGCAGCCACTCTGGAAAACAATATGCAGTTTCCTCAAAACTTTAAAAATAGAGATACCGCCTGATCTAGGAATTGCCCTACTTGCATATTTCCCCAAACAATACAAGAGCACTAATTCAAAGTGACCACGTACCCCTGTGATTACTGCAGTATTCTTCAAAATTTAGAGTGCCAAATGATGAATGCAACCCAAGTGTCCATTGAGAGAGGAATGGATCAGAAGATGGGACATATATATACAATGGAATATTATTCAGCCACAAACATGAAATCTTGCCATTCACAATGACATGGCTACAACTAGAGAATATAATGCTAAGTGAAATAAGTCAGAGAAAGACAAATACCATATGACTTACTCATGTAGAATTTAGGTAACAGATCAAATGAGCAAAGGAGGGAAAAGGAGAGAGAGACAAACCAAGAAACAGAGTCTTAGCTATAGAGAACAAACTGATGGTGAGCAGAGCAGGGGTAGGTAGGGGGGGATGGTTGAAATAGGTGATGGGGAGCAAAAAGGACACGTGTCCTGATGAACACTGGGTGATGTAAGGAATTTCTGAATCATGTATTTTATACCTGAAACTTAACTATACTTGAATTAAAATAAAGTATAAAAAATAAAAATAAACGATACTGCATAAAGCTACCTAGATATTTCCACCATAAGAGATTATAAGGAAAGTCTGCGACTCAGAAGAGGGCCCTCACCCAGCCATGCCAATGCCCTGACCTTGGACTTCAAGCTTCCAGAAATAGGAGAAATGAATTTCTGTTGTTTTAAAGTCACCCAGTCTCTAGTCACTTGTCACAGCTGACTGAGTTGGACTGCTCATAAACCAGAACACACACGGATAGTATTGCATTGTCTGGACACACCAGAGATTCATCCTCTGAATGGCTATTATTTTCCCCCAACTTTTTGTTCCTGTAACAAGGAATGCTGAAATCAGTATTCTTAGTACATCCATATATGCCCGAAAGCTCCCCACACCCATTTACTGTCTACTGACTTTCCTTGTGGTTTATACAAAGGTAAACTCTATTTACTAATTAGATGGTCTAGTTGATCAATCATTTCTCCTTTATGGATTCTGGACTTACTTTTATGCTTCCTAAGACCTTGTCCACTCCAACATCATACACTGAAATTGATCCATCCACGTTTTGTCCAGTACTTTCATGGTTTCAGTTTCACAGGGCAGGCCCACCGGACCCCACCATCGAATCTACTCTGTCCACCCTGGAGATCGAGGAGCACTGCTGTTGCTCTGAGAAGCTGGGGTAGGGCACAGGGGCTGCTGGCGTCTCCGTGAAACTTTGACGTTTTCCGCTGGCACAGGAGTCGCCAAGAGTCGGCCCACTTCTCCTTGGCTGTCCCAGGCAGGCAAAGTTGGTTTCAGGAGACCTCTTGGAAAAAAAAGTCAAATCCCTGGCGCCACCTGGCATTGCCGTCATAGTGTTCCTCCTGGGTAAGGGATAGGATTCAGCTACAGTCCGCGAAGCAGAGTTCCAGGAGGCCAGCAGCGCTCCCACGATCTCCTCTTGGGGCCTCGGTGTCTGCAGGTTTCTGATCTGCTGAGGATTGTACCAGTAGGTTTGCTGGGGAAGAGGTGGCCCTCGCATTTCCCAGTGGGTTTTGGAGACTCGCAGATGGGTCGACCAGCTGATGCCCGACCACCCGGGGGAATCGACTGGACAGCCATGGGGTTACAGGAGATGGCCTCCAGGACCCAGAGATGGGGACCCGGCAGTGCAGAAAGGGTGCCATGGGTTCTCTGTGGTTCTGTTTGGCTCACTACCATCGCCCTTACCCAGCAAGGCTGACTCCCACTTCCTTCCCTACCTCACCAGGTCTCAACGGGGGCAGGGACAGGTTTGGGGAGCAGTTGGAACCACCAAGAAAGGCAATAGGACCTGGAAACTTGCACAGTCCCCTTCCCAGGGAGACGCCGGCAAGGGGCCACAAGCAAAGGGAGGGCAGGCCAAGTGTTGGGGCACCAGGCGAGCGGGGGGAAGGAGCACGTTGGTAGTGGTCTTGACACCTTCTGGGGTCCAGGTTGACCAGCAGGACCTCAGGATTGTTTTTGGATCAATTGGAGGTTTCAGATATGAGAGCCCCCCCACCCCCATTGATTGGAAAATCAGACTTAAAAACTGGCACCAAGATGCTGTGGGAATAAACGGACTTGGTCCCTGGCGCCAAAATGAGGGCTGGAACACTTTTGTGTCACGGAGGGTAGACCAGGTGGACAGACTAGAACCCCAAATAAACAGGTTAATCTGTGGTGTTTGTCAGATGGAATAGGAATAGGTGTCCTGAGATTCACAGCAATAATACTTTTTATAGAAACATAAAGTATTATAAGTACACCGGTGCTAATTTTTTTTACATACATATGAATTATAATATAAATTTAACTATAAATTTGAGCTACTATAAATAGTAAATAATTCTATTTTTGTCATTGCTTTAACCATTATTGTAATAATATGTATAATTTTATTTTTTTAATTTAAATTCAATTATTTAACATATAGTGTATTATTAGTTTCAGAGGTAAAGTTCAGTGATTCATCCATCTTATATAATACCCTGTGTTCATTGCATCACATGCCTCCTTAATGCCCATCACCCAGTTACCCCACCCTATTCCCCTCCCCTCCAACAACTCTCAGTTTGCTTCCTCCAATTAAGTCTCCTAAGGGTTGTCTCCCTCTGATTTCATCTTGTTTCCTTCTCTTCCCCTATGCTCCTCTGTTTTGTTTCTTAAATTCCACATATCTGGGAGATCATATGGTAATTGTCTTTCACTGATTGACTTATTTTGCTTAGCAAAATCCCTCTAGTTCCATTCACATCATGACAAATGGCAAGATTTCATTTTTTTAAAATATCTGAGCAATAGTCCATTGTGTGTGTGTGTGTGTGTGTGTGTGTGTGTGTGTGTGTGTGTCTATCCCACATCTTCTTTATCCATTCAACTGTCATTGGATATCTGGGCTCTTTTCACAGTCTGGCTATTGTGGACATTGCTGCTATAAACATTAAAAACATTGGGGTTCAGGTGCCCCTTCAGATTACTACATTTGTATCTTTGGGGTAAATACCCAGTAGTGCAAATGCTGTGTGGTAGGGTAGCTCTATTTTCAACTTTTTGAGGAACCTCCATATGGTTTTCCAGAGTGTCTGCTCCAGCTTGCATTCCCACCAAGAGTGGAGGGGGATTCCCCTTTCTCCTCATCCTCTCCAACATCTGTCGTTTCCTGACTGGTTAATTGTAGCCCTTCTTACTGGCGTGAGGTGGTCATCTCATTATGGTTTTGACTTTTATTTCCCTGATGCTGAGTGATGGATAGCATTTTTTTTTCATATGTCTGTTGGCCATCTGGATGTCATATTTGGTGAAATGTTTGTTGGTGTCTTCTGCCCATTTTTTGATTGGATTATTTGTTCTTTGGGTGTGAGTTTGATATGTTCTTTATAAATTTTGGATACTAGCCCTTTATCTGATTTTTCATTTGCACATATCTCCTCCCATTCTGTCCCATTCTCTTTTGGTTTTGTCAGTGGTTTCCTTTGTTGTCCAAAAGCTTTTTTTATCTGGATGAAGTCCCAATAGTTCAGGTTTGCCTTTCCTTCTCTCACTTTGGAGACTTGTCTAACAAGAATTTGCTGCAGCTGAGGTCACCAAGGTTGCTGCCTGTGTTCTGCTCCAGGATTTGGATGGGTTCCTGTCTCCCATTTAGGGCTTTCATCCATTTTGAGTCTATTTTTGTGTCTGCTGGAAGGAAATGGTCCAGTTTCATTCTTCTGCATGTGACTGTCCAATTTTTCCAACACCATTTGTTGGAGAGACTATCTTTCTTTCCATTCGATAATCTTTGCTGCTTTGTTGAAGATTAGTTGACCTATTTATTATTATTATTTTTTAATATTTTATTTATGTATTAGAGAGAGAGAACATTAGACTAAATCCCATGACCCTGAGATCATGACCTGAGCAGGAGGCAGATGCTTAACAGACTTGGCCACCCAGGTGCCCCACTGTTATATTTTTTTAATAGTTTCTCTTTCCACAAAGGGTATCCAATGGACTGAAGACCACAAAGAAAGGATGGGTTTTTGTCCACGGATATTTCTGAATCATATTCGTGAGACCAGCAGCACTCACACTGGCTGAGAGGAGCTGAGGCAGGGTGCTCCTGGGGAAATTTTCAACTCAACTCTGCTGCCCAGAACCAGCCCAGTGTGGGTCTGAGGTGCCTGGGAGAGATCATCCTTCACCTGATGGATATCCCTGGCCCAGAGTCCTATGGACAAATTTTCCAAGGCTCTGTCTGTGTCTGTAGATACAACAGCTGATATGGGCAGGTGAGCTCATCAAGACACATGAGTAGTTAATGAATAAATATATAGATGATTCTGGGTTTGTTATCTTGTGAAATTCATGTCAGCTTGCATTTAGCTGGTATAAACTATACCTCTTTGGCTGGTTTTAAAATTTTGTATCTATTACCTGAAATTGCTTTTCTTTTTTCTTTTTTTCAAACACTTAAGACTTTTAGGAAAATATACCTATGTTATGTTGTATCTTGATTGTATACAGTAATTGTCCATTAAAAATATTTGAAAATGATAGAATAGTAATTAGTGATGCCTGCACTGTGCCTAAATTTAATCTAATTCCTCTCAAAAACTAAAACAATGTCCTTGCTCTTAAGAGTGGAATGAGGCTTCAGATGTCATAAAAAAATACATGTTGTTTTTAAATTTTTTAGGTTAATTTTACTATGGCACATTACTCCTTTCTGTTAAAGAGATCAACTGAAGTTTTTGGTACTTATTTTTTTCCCACTATATAAGGCCAGTATACAGCAAACAAACAAATAAACACAATTCCCCCCAAGACATACACAATAAAATAAAATCCTAAGATCTTGGAACTGATAGAGATCGTAGGGAAAGTACCAGTGACACAACACTCTGCCCACAGACCCAGGCTCAGTTCTTCATAAGGGAATGATTTCCCTGAGCCATGAATTCCACCCACTTTCACACGGATTATAGAGGAGACAGAACAGAAGGAGGAGGTAGGCTTTGAGGATAAACAGAGAATCCAGTGGTAAACAGAGAATCCATTCTCTCTCAGTTGCGTGTGTGTGATGTTAATGCCAATGATCATTCTTCTGATTTACAGAATATTCCCTTGACTAGAAAGGAGAGTTTGAGATAACTAGAGGAATATTGGAGCTATTATAGACTTGATGTCAAAATAAAATAGCAATGAGAAAAGAACACGATAGGTTCAAGGCCTTTGGGAAACCATTGTGTTCATCAGATTTCATCTTCTCACAGCCCGACACCTGTCTTTTCCTTCTAGTGAATTCATCACCTGAGAGAAGCTGTCTTGCAGGATATGCGAGTCATCCAGCAAGTAAGGATGAGGATCTAGCATTTTCCACATGCAAGTGGTTCAGATTCCAAGTAGCTTTTGGTCTCTTGTACTGAGTGAGCAGATGGCTTGTCCTGATGATGTGCAAAAGTTAAAAGGATACAGCACTTAACTGTGGGTGCTGAAGAGCTGAGTTGCAGTTCTTTTCTAGCATTTCCAGATTCCTTGAGATCCTTGGAAGTATTTCCAGATATTATCAGCCTCTTCAAGTTCTTTTACATTCAAGATGGCATTTTTTAAAAGTAATCTCTATGCCCCATGTGGGGCTTGAACTCATGACCCCCAGATCAAGAGGCACATGCTATACCCACTGAGCCAGCCAGGTACCCCTCAAGGTGGCATTCTAGAATATCAGTGTTTTTTGAATACTAAAATCTGTTGTCAACCCAACATTGTCCCTCATGCCTCTGTGCATGTATTTTTCATCACACAGTTTTTCAAGTTGAGAGCAAATTCTCACGGCTTTCACTGAAGACCTTTGACAACAGAAGGGTCTTGCCAGAGTTCGTGGGGCCCACACAAAGCAGATCATAGTCTGGTCATGCAGGTGGTGGTACCTTGCACAAAGTGCTCTAAAACACTAATAATCCATCTACAGAAACACTCAGTTATCTGGAGATCAGACACCTGGCAGCCTAAAGCATTGTGACCAGCTCACAATAAGGAAAAGGAGCATCTCTGGTTCCCAGTGAGCCAATCATTTTTATCATAAAATTTTTATTATTTCATACTTTGTTAATGTATTACTTTATTATGTTTTAATTTAGTCTATCACATATGTTATCATAATTATTATAAATACATATAATTACATACATGCTATAAGCATGTTATATAGATTATATAATTTCATACATATTAATACTTATACATTGAAAGATGTAGATGATTAAAATTATTATTATCATTATTGTCATTATTATGTACAGTACTGATCATAGTTGTTATGGAATACAGTTTCTCTATCCATAGAAGGTGTTCAGTTGTCTGAAGAAAGCTTAGAAGAGGGATTCCAGTCTATGGAACTTTCTAAATCTGACAAGAAACCAGGCAGGACTGGACCCACAAGCTCTGCAGAGGCCCTCCTGGAAAGCCGCATCTCTGCAGTGATCAGCCCCAGATAGCTTTTCTTGTTCTTGCTCTTAACTTAGCACACACCCCCCCCGAACTTGAGACCAAGAGGGGAAACAGATATGCTCTTCAGATATGGTCTATGACATAGAACAGCCCTCTTCTGTTGGCTCCTGGTCTGCTCCCCGACCCCAACAACCTGTCATCTGACCTTCCCCTTTCACCACCCAAAAGCTTTCCTGCTCCTCTGCCTGCTTTTGAGTTGAGTCTCTGCCAAATGCAGGGGGTGGAGATGCCCCCCTGACTCACTGTCCTGCTGTCAGTAAGTAGTTCCTGTTCTGTCATGGGTGATCTTTCTTTATCTTGGGGTTCTCTCTCCCTCTCCCTCCCCCTCTGCACGTTCCTCTGTTCACACAAGAGCTCACACATGCAGTGTCTCTCAAATAAATAAAGCCAGGACCCCTGGGTGGGGTTAAGTTGGTTAAGCATGTGCCTTCAGCTCAGGTCATTATCCTGGGGTCCAGGGATCAGATAGAGCCCCACATCAGGTTCCCCGCTCAGCAGAAGAGTCTGCTTCTCCCTCTCCTTTGCCTGCCGCTCCGGCTGCGTATGTTCTCTCTCTTAAATAAATACATAAATAAATAAATACATAAATAAAATCTTTAAGAAAAATAAAAAATTCACATGAAAATTCCAAATTGTATTGTGGTTCTAAATCAGGACCCTAGGTCAGAAAGTAGCCAACTGAAAATGGTTATTGGCAGTTATTGTGACTTAGGAGAGAAGAGTTCGCCTTATGAAGGCCAACCCAGATAAAGCCATGCATGCCTCCTGGAGTCCCTGCTTCAAACAGCCATGAAAACAGAATAGTGGGCCCTGCAAGCAGCCTGTCAGAGAATTAACCGAGTGCCCTTGGGAAGATGCAGCACAGGTATAGACATGACACAACAGGTGGACAACTGTTTGCAAAATAGCAAGATGTCAAAGCTGCATTAGAATTGTATTATCTCAAAGAACTGTTTAGAAACAAATGTTATCCAATAATACAGCCTGTAAGTGTTCAAATGCGGAGACCGTGAATGTGGCTAAGAATCCAGAGTCTGTTAGTGGTTTCGATGAAAGAAAGACTTCTGTGGATTCAGGAACTTCTGTCCTCCAGCAAAAACAAAGGAAAAGTTTGATTTGCGTGGCATTATGAGGAGGGTGTTTCTGAAAGATCATAACAACAACAACAAAATGCTGCCCCCTTCTGCAAGGGTTTGGTAAATGTGGGATGGAGTACTGTCTTTCCATGAAGGAGAGAGGAAACAACGGTGAGAAAAAGTACATGCGTCTCATCCAGACATCGTGGCAAAGCTGTCTCTTGAGATGCCTTCCACTTCAGTGCTGGGAAATCTGTACTTTTAGGTCACCGCATAGTGTGCAGGTCCCACAGAATCTGGAGATTTCCTCAAATGTGCCACGTGAATCCAAGAGCCTATTCCCTGGAGTTTGGCAGCACAGGGTTGCTTAGCAAGACCTGATTTGGGCCTTTCCAAAGAGCTTGAAGAGATTTTTTTCTGGAGTTTTTTGCAGTACACAATATCTCCAGGTTGTAAGATGGGATGCTTAAGGTCATCCCCTTAAATGCACTGGGAAACCACTCCTCTCCCGAAGCGTGGTTATTTTTAACATGAATAATTAAGGCCTTAAATATTAATTTCTATTCATTTTATTTATAAATTCCCTTTATTAATTTTCATAGCCTGAAATTCACATTGCCTGTGTGGACTGAGAAATCTGAACCAAAATGTGAGTTTACTACATCTACTCGCATTGGAGGTAGCTAGAGGAATATGCATAAAATTTACTTTACAGGAATGACCTTCAAAGCCAGGCATTAATATATTCCTATTGAAAAACTTTTGAGGAAATAATCAGAACCCATACAACAGTGACGAATGTGAACCAAAGAAGAAGGTGGGGGAGGAAAAGGGGACAGGGGGCAGGGACTGAAGGGGAGGGTCAGGAGAAGAAGAAAAGCTTGAAAAGACCACATACTGTAAATGACAGACTGTATATTTTCAAAAGAATGTATTGACATCAAGATGAAAGATTACCAAAAATGTCCAGACATTTGAAAGGAACCCAGGCGAAACTTCTAGAATTGACAAATGAAATGAGTAAAATTATAAACTCAGCTAGAGGGCGAAGCAGATACAGAGGAATTAATTAACTAGAAGCCATATTTTAAAGTACTCTCAATGATGCCACAAGGATTAGAACATGGAAAATGTGGGTAAAACTCTCCATGAAATTTCAAAGCACTTAAAAGGTCCTCAAATGCACTTGCACAGCCTCCTAGATGGGAATCTCTCTTTTCATCCTCCGTGACCTCAGTTGGTATCATTTCCCTATGACCCAGAAGCTTCATTCACTCTTTAGAATATGCTGTGATGGTTCATTTTTTGTGTTGGCTTTGCTGGACCACAAGGTGCCCAATTGGGTGAAACTTTGCTCTGGGCCTATGAGAGTGTTTCTGGATGAGACTAACATTTGAATCGGTTACTTAGTAAAACAGATTGCCACCCAAATGCTGCTGGGCTTCACCCAACTGGTTGAGCCACAACAAAAAGGCTGAGTAAGGGAGACGCCCATCTTTCTAACTCTCTCTCTGTCTTTGAGCTGGGACATTGGTCATAACCGTGTGAGCCAGTTTCTAATATATCCCTCTCTGAGAGAGATTACATGGAGATGTAGGTATAAACAGTCAGTTGTTTCTCTGGAGAATGCCAACTAAAACACATTCAATTCCTCCTCCTGACTTAGTTCCATTGATTTAACGCCTTTCTTTCTTTGGGAAATGAGTACCCTGGTTAGATGCCCTTTCTGACCTAAACAACTTTAGACTGCACAGATCCACAGTTCCCACCTCAGTGAATGGAAACACCACTCTTTGGTCCAGATCGTGGATCTGCATTGTCACAGCTCTGTCCTAGGGAGGCTTTGGGTAGTTTGCCATGTTCCCCCAGGGCCACGGGAAACCCTTATTATTTCCCAAGTGGACTGATAAGAGGCCACATCCTGTGTCAGCTACAGGAGAAATGGAGCAGAACAACAAGTGGATGAACCAAAAGAGCAGACCACTTGCAAATGAAATATGAAATGAAATGAAAAATTGAAAGAAAAATGAAATGAAAAAATGCTTGTTCAATCAATTCTCATTTAAATTAGGAAATCTGGGTTGCAATTCAGATAAAATCAGCAATTTAATATGGCAGATGAGTATTTTAAAATTTTTCTTATGAAGACAGGAAACCTGCACTAGGGAGAGTTAAAATCCCTTTTAACTGATGATTAAATGAAAAACTCAAATGATTTATTTGACCAAGAAACAGAGGATCTCAATCTAAAGAAATCTCAAGGAAAAAAAAAAAGGACTGATAGAATGAGAGTGCAGATTTAGACATTAAGTAGAATTGAGTAGAGAATATATGAAAATGATGGACATAGAAATACCACTAAAACCCAGAGACTTGCCCCATTCCTTATATCTAAATGTCACAGTCAAGTACTTCTACTTATGCTCAAGTCCCAGGCCATGCTGTGCTATGATACATCCCAGACCCAGAGGAGAAAGGAAACCTCCTAATTTCTTTGAATAAAGCCCCGTAGCCTGGATCACGAAGGCTGCGGGACAGAACCAAGTAGAGAAAACCTCCCTCCCTCAGCCTCACTCGTAAATGCAGACCCCAATGTCCTCACTACAATAATAGCAGCTATCATCTCTCAGTAAATTAAAATCCTAAAAAAGCTTTTGAAAAAGCCTCAGTAGAGGAATGGAGGTATATTTCAAGAACATGCCAAATGGTATAGGGTAGTTTAATAGGTGCACAGGCAGAAATAAAAGGACAATAAAGGGTGGGAATATATTAGACATAACCTGAGCCTCCTCCCACCTCGCTGCCCCAGAGACCCAGAGGCCCCTGAGGATGACACCTGACCCAGGCCACTAGGATTCCAATCTTGGCCCCATCATTTCCTTTGTGACCTTACTGATATACCCAATTTAAGTGCCCCAGTTTCTATAACTGAAAAATGTTGATAATAATAGAACCTGCCTCCCGGGGTAGACATAAGGGAGGGGTAAATTAATATACATGAAGTGCTTAAAATGGCAAGAAGACAGTTCAGTTTCCTCTTGTTGGTATTTGCATTATTATTGTCTCTCTTGGTATCTTACTGAAGCCAGCTGTTTGAGATTTCCTCTCACTCTTTCTTCCAAAAGAGTGACCTAGACGGGCACCGGGGTGGCTCAGTTGGTTAAGTATTCCACTCTTGATTTGGGCTCAGGTCGTGATCTCAGGGTTCTAAGATGGAGCCCCAAGTTGGGATATACTCAGCAGGTGGTCAACTTGAGAGTCTCTCTCCCTCTGGCCCTCCCCACCCTCTCTAAAATAAATAAGTAAATAAACAATCAAATAAGTAAATAAATCTGAAGGAGAAAATGAATAAGAAGAGGAAGAGGAAGGAGGAGGAGGAGGAGGCAAGAGACCTAGATGGGGAGAAGGGAAGATGGGGAAAGTTTCTGTTGTGCTCAGAAGGCAGCATCCAGAGACTAACACTTATTTTGTTCAACCAGTGGGATTTTGTGTTTATTTACTATCACAGATTAAGGTAACAACGATGACGCTTAATTATTTGTCTAAAAAAGTTGTACAAGTCACTGCAGCTGTTTCAAGTTTGGTTTTCAATTCTTCATTTTCAAAGGCCTTTTATCTGTAAAAAGAAACAATCTGTCCTGAAGAAAATTCATTATTGTACACTGTTTACTACATTATTGTACACTGTTTACTACACTGTTTACTACATTTGAGAATGCACAAATAAAGGTTTTGTTTAAAAAATATATATATCAGGCCCAAAATGGAGTCATTTGTGCTAGACCCACCAAGACTTAATATCTTAAGCTAATTCCTGTTTCAACCTCCCTCAGAAATGTAGTCTTAACTGGTCAGTATGGAATTTTCTGGTCAGCACCAATGATGTAATCTGCCACATGGCTCCTTTCCCTCCTCCAAAAGAAAATGAAGTAATCCCCCTAATATACCCTTTTATCCTCAAAAGGAAGGTGACTTCACCCGGAGCAATTATTAAAAAAAAATTATGACTTAGTGGACTTGTCTTTAAAAACCTTTCCCTATCTGTAGCTTTGGAATGCCTTTCTAGTATTAGATAGGATGTTGGCTGATTCATGAATCATTTGATAAAACCAATTAGATCTCTAGAACTGACTCATTTCAATATATGTTGCTTAGCAGTCTTGACATTTCTAGTTAATTCTGAATATTTGAAGAAAATTCTGCCATCTTCCTATGTTTTCCCTTTTGAGATGGATTCAGTCTATTTATATTTTTCTTAAGAGAATAAGAAGATTCAAAGATGGTTTTCAGAAATATAAGCATCTTGCTTTCTTCTCTCATTTGGTCCCAGGAAATTTGAAATCTAAACGTCTTCAAATAGGAATTCTCAAATAATTATTTTCTGGAGTCTCTGTCATTTTAAAAGTACATGTGAAAAAACCCTCCCTGTAACTTTTAATTAATTTTTCATAAAAAGAAGTTACAAATAAAAGTATCAAAGCTGTCTTTTAAATTTTTTTTAAGATTTTATTTATTATTTGACAGAGATCACAAGTAGGCAGAGAGGCAGGATGAGAGAGAGGAGGAAGCAGGCTCCCTGCAGAGCAGAGAGCACAATGTGGGGCTTGATCCCAGGACCCTGGGATCATGACCCAAGCTGGAGGCAGAGGCTTATAACCCACTGAGCCACCCAGGTGCACTTTAAAATTTTCTTTTAATCTTCTAAATTTTTAAGAATTTTTAAGTTGGAAAGTTCTATGAGATAAGATTTTGGTGTATAATACTATACAACTTTTCTAGTCTTTTTTTCCAACAAAATATTCACTTTGTTGAAAGAACTCAGTTTTTTTCTTAGTTCAGTTGTTAAATTTTGAAAACAACATATATAATTTAAAATGGATGTTCTTGGACTAAAATATCCGAAAAGTTAAGACAATATTTAAATAAATATTGTCTGCATATCCCTGTGTTTTAAATATCACTGATAACCAAATGAGATTATATTTACGTTTACAATATGTTATAAGCATGCTACAAAAAGAAAGTTATTGAAAACTTAGAAAAATACATCAAGATTATTCACTGATCTAGGTCTTTTTTTTTTTTACATTTTTTAGGTTATTCCTTTGCTTTCTATCTCTCTGAAATAAAAATATAACAGAACTATTTGTTCTGTGTCTCCATTTCAGGCACAAAACCTCTGTAATTTCCAATGAAGATAGCAATAAAGGTTTCTTTTGTTATGTTAATGAGGTGGCTTTGGGCCCTAACCTAGGAACTGGGGCTGGTTGGCAGTGGGGTCAACTTGTGATTAGAGACATGGACCCTTGAGCCCCACCGGCCAGACCTCTGGGGAAAGAAGACAGCTGGACATGAGAATCAATGGAAAATAGTCAATAATGTAATCAATCATGCCTGGGATATGAAACCTTCATAAAACAATATTTCTCATAACATCGTGTATTTGTAAACCAGGCTTTGATTTTAGACTTTCTGTTTTAGCCAAACTAGCAAAAAGGGTGAGGTTTTTGTTTTGTTTTTGGACATTCTCATATTTGGAATCATAAGGGTTCTGTGCCCAATTCCACCACGGGTGTGGAAGGGGGTGTTCCACTCACCAACAATTTTCTGACACCAGCTAGGTGTGCTACAGTGTAACTCAAATCTGACACTATCTATGTGGACATAGGTACCTGGAGAGAGCAGGGGCTCAGTCCCACAAAATTGTCCCCCCACCACACACATATTACACACTTCAGACAAGAGTCACAAATCTGGGTTGTCACCTGTGCCTCCGACCAAACTATTCTAAGAATTATAGCCATTACTGTTATGGCTACCACTGTGGGATTGGCCTTGCATCAGACCGTACAAACCACACAATTTGTGCAAAAATGACACGAGAATGCTAGCAAGGTTTGGAATCAACAAACAGTCCTAGATCACAGATTTCATGAAAGAGTCTCTGACTTAGAAGAAGCCATAATATATATAGGAGAGAAGATCTTCCAAATATAAGGCTTCACCTTCTGTGTGATTAGAATGTTTCTTCCTTCTGTGTTACTCCTACACCTATAATGAATAAGAAATACCGTGCAACAAGATTTCACCATATTACTAGTCTTTATGGCAGTAATCTAACTGTGGATATTAAACAGCTTTGAGATTCTATTCAGGGCATTCCTTGCTATCCTTACAATCAGTTCCAAGAGTGAGGCTTGGATTAAAGGATTAATGATATTCTGTCTGATGTAAACCCCTTTGCTTGGATCAAAACACTGGTCTTGGCATTATAGGTGGAATGATGACACTTTATTGCTATAATCATTTTACGCTTACTCCTCAGATGCTCACGGAAATCTTTCTGACGACTAATGTTTCGAGAACTTGCAAAACGGATTTTCCTGCTTCTGCATTAACAAAAAGGGGGAAATGGAACCATCCTTCAGAATGATAGGCTGATTAAAATATCACTAATGAGAAATTGTACTGGTCACGCAAGCATGCTTGACGATGACCTTGAGAAAACAAGTACTAGCAGCAGGCCTACGTTGGAGAGGAGGATACACGTCCTTGAAGCCCAGCAGCTCAGGGTGTTTCCCTTTTCCATTGTCTCCCCTGCCTCATGAAAGCCTGCTGTTAGAATAATCCCTTTATTTGCCCTTGCTCAACCAAAAATTCCATGCTGCTGGGCCAGTTACAGCGTACTATCTTTACCTACAAGACTATGGTCGACGTAGGCCTCCCATTCCTTCTGGTTGACCTACAAGACCCATGACTAATGTATAACCTCCTCCTTTGTTGGACTGAGGAGTTTTTTGGTCAGCGTGGTCCCTGCTCCCTCCCTCTCCCAGGTGACTTGTTTGTTCCTCATTCTTCTCCTGAGTGTAGCAGGAAGCAGCCCCCAAATGCCTGGCAGAGGGAAGAGATGCACGGAGGGAGGCCTGGTGCTTGTGTGAAGTGGGATGTCACTCAGCACTCAGGGAGCTGTCTTACCCTCAAGGCAAAGCTGTCCTCTGTTGCCCAGAGCCACAATCTTTGATGACAGACCCATACTCTAGGCCAGGTGTGTCTTTACATTGCCCTAGGGCTGTGAAGCAAGAAGATTCCGTGGGGTCTGCAGTGGGAGAGGAGCAGTACTTCCAATAGACAAGGGTGAGTCTCCTCACTTTGCCCTCCCCAGGTCAGTGTTCTCCCAGGCCCATCCCCGAAACAGAAAACCTGCTCTCACTCTTCAAGGGTCTATCCTTCTAGCCCTGCCCGCTCTGCTGGGCCATGGGAACCTGGAAATTATGGTGTCGGGCTTCCCATGCCAGCACCCATTCAACTCCCAACTTTTGCCCACTTGACCCACAGAAGAGACTCAGGAGAGCTAAGCAGAGAAACTAGAACAGGCTTTAATTAATGAAATGAACACTACCTAAAGGTTCTTGGAAGAACATGGGGAGAAGGGAGGGGAAACCTGTGGGCAGCGGCAGGAGTCCCGGGAGCTGTGGGACTGGAGGCCAAAGGGACACGGATCTCCGTGTACTGTCCCAAGGCCCATGGCCCCTGGAATCACAGACAAGGCCTCAAACCCCCACCTTCCTTCAGAATGGTAGGTCAGGGATTGGGAAGTTTCCCCGATGTTGGCTGGCAGGCTGGGAGCCCGGTTTTGCTCCAGGACCGGGCTTGATTTGTGTCTCCCATTCCACACTAGTCTTGCACCGGTCACCTGGAAGGAAGTGCAACACCGGCTACTTCTGCAGGAAGCTATTGGCTCAGCCAAACCTCTGCCTCTTGGGCCCCAAGGAAGTGGGCTGTGATGTGGAGGCAAATGGCTTGTTGCACGGTGCAGCTCTCTTGCGTCCTATCAGGCGCTGGGCAGGGGATGAGGGGGTCTTGGTGGCAAGGGGGCTCTGGGCCTTGCTGACCAGGAAGGCGGGGCCACTAGGAGGAGACGCCAGGACACCCCCACCCCCACAGGCAGCCTTGCTGGCAGAGCTGCAGCCATCTGATCTGAACCTCTTCTTGGTCAGGTGCCTGGGGATGTAGCTGAAGGGAGGGGCACTCGAGGCTCCCGACACAGGCTGGTTTGTCATGCTGGCTCCAGCGGTTCCTGATAGGGTGCTCTGGCGTGGGCGGGCCCCTGTGTTCAGGCCCAGGCTTGCCCTGGAGCCCTGCAGGCCACTTGGGGCCCTGCTCATTCCTGTTGTGATGCTGAGAGCCCCAAAGCTGGAGCACAGAACTGCAACATCATCTCCTCTCCCCAAACCTGGGGGTGCTGCCGAAAGCCCCATGCTGATGGGGGCAGGCATTGTGCTGCCACCTGGGGTGTGGGGCTGCTGGCTGTTGGGCCGAGCATGGGACATGGCGCCGGGCACCTGGGGGGCAGCTGCCAAGCCAGGGGCAGTGGCTGTGCCAGAGACAGGTACAGCAGGGGAGGTAGCCGAACCTGGCTGGGCACTGGCACGAGTGCCCCGGGAGGCAGATGCGGGTAAGGGAACCACATAACCCGCCTGGGTGCCACTGCCCAAGGACAGTTAGGCTAGAGCTGTGCTCAGGGCCTGGAGTGGGTCTGGAGCCTGAGCTGCCAGCTGTCCATGCGGGGGAGAGCTGTGAAGGGTGCTGGCTCCGGGACACTGCCCACCAACAGCCCCGAGTGGGGCCTGGACAGTGGATCCCGGGTTGCCACTACCCCAAGGCAGTGCAGGCAGCCCTGTGGGGACTGTGACTGAGGCCATGCTGTCCCTGGACTACATCGAGAGGGCCTGGGTAGATGCAAAGTTGCTCCCACTGCAGCCAGGGTAAGACCCCAAGAAGAGAGGCTTGGAAGAAGGGGAGCAGTCCATGGAGGTGACCTGAGAGTCAGGGGCTGGCAGGGGAGCAGCCACTGCAGCAGGCAGGGCTAAGGCACTAGATGGCCAAGTCGGGCCACAGCTGCAGGTGGCCTCTGTGTCCCCTCAAAGAGCATTTTGGATGCGCTGGAGAACAGCTGTCTTTTCCTGGTCCAGGTCCTCAGCAGTCACTTGAAACCCCAGCTCAGGGGGAGACGGCAGCCTCAGAGGCTCCCCTTGCCTGTGTGGCAGCAGAGGAAACTTGCATTTTCGGGGCCCGGAACAGTCAGCTGGGGATGAGCAGTTCCTCTGCGTTGCCTTCTGCCCAGTGGTGGTATCGGCATCCTTTTCCAGCTGGTTCTTCTTCTGGCAAAGTGCAGGCACTCTGGCAGGACACAACGGGCTCTCTTGGCTGATTTTTGGGGGGAACTTGGGGGCCGCGAGGCCTGACTTGTGGGCAGACTCCTCTTCCTCCGCACTGGGTGGCAGCCCCTGGTGGAACTGTAGGAACTCGTGATGGAATTTCGAGTGGGGCAGGAGCTCCTATGGGAGCTGGGGGACTTCTTATTGCATGGGTCTTCTGAGCTGTCTTCCCGGGGGACGGCTCTCTGCAAAGGCCCAGGCCTGGGCACAAAGGAAGAGAGGCCTCTGTGGACTCCCAGGGGCCTAAATGCCCCCTGTGGGGCCCCAGTGCCTTTAGGGTCCTTTCTGTGAGTCTCTATCTGGGCTATCCCTTTGCCACTCTCTCTGGGGTCTCTGCATACCTGCTCCACTGTGGAGACATCGTGGACATTCCTGGGTGCTGAGGGCGGCAGCCCGGTGATGACCCACTTCTGCAGCACACAGGGGATGACCATGTCCACGATGGACTCGCAGTTGTGGCGGCAGGACACCTGCGATCCGGCAGCTGACAGCATCACCTTCAGCTGGCAGCCCCACCTGCAGGAGGAGGTGAGGAGCCCCAGAAGAAAGCACGGGGTCGCCAGGATCCCGGAGTACCTTCTCCAAGCTGCTAGGACTGAGCACGCTTGCCAGCTCGTGGGGTACTTGGAGGACCGCCTGCGAGTGGCCCCTGGGGCGTGGACCACCAGGCAAGCGCTGGGTGCCAAGAGTTGTCTGCGGCCACAGGGAGCCAGGTGGGGGCCCTGCAGAGCCCGGGGATGGGGGGAGGGGCACGGCCTGCTCAAGGAGGTGCCCATAGAGCAATTGGGTAAGGCCAGATGCTGAGGATAGCGAACTAGGCTTGCAGCGCTCTTCTTCAGCTGCCAAGTTGCAGCAGAAAACCTAGAGCACAATGCAGGGCCTGTTGCCAGGACACAGCTTTGGAACCTGGAACCTGAGGGAGCGCGCGTTCAGGAACCCCTGTGCATGCGCACAGCTTCTGTTGGGTCGCCGCCCAGTGCAAGAATCAGGCCTGCAGAGGCGCCGTGGAGGGGTCGACTCCCTGGTTCCCAACCCTCGGGGGCTTCACAGATCTCTCAGGCTTGAAGGCTGAACTGAGGAAGGGGAACGGGGGTGCAGTGGGTGCCAGCCATCTCCCCGGCTGGGACCCAAGCACTAAGGGACAAGAGCTGGTCTCATAGCCATGCCCTTGGGGACCTGTCAGGTGGGCATGGCAGGGCTGCACACATCCTCTCTTCCCTCAGCAAGTGCCCGCATTGCCTCCTTCTCTGGGTGTCAGGCCCTTTGGTTTTGGGTGACATCTTGGACGGTGGGCTCACATGTTGTGAGACTCTGGCCTCTAGGAGACGCTCTGAAAACCTTTAGGGTTCTTTCCCCATTTTGATTAATCCAGCAACAGGATGAAGGTCCAAGTGGGCTTTCCATTTTGCCTTTTGTCCACCATTCTTGTTCCAGTGCCCTTGGCCTACCCTTGCCATGCTCTTTGTGTACACTTGGCACACCCGCATCTGGGGTTACATATACAGCTGAGTCTCTCCTCTACTCTCAAGATCCCATGGACTGGATTCCATTCACAGAACTTTCCTTCTTTCTGACAGCACCCAGTGTGGAGTCTCCTTGGACAGTCCCCACAAGCAACCACTGAAACCCAAAGGGCAATCGTTTCTGGTAACACCCTCTCACAGAGACCCCAGCAGTCCCCTGGCACGTGTGGGTCCACACAGCAACGGGTGGTAAGCCCCCCGGTCAGCTATAGCTGCGATCCTGGTGGTCTCTGGGCTTTTCTTTCTTGCTGCTGCTGCCCGTCAGAACCGAATTTTCACCACTGACTGCGGCAACTGCCATGCCAAATTCTTCATGTCTGTTCATCCCTATCCAGTCCTCAGAGGCACATTAAGGAGGGAGTCTTCTCTTCCCTGCTCCATAGTTGTGGATGCTGAGACACGCAGATGATTCACTGCCTGTCCCAGGTCACCCAGCTGCTAGGCTGGTGCCAGCCTGAGTCCATGCTGAGAGCTGGGTCCTAGAGGCTTGCAGGCCTGGCTTGAACTCAGGCCATGAACTTCCCTCATCCATATAGGTCTTAGAGCTCGCTGGACAAGGGTGGGAAGAGGGAGAAAGTGCTGAGCAGTCCCCACACTGGGACTGGGGCCTGAGGGGGTCCGTTCCCTGTACCCTGGCCCTGACCCTGACAGCTACATTTGCAGTGTGGCCTATAGGCCGGGTGGACCCCTGTCTTCCACAGGGCCCCCTTTTGCCACTCTCCCAGGAAGTACGGCTTGGGCTTTAAGGATGCTGGCCTGAGCTTACAAGAAAGGTGGCCTGGGGGCTGAGAGATGATGCTGACTGCCGTGGACACAGTGGCAGGTAGTTGGGAAAGATGGGACAGCAAGCAGCAGAGAAGCAGAGAATGGACAGCACTACAGAAGGAGGTGGGAGGGGAGAGGAACAGAGGAGACTGACAACACACACACACACACACACACACACGCATATGCACATGCACATGCACACACAGAGAAACAGGGCAGATAGGAAAGAGGGGAGGAGCAGCGACCCAGGGATACAGTGAGGCCATCTAGATCCTGCCCTTCCTCCTGGCTGCACGTCAGGTCTCCAGTGGGCAGATCACCCCTGCTGTGTCCTAGTCAGTCTCTTCCTCATCTGCATAGCAGTTTGGTGGGATCCTGTTCCTGCTTGCATGAGTGGGTGGCATCTACCATCCCCTGTGTCCAGGGCTGGCCTAGTACCAGAGCTTTCATCTGCTCATAGCCCAACTCACACCAGGGGCACACAGAGAAACTTCAAGCAATGACAGCTCCTGAGGCTACAGACATGCTGCTGGGGGCTCAGGAGGCTGAAAACTTGGCATCGGAAGAGAATTTCTTTCCCTGGCGGTTTGCTGCTAAAAACGATTCCCCCCAGGCCAGGATCCACCTGTGTTCTTGGATAGTCTGTGGCCATGGAGCAGCAGGACAACCCCCACCCCATATGGGAAGCCTGGGAGGTGGGTTTCTGAAATCCTGAATTGTAATCCCATCGGTAATAGTCCAACAGTTTGCTTTGACTGAAGATTCTTTGTATTTGAACATGCTTTCCAATTGTTCAGTAATGGGAGTCCCAACATAACATGGCTCACATATTTTTATATGTGGGTATAGATTTTTATCTATCCGTAGAGAAAAATGACAAAATTCTTCGTTTTTAGAGGTTATTTCTCATATCTGAATTCATCTCTACACCCAGTGGGGGACTCAAACTCACAACCCTGAGACTAAGCATCACACACTCTACCGAATGAGCCATCTGGGCAGCTCGTCTTTTTAGAGGTTATTTCTAAAATTCTGCCTTAAAATTTTTTAAAGGTTTTATTTACATATTTGTTAGAGAGAGATGGAGAGCACAAGTAGGGGGGAGGGACCAAGGCAGAGGGAGAAAAAGACTCCCCTTTAAGCAGCAAGCCCTATGCGGGACTCCATTCCAGGACGCCGGCCTCATGACCTGAGAAGGCAGATGCTTAACACACTGAACCAGTCGGGTGTCCTGAAAATTCTGCTTTGAAATGTAACCTGGGCAATTATAAATTTATTTATTCTATTATTATTATTATTAATTTTAATATTTTATTTGCAAATTATTTATTTTCTTTTATTTTATTAATTTTATTTTTAATTTATTTTATCATTCATTTTAATTAATTTATTTATTTAAGATTTTTGAAATTTATTTGACACAGAGAGAGAGTGGTCACAAGTAGGCAAAGAGGTAGGCAGAGGGAGATGGGGAAGTTGGCTGCCTGCTGAGCAGGGAGCCTGATATGGGGCTCGATCCCAGGATCCTGGGATCACGACCTGAGCTGAATGCAGAGGATTAACCCACTGAGCCACCCAGGTGCCCTAGATTTGTTATCAAGTTACCTTACAATCAAAAGTTCACCTTTTAGTGTGCAGTCTGGAGGATAGTTTGATTTTTTGGCGGGGGTAGCTGTTGGGGCCTTGGAAAATGACAGGGTCCTTATGGAGCTCAGTCTGAAGTTGTTTTACCACGTAACAATGGACAGGGTATAATCGTAGAACTTAATGTTCCCTCTATTATCACCTGTGACAATATAGCTGAAATGGAGAAAAACATGTGTTTGGGAACTAACAGTAGTAAGTACCATCTCCGAACAGCTCATTTTGTGTCCAGCTCTGGAATCCAGGTGTTGTACAAATTTCACTTTAATACTGTGGCTGATTTTACAGTTATTCCACCTTACATCTGGGAAACTAAGGCTCAGAGAAGTTGAGAAATTTGCTCAAGGCCTGGGGTTGCCAGATTTAGCAAGTAAAAAATGCAGGATGCCCAATGAAATTTGAATTTCAGTGAAACAAGCAGTAATCTTTCAGTAGAAGTATATCCCAAATACCACTGCGGACCGACTTACACACGGCAGCCCCATCAGGCCCCGTGGCTAGACTGTGCAGGGACCCAGGGGTACCTAATGCAAAGTACACGCTCTGTCTCACTCTCCTCTTCCCACCCTCTCCCATCAGCCACATGCACAGAGGACATCAGAGTCTGTCCACCAGCCCTCTGAAATCACACAGCTTGACAAAAGCACACAATCCACTTTACAGGAGGGCACTGCTCTCAGAGCCATATAAAACCTGTCCAGTGGTCACAGCCAAAGGCAGTGTCCTGTGACATAATGGCTTTTATTTCCAGTTCCCAGATCCATCCCAAATGCGTTTTTTTTAAGCTTCTGGCATAAGTCTAATCACGGTGGGGGGGGCAGGATGGGGGATGAATTTCCTCTGATAGATGCAAAGTGATTAAATGCAGTTTCTGATTGATCAGCAAGGCAGGTGTGCAGAATAATTGGCAAGAACATCTTTCACTGCCCTCTGCTGGAAAGAAATGGCGAAACAGGCCAAGTGTTTTCAAGATCCTGGTGGGCTCCCTGGTCCTGGCTGGGTTTTATTTACCATGGAGAGAGGGGAGTACAGGCCTGGTCTTCACTGGGCCCTAGCCCCCCAACTAATTAAAGGCTGATTCATCATCAGCTGCAATTCTTCTACTGTATTTTATACACCCCTGAGTGAGGACAATTTGCATTTTTCTTGGTAAAGACATGCCAGGGCCTCACTGCTTTCTGTATTAAAAGAAATGGAAAAAAAAAAAAAAAGTAGGGCTTTTGGAAAGCAGACGGCACAGTGACTCCAAACACATGTGCATGGTTCCTGTCATGAGGCAGAGTCCTCTGTCCCTGTCGGGAACTTCTCAAGCATACTGATAATGATTATTTCACCTAGAGCTCCCCTGTGCCAGACAAGGTGCTAGAGTTTTACGTGGCTTGTCTCACAAAAATTCTCATAAAATCACTCTGAGGGAGAGTGTCATCCTGCCCATTTTGAACGTGGAAAAATGGAGGCTCAGCCAAGTTCAGTCCCTTGCCCCAAGTCATTCAGCAAGGCAGGGATACATCTGGAATGTGAGCCCCTTTCTGTTTGAGACTAAGGCCTTTAATGACCCTCTCTGAGCCCCCACAGCCTCTTCAGTCAGCAAATTTTATAAAGTTCTGTTGTATTTCATCTTTTCATAATGGGTAAGTGTTGTTTTATAATCAAAAGAAACAATATAGCTATTTATGTCATTTCCTTAAAATTAAAGTACATAATATTTAGGGTTAAAATAACTCTAATTAACGTGGAAGGAAAAAACCAACGTTTTTTTTCACCAACACAAAGGGGTTCTTTAAAAGTAATACATGGCCATGATTTAAAAAAAAAAAAAAAGGCAAACCAGGGAGTAGTCAAGATGGCGGAGAAGTAACAGGCTGAGACAACATCAGATAGCAGGAGATCAGCAAGATAGCTTATCAAACCATCCCAAACACCTGCAAATCCAACAGGAGACCGAATAGAAGAAGAGCAGCAATTCTAGAAACAGAAAATCAACCACTTTCTGAAAGGTAGGACCAGCGGAAAAGTGACTCCAAAGCGATGAGGAGATAGACCGCAGGGGGAGGAGCTGGCTCCCGGCTAGCGGCAGAGCAATGCAGCACAAAATCAGAACTTTTAAAAGTCTGCTCCACTGAGTAACATCGCTCTAGAGGCTATGCTGGGGTGAAGCCCATGCCAGAAGAGCATGGCCTCAGGTCCCTCAGGCTCACAGAAGGATCAGGGCTGTCTGAGTGTTGCAGAGCTCATAGGTATTAGAGTGGGGAAGCCGGCTACAGAGATGGAGTCAAGGAGCGAGCTCTCAGCTCGGGTTTAACTTATCGTGATCCATGGAACAGGCCACTGCTCTGTGAGCAGGGACCCCACAAGATCCGGGGAGACCCCCCCCCCCGGAAGACCTCAGGGATTGGCAGGGTTCAGAGACTCCAGGCACGGTCATGTGCCAGAGACAGAGAAGCTTGGTCACAGGTTGGAGGCCAGGGAGATGGGAGTGATTGAGCGCTTTTCTCCAAGGGCACACTGAGGAGTAGGGCCCCGAGCTCTCGGCTACTCTGGGCCAAAGATTGGGAGGCCACCATTTTCATTCCTGACCTCTGGAACTCTACGGAAAGTGTTCAGGGACAGTGAACCCGAGCGGATAACTTAGCCTTGCCCCTGGTAAGGACAGTGCATTTCCACCTTGGGCAAAGACACTTGAGAATCACTATAATATGCACCTCCCCCAGAAGGTCAACAAGAAATCCAGCCAAGACCAAGTTCATGTACCAAGAGAACAGCGGAATTCCAGAGGAGGAGAAAGCAAAGCATGGAATTCATGGCTTTCTCCCCATGATTCTTTAGTCTTGCAAAGTTAATACTTTTTTTTAATTTTATTTTTTTCTTCCACTAATTTTTTTTAACTTTTACCCTTTCCTCTTTTAATGTTTTTAACTGGTTTCTCTTAACAATACCTTTCATTTAAAAAAATATTTTTTGGAACCTTCATTATTAAAGTCATATTTTATCCTTCATTGTATCTAACTTTATTTTTTGTTTACACATAGGGTTTTTTCTTCTAAAAAAAATTGGGGTTACAACCTCTTCTAATAGATCAAAATACACCCTAAATCTAACACAGGGCTTTGTTATAGTCTCCAGCCAGAGCAAATTGTCTCCAATTTCTTTTTCTTTATTCTCCCAACCAATTTCTCCTTATCGACTCCTTTTATATAAATATAAAAAAATTTTCATCTTTATAATAATATTCCATCCCTTTATTGTGTTTACCCTTATATATGTTTTTCATTCTTTAAAATTTTGGGAGGTGGTTTCTTCTAAGAGACCAAAATACTCCCAAAATTAAGTGGGTGACCCTGTTCTATTCAACAGTCTAATATATTTTTTCTTTATTTGTTTACTGTTTAAATTTTTTTCTGATCTTCTTTTTACCCCCTTTCTTCCCACCATGATTTGGGGTCTCTTCTGATTTGGTTAAAGCACATTTTCCTGGGGTCTTTGCCACCCTTTTAGTGTTTTATTCGCTCCTTCATATATTCTTATCTGGATAAAATGACAAGGCAGAAAAACTCACCACAAAACAACAACAACAACAACAACAACAACAGAACAAGAAGAGGCAGTACCGAAAGCTAGGGACCTAATCAATACAGACATTGGTAATGTGTCAGATCTAGAGTCCAGAATGATGATTCCCAAGGTGCTAGCCAGTCTTGAAAAAGGCATGGAAGATTTTAGAGAAATGCTGTCTGGAGAAATAAAAGCCCTTTCTGGAGAAATAAAGGAACTAAAATCTAACCAAGTTGAACTCAAAAACGCTGTTAATAAGGTGCAATAAAAAAATGGAGGCTCTCACTGCTAGGATAAATGAGGCAGAAGAGAGAATTAGTGATATAGAAGACCAAATGACAGAGAATAAAGAAGCTGAGCAAAAGAGAGACAAACAACTACTGGACAATGAGGGGAGAAATCGAGAGATAAGTGATATCGTAAGACGAAAGAACATCAGAATAATTGGGATTCCAGAAGAAGAAGAAAGAGAGGGAGAGCAGAAGGTATATTGGAGAGAATTATTGTAGAGAATTTCCCTAATATGGCAAAGGGAAAAAGCATCAAAATCCAGGAGGTTCCAGGAGAGAACCCCCCTCAAAATTAGTAAGAATAGGTCCACACCCTGTCATCTAATAGTAAAATTTACAAGTCTTAGAGACAAAGAGAAAATTCTTAAAGCATCACAAGACAAGAAGTTTGTAACATACAAAGGTAAAAACATTAGATTGGCAGCAGACTTATCAACAGAGACCTGGCAGGCCAGAAAGAACTGGCATGATATATTCAGAGCACTAAATGACAAAAATATGAAGCCAAGAATCCTATATCCAGCTAGGCTATCACTGAAAATAGAATGAGAGATAAAAAACCTTCCAGGACAAACAAAAACAAAGAATCTGTAAACACCAAACCAGCTCTACAGAAAATATTGAAAGGGGTCTTCTAAGCAATGAGAGAACCTAAAAATATTAGACCAGAAAGGAACAGAGACAGTATATAGTAATAGTCACCATAAAGGCAATACAATGGCATTAAATTCATATCTCTCAATAGTTACCTGAAATGTAAATGGGCTAAATGCCCCAATCAAAAGACACAGGGTATCAGAGTGGATAAAAAAAAATCAATAGGTTGTCTATGAGAAACTCATTTTAGACCCAAAGTCACCTCCAAATTTAAAGTGAGGGGGTGGAAAACAATTTACCATGCTGATGGACATCAAAAGAAAGCTGGGGTGGCAATCCTTATATCAGATCAATTAGATTTTAAGCTAAAGACTATAGTAAGAGACAAGGAAGGACACTATATCATACTCAAAGGGTCTGTCCAGGAAGAAGATCTAACAATTTTAAATATCTAGGCCCCTATCATGGGAGCAGCCAACTATATAAACCAATTAAGAACAAAATCAAAGAAATACATCGACCATAATACAAAAATAGTAGGGGAATTTAACACTCCCCTCACTGAAATGGACAGATCATCCAAGCAAAAGATCAACAAGGAAATAAAGGCCTTAATGAGACACTGGACCAGACAGATATCACTGATCTATTCAGAACATTCCATCCCAAAGCAACAGAATACACATTCTTCTTTAGTGCACATGGAACATTCTCCAGAATAGATGACATCCTGGGCCATACATCAGGTCTCAAGTGGTATCAAAAGATTGGGATCAGGGGGGAGGAGTCAAGATGGCGGAGAAGTAGCAGGCTGAGACTGCTTCAGCTAGCCGGAGATCAGCTAGATAGCTTATCTAAAGATTGCAAACACCTGAAAATCCATCGGCAGATCGAAGAGAAGAAGAACAGCAATTCTGGAAACAGAAAAACAACCACTTTCTGAAAGGTAGGACCGGCGGAGAAGTGAATCCAAAGCGACGGGAAGATAGACCCCGGGGGGAGGGGCCGGCCCCCAGCAAGCAGCGGAGCAACGGCGCACAAAATCAGGACTTTTAAAAGTCTGTTCCGCTGAGGGACATCGCTCCAGAGGCTAAACCGGGGCGAAGCCCACGCGGGTTCAGCGTGGCCTCAGGTCCCGCAGGGTCACAGAAGGATCAGGGGTGTCTGAGTGTCGCAGATCTTGCGGGTATTGGAATGGGAAAGCCGGCTACAGAGACAGAGCCGACAGTAAGCTCACAGCTCGGTGTTACCTTGAACTGGTCGCAGGCTCGGAGAGCTCGGAGCGGGGCCGGAGGTCAGGCAGACGGGAGTAACTGGGCGCTGTTCTCTGAGGGCACACTGAGGCGTGCGGCCCTGGGCTCTCGGCTCCTCCGGGCTGGAGACCAGGAGGCCGCCATTTGTATTCCCGTCCTCCGGAACTCTACGGAAAGCGCTCAGGGAACAAAAGCTCCTGAAAGCAAACCCGAGCGGATTACACACCCCGGCCCCGGGTAAGGGCGGTGTAATTCGCCTAGGGCAAAGACACTTGAGAATCACTACAACAGACCCCACCCCCAGAAGATCAACAAGAAATCCAGCCGAGACCAAGTTCACCTACCAAGGAGTGCGGTTTCAATACCAAGGAGAGCAGCAGAATTCCAGAGGAGGAGAAAGCCAAGCACGGAACTCATGGCTTTTTCCCTGTGATTTTTTTTTTTAGTCTTGCAGTTAATTTAATTTTTTTCTTTTTCATTTTTTGTTTTATTTTTTTTCTCGCCTTCGGGTAAAATTTTTTTTTTAAACTGTTACCTTTTTCTTTTTTAACGATTTTTTACCAGTTTATCTAATATATATATTTTTTCTTTTTTACATTTTTCTTAGGTGTTTTCCTTTTTTTTTAAAATTCTTTTCTTTTCTTTTTCTTTTTTTTTTCTTTTTTCTTTTTTTTCCTTTCTTCCTTTTTGAACCTCTTTTTATCCCCTTTCTCCCCCCTCACAATTTTGGATCTCTTCTAATTTGGTTAAAGCATTTTTTCCTGGGGTTGTTGCCACCCTTTTAGTATTTTACTTGCCCCTTCATATACTCTTATCTGGACAAAATGACAAGACGGAAAAATTCAACACAAAAAAAGAACAAGAGGCAGTACCGAAGGCTAGGGACCTAATCAATACAGACATTGGTAATATGTCAGATCTAGAGTTCAGAATGACAATTCTCAAGGTTCTAGCCGGGCTCGAAAAAGGCATGGAAGATATTAGAGAAACCCTCTTGAGAGATATAAAAGCCCTTTCTGGAGAAATAAAAGAACTAAAATCTAACCAAGTTGAAATCAAAAAAGCTATTAATGAAGTGCAATCAAAAATGGAGGCTCTCACTGCTAGGATAAATGAGGCAGAAGAAAGAATTAGTGATATAGAAGACCAAATGACAGAGAATAAAGAAACTGAGCAAAAGAGGGACAAACAGCTACTGGACCACGAGGGGAGAATTCGAGAGATAAGTGACACCATAAGACGAAACAACATTAGAATAATTGGGATTCCAGAAGAAGAAGAAAGAGAGAGGGGAGCAGAAGGTATACTGGAGAGAATTATTGGGGAGAATTTCCCCAATATGGCAAAGGGAACGAGCATCAAAATTCAGGAGGTTCAGAGAACGCCCCTCGAAATCAATAAGAATAGGCCCACACCCCGTCACCTAATAGTAAAATTTACAAGTCTCAGTGACAAAGAGAAAATCCTGAAAGCAGCCCGGGAAAAGAAGTCTGTAACATACAATGGTAAAAATATTAGATTGGCAGCTGACTTATCCACAGAGACCTGGCAGGCCAGAAAGAGCTGGCATGATATTTTCAGAGCACTAAACGAGAAAAACATGCAGCCAAGAATACTATATCCAGCTAGGCTATCATTGAAAATAGAAGGAGAGATTAAAAGCTTCCAGGACAAACAAAAACTGAAAGAATTTGCAAATACCAAACCAGCTCTACAGGAAATCTTGAAAGGAGTCCTCTAAGCAAAGAGAGAGCCTACAAGTGGTATATCAGAAAGGAACACAGACCATATACAGTAACAGTCACCTTACAGGCAATACAATGGCACTAAATTCATATCTCTCAATAGTTACCCTGAATGTTAATGGGCTAAATGCCCCTGTCAAAAGACACAGGGTATCAGAATGGATAAAAAAACAAAACCCATCTATATGTTGCCTCCAAGAAACTCATTTTAAGCCCGAAGACACCTCCAGATTTAAAGTGAGGGAGTGGAAAAGAATTTACCATGCTAATGGACATCAGAAGAAAGCAGGAGTGGCAATCCTTATATCAGATCAATTAGATTTTAAGCCAAAGACTATAATAAGAGACGAGGAAGGACACTATATCATACACAAAGGGTCTGTCCAACAAGAAGGTTTAACAATTTTAAATATCTATGCCCCCAACGTGGGAGCAGCCAACTATATAAACCAATTAATAACAAAATCAAAGAAACACATCAACAATAATACAATAATAGTAGGGGACTTTAACACTCCCCTCACTGAAATGGACAGATCATCCAAGCAAAAGATCAGCAAGGAAATAAAGGCCTTAAACGACACACTGGACCAGATGGACATCACAGATATATTCAGAATATTTCATCCCAAAGCAACAGAATACACATTCTTCTCTAGTGCACATGGAACATTCTCCAGAATAGATCACATCCTCGGTCCTAAATCAGGACTCAACCGGTATCAAAAGATTGGGATCATTCCCTGCATATTTTCAGACCACAATGCTCTAAAGCTAGAACTCAACCACAAAAGGAAGTTTGGAAAGAACCCAAATACATGGAGACTAAACAGCATCCTTCTAAAGAATGAATGGGTCAACCGGGAAATTAAAGAAGAATTGAAAAAAATCATGGAAACAAATGATAATGAAAATACAACGGTTCAAAATCTGTGGGACACAACAAAGGCAGTCCTGAGAGGAAAATATATAGCAGTACAAGCCTTTCTCAAGAAACAAGAAAGGTCTCAGGTACACAACCTAACCCTACACCTAAAGGAGCTGGAGAAAGAACAAGAAAGAAACCCTAAGCCCAGCAGGAGAAGAGAAATCATAAAGATCAGAGCAGAAATCAATGAAATAGAAACCAAAAAAACAATAGAACAAATCAACGAAACTAGGAGCTGGTTCTTTGAAAGAATTAATAAAATTGATAAACCCCTGGCCAGAGTTATCAAAAAGAAAAGAGAAAGGACCCAAATAAATAAAATCATGAATGAAAGAGGAGAGATCACAACTAACACCAAAGAAATACAAACTATTATAAGAACATACTATGAGCAACTCTATGCCAATAAATTTGACAATCTGGAAGAAATGGATGCATTCCTAGAAACATATAAACTACCACAACTGAACCAGGAAGAAATAGAAAGCCTGAACAGACCCATAACCAGTAAGGAGATTGAAACAGTCATTAAAAATCTCCAAACAAACAAAAGCCCAGGGCCAGACGGCTTCCCGGGGGAATTCTACCAAACATTTAAAGAAGAACTAATTCCTATTCTCCTGAAACTGTTCCAAAAAATAGAAATGGAAGGAAAACTTCCAAACTCATTTTATGAGGCCAGCATCACCTTGATCCCAAAACCAGACAAGGATCCCACCAAAAAAGAGAGCTATAGACCGATATCCTTGATGAACACAGATGCGAAAATACTCAACAAAATACTAGCCAATAGGATTCAAAAGTACATTAAAAAGATTATTCACCACGACCAAGTGGGATTTATTCCAGGGCTGCAAGGTTGGTTCAACATCCGCAAATCAGTCAATGTGATACAACACATCAATAAAAGAAAGAACAAGAACCATATGATACTCTCAATAGATGCTGAAAAAGCATTTGACAAAGTACAGCATCCCTTCCTGATCAAAACTCTTCAAAGTGTAGGGATAGAGGGCACATACCTCAATCTCATCAAAGCCATCTATGAAAAACCCACCGCAAATATCATTCTCAATGGAGAAAAACTGAAAGCTTTTCCGCTAAGGTCAGGAACACGGCAGGGATGTCCATTATCACCACTGCTATTCAACATAGTACTAGAGGTCCTAGCCTCAGCAATCAGACAACAAAAGGAAAATCATCCAAATCGGCAAAGAAGAAGTCAAATTATCACTCTTCGCAGATGATATGATACTATATGTGGAAAACCCAAAAGACTCCACTCCAAAACTGCTAGAACTTATACAGGAATTCAGTAAAGTGTCAGGATATAAAATCAATGCACAGAAATCAGTTGCATTTCTCTACACCAACAGCAAGACAGAAGAAAGAGAAATTAAGGAGTCAATCCCATTTACAATTGCACCCAAAACCATAAGATACCTAGGAATAAACCTAACCAAAGAGACACAGAATCTATACTCAGAAAACTATAAAGTACTCATGAAAGAAATTGAGGAAGACACAAAGAAATGGAAAAATGTTCCATGCTCCTGGATTGGAAGAATAAATATTGTGAAAATGTCTATGCTACCTAAAGCAATCTACACATTTAATGCAATTCCTATCAAAGTACCATCCATCTTTTTCAAAGAAATGGAACAAATAATGCTAAAATTTATATGGAACCAGAAAAGACCTCGAATAGCCAAAGGGATATTGAAAAAGAAAGCCAACGTTGGTGGCATCACAATTCCGGACTTCCAGCTCTATTACAAAGCTGTCATCATCAAAACAGCATGGTACTGGCACAAAAACAGACACACAGATCAATGGAACAGAATAGAGAGCCCAGAAATAGACCCTCAACTCTATGGTCAACTAATCTTCGAAAAAGCAGGAAAGAATGTCCAATGGAAAAAAGACAGCCTCTTCAATAAATGGTGCTGGGAAAATTGGACAGCCACATGCAGAAAAATGAAATTGGACCATTTCCTTACACCACACACAAAAATAGACTCAAAATGGATGAAGGACCTCAATGTGCGAAAGGAATCCATCAAAATCCTTGAGGAGAACACAGGCAGCAACCTCTTTGACCTCTGCCGCAGCAACATCTTCCTAGGAACAACGCAAAAGGCAAGGGAAGCAAGGGCAAAAATGAACTATTGGGATTTCATCAAGATCAAAAGCTTTTGCACAGCAAAGGAAACAGTGAACAAAATCAAAAGACAACTGACAGAATGGGAGAAGATATTTGCAAACGACATATCAGATAAAGGACTAGTGTCCAGAATCTATAAAGAACTTAGCAAACTCAACACCCAAAGAACAAATAATCCAATCAAGAAATGGGCAGAGGACATGAACAGACATTTCTGCAAAGAAGACATCCAGATGGCCAACAGACACATGAAAAAGTGCTCCATATCACTCGGCATCAGGGAAATACAAATCAAAACCACAATGAGATATCACCTCACACCAGTCAGAATGGCTAAAATCAACAAGTCACAAAATGACAGATGCTGGCGAGGATGCAGAGAAAGTGGAACCCTCCTACACTGTTGGTGGGAATGCAAGCTGGTGCAGCCACTCTGGAAAACAGCATGGAGGTTCCTCAAAATGTTGAAAATAGAACTGCCCTATGACCCAGCAATTGCACTATTGGGTATTTACCCTAAGGATACAAACGTAGTGATCCAAAGGGGCACATGCACCCGAATGTTTATAGCAGCAATGTCCACAATAGCCAAACTATGGAAAGAACCTAGATGTCCATCAACAGATGAATGGATCAAGAAGATGTGGTATATATACACAATGGAATACTATGCAGCCATCAAAAGAAATGAAATCTTGCCATTTGCGACAACATGGATGGAACTAGAGCGTATCATGCTTAGCGAAATAAGTCAAGCAGAGAAAGACAACTATCATATGATCTCCCTGATATGAGGAAGTGGTGATGCAACATGGGGGCTTAAGTGGGTAGGAGAAGAATCAATGAAACAAGATGGGATTGGGAGGGAGACAAACCATAAGTGACTTTTAATCTCACAAAACAAACTGAGGGTTGCTGGGGGGAGGGGGTTTGGGAGAAGGGGGTGGGATTATGGACATTGGGGAGGGTATGTGCTTTGGTGAGTGCTGTGAAGTGTGTAAACCTGGTGATTCACAGACCTGTACCCCTGGGGATAGAGTATTATGCCTCCATCAGAAAGGATGAATACCCAACTTTTGTAGCAACATGGACGGGACTGGAAGAGATTATGCTGGGTGAAATAAGTCAAGCAGAGAGAGTCAATTATCATATGGTTTCACTTATTTGTGGAGCATAACAAATAGCATGGAGGACATGGGGACTTAGAGTGGAGAAGGGAGTTGGGGGAAATTGGAAGCGGAGGTGAACCATGAGAGACTATGGACTCTGAAAAACAATCTGAGGGTTTTGAAGGGACGGGGGGTGGGAGGTTGGGGTACCAGGTGGTGGGTATTATAGAGGGCACGGATTGCATGGAGCACGGGGTGTGGTGCAAAAATAATGAATACTGTTATGCTGGAAATTTAAAAAAAAAAATTCAAAAAAAAAAATCTCCAAACAAACAAGAGCCCAGGGCCAGACAGCTTCCCAGGGGAATTCTACCAAATATTTAAAGAATAATTAATTCTTATTTCCTGAAACTGTTCCAAAAACAAAAACAAAAACAAAACAAAACAAAACAAAAGAAATGCAAGGAAGACTTCCAAACTCATTTTATGAGGCCAGCATCACCTTGATCCCAAAACCAGACAAGGATCCCATCAAAAAAGAGAATTTAAGACCAATATCCTTGATGAACAGAAATGTGAAAATTCTCACCAAAATACTAGCCAATAGGATCCAACAGAACATTAAAAGGATTATTCACCACAACCAAGTGGGATTTATTCCAGAGCTGCAAGGTCGGTTCGACATCCGCAAATCAATCAATGTGATAAAATACATTAATAAAAGAAAGAACAAGAACATATGATAATCTCAATAGGTGCTGAAAAAGCATTTGACAAAGTACAGCATCTCTTCCTGATCAAAACTCTTCAAAGTGTAAGGATAGCGGGTACATACCTCAATATCATCAAAGCCATTTATGAAAAACCCACTGCAAATATCATTCTCAATGGAGAAAAACTGAGAGCTTTTCTGCTAAGGTCAGGAACATGGCAGGGATGTTCATTATCACCACTGCTATTCAACATAGTCCTAGAAGTCCTAGCCTCAGCCATCAGATAACAAAAAGAAATTAAAGGCATCCAAATCAGCAAAGAAGAAGTCAAACTATTACACTTTGCAGTAGATATGATACTGTATGTGGAAAACCCAAAGACTCCACTCCACATCTGCTAGAACTTGTACAAGAATTCAGTGTCAGGATATAAAATCAATGCACAGAAATCAGTTACATTTCTTTACACCAACAACATGACAGAAGACCGAAAAATTAAGGAGTCAATCCCATTTACAATTGTACCCAAAACCATAAGATACCTAGGAACAAACCGAACCAAAGAGGCAAGGATCTATACTCAGAAAACTATAAAGAACTCATGAACGAAATTGAGGAAGACACAAAGAAATGGAAAAATGTTCCACGCTCGTGGAGTGGAAGAACAAATATTGTGAATATGTCTATGCTACCTGAAGCAATCTACACATTTAATGCAATCCCTATCAAAATCCCATCCATTTTTTTTTTCAAAGAAATGAAAGAGAAGCCAAAGTTGGGGTCAACACCATTACAGACTTCAAGCTCTGTTACAAAGCTGTCATCATCAAGACAGTATGGTACTGGCACAAAAACAGACACATAGATCAATGGAACAGAATAGAGAGCCCAGAAATAGATCCTCAACTCTATAGTCAACTAATCTTTGACAAAACAGGAAAGAATGTCCAATGGAAAAAAGACAGCCTCTTCAACAAATGGTGTTGGGAAAATTGGACAGCCACAGGCAGAAAAATGAAACTGGACCATTTCCTTACACCACACATGAAAATTGACTAAAAATGGATGAAGGACCTCAGTGTGAGAAAGGTATCCATAAAAACCCTTTAGAAGAACACAGGCAGCAACCTCTTCAGCCTCAGCCACAGCAACTTCTTCCTAGGAACATTGCCGAAGGCAAGGGAAGCAAGGGCAAAAATGAACTATTGGGATTTCATCAAGATCAAAAGCTTTTGCACAGCAAAGAAAACAGTAAACAGGGCCAAAAGACAAGTGACAGAATGGAAGAAGATATTTGCAAATGACCTATCAGATAAAGGACCAGTATCCAAAATCTATAAAGAGCTTCTCAAACTCAACACCCAAAGAACAAATAATCCAATCAAGAAATGGGCAGAGGACATGAACAGACATTTCTGCAAAGAAGACATCCAGATGGCCAACAGACACATGAAAAAGTGCTCCATATCACTCGGCATCAGGGAAATACAAATCAAAACCACAATGAGATATCACCTCACACCAGTCAGAATGGCTAAAATCAACAAGTCACAAAATGACAGATGCTGGCGAGGATGCAGAGAAAGTGGAACCCTCCTACACTGTTGGTGGGAATGCAAGCTGGTGCAGCCACTCTGGAAAACAGCATGGAGGTTCCTCAAAATGTTGAAAATAGAACTGCCCTATGACCCAGCAATTGCACTATTGGGTATTTACCCTAAGGATACAAACGTAGTGATCCAAAGGGGCACATGCACCCGAATGTTTATAGCAGCAATGTCCACAATAGCCAAACTATGGAAAGAACCTAGATGTCCATCAACAGATGAATGGATCAAGAAGATGTGGTATATATACACAATGGAATACTATGCAGCCATCAAAAGAAATGAAATCTTGCCATTTGCGACAACATGGATGGAACTAGAGCGTATCATGCTTAGCGAAATAAGTCAAGCAGAGAAAGACAACTATCATATGATCTCCCTGATATGAGGAAGTGGTGATGCAACATGGGGGCTTAAGTGGGTAGGAGAAGAATCAATGAAACAAGATGGGATTGGGAGGGAGACAAACCATAAGTGACTTTTAATCTCACAAAACAAACTGAGGGTTGCTGGGGGGAGGGGGTTTGGGAGAAGGGGGTGGGATTATGGACATTGGGGAGGGTATGTGCTTTGGTGAGTGCTGTGAAGTGTGTAAACCTGGTGATTCACAGACCTGTACCCCTGGGGATAGAGTATTATGCCTCCATCAGAAAGGATGAATACCCAACTTTTGTAGCAACATGGACGGGACTGGAAGAGATTATGCTGGGTGAAATAAGTCAAGCAGAGAGAGTCAATTATCATATGGTTTCACTTATTTGTGGAGCATAACAAATAGCATGGAGGACATGGGGACTTAGAGTGGAGAAGGGAGTTGGGGGAAATTGGAAGCGGAGGTGAACCATGAGAGACTATGGACTCTGAAAAACAATCTGAGGGTTTTGAAGGGACGGGGGGTGGGAGGTTGGGGTACCAGGTGGTGGGTATTATAGAGGGCACGGATTGCATGGAGCACGGGGTGTGGTGCAAAAATAATGAATACTGTTATGCTGGAAATTTAAAAAAAAAAATTCAAAAAAAAAAATCTCCAAACAAACAAGAGCCCAGGGCCAGACAGCTTCCCAGGGGAATTCTACCAAATATTTAAAGAATAATTAATTCTTATTTCCTGAAACTGTTCCAAAAACAAAAACAAAAACAAAACAAAACAAAACAAAAGAAATGCAAGGAAGACTTCCAAACTCATTTTATGAGGCCAGCATCACCTTGATCCCAAAACCAGACAAGGATCCCATCAAAAAAGAGAATTTAAGACCAATATCCTTGATGAACAGAAATGTGAAAATTCTCACCAAAATACTAGCCAATAGGATCCAACAGAACATTAAAAGGATTATTCACCACAACCAAGTGGGATTTATTCCAGAGCTGCAAGGTCGGTTCGACATCCGCAAATCAATCAATGTGATAAAATACATTAATAAAAGAAAGAACAAGAACATATGATAATCTCAATAGGTGCTGAAAAAGCATTTGACAAAGTACAGCATCTCTTCCTGATCAAAACTCTTCAAAGTGTAAGGATAGCGGGTACATACCTCAATATCATCAAAGCCATTTATGAAAAACCCACTGCAAATATCATTCTCAATGGAGAAAAACTGAGAGCTTTTCTGCTAAGGTCAGGAACATGGCAGGGATGTTCATTATCACCACTGCTATTCAACATAGTCCTAGAAGTCCTAGCCTCAGCCATCAGATAACAAAAAGAAATTAAAGGCATCCAAATCAGCAAAGAAGAAGTCAAACTATTACACTTTGCAGTAGATATGATACTGTATGTGGAAAACCCAAAGACTCCACTCCACATCTGCTAGAACTTGTACAAGAATTCAGTGTCAGGATATAAAATCAATGCACAGAAATCAGTTACATTTCTTTACACCAACAACATGACAGAAGACCGAAAAATTAAGGAGTCAATCCCATTTACAATTGTACCCAAAACCATAAGATACCTAGGAACAAACCGAACCAAAGAGGCAAGGATCTATACTCAGAAAACTATAAAGAACTCATGAACGAAATTGAGGAAGACACAAAGAAATGGAAAAATGTTCCACGCTCGTGGAGTGGAAGAACAAATATTGTGAATATGTCTATGCTACCTGAAGCAATCTACACATTTAATGCAATCCCTATCAAAATCCCATCCATTTTTTTTTTTCAAAGAAATGAAAGAGAAGCCAAAGTTGGGGTCAACACCATTACAGACTTCAAGCTCTGTTACAAAGCTGTCATCATCAAGACAGTATGGTACTGGCACAAAAACAGACACATAGATCAATGGAACAGAATAGAGAGCCCAGAAATAGATCCTCAACTCTATAGTCAACTAATCTTTGACAAAACAGGAAAGAATGTCCAATGGAAAAAAGACAGCCTCTTCAACAAATGGTGTTGGGAAAATTGGACAGCCACAGGCAGAAAAATGAAACTGGACCATTTCCTTACACCACACATGAAAATTGACTAAAAATGGATGAAGGACCTCAGTGTGAGAAAGGTATCCATAAAAACCCTTTAGAAGAACACAGGCAGCAACCTCTTCAGCCTCAGCCACAGCAACTTCTTCCTAGGAACATTGCCGAAGGCAAGGGAAGCAAGGGCAAAAATGAACTATTGGGATTTCATCAAGATCAAAAGCTTTTGCACAGCAAAGAAAACAGTAAACAGGGCCAAAAGACAAGTGACAGAATGGAAGAAGATATTTGCAAATGACCTATCAGATAAAGGACCAGTATCCAAAATCTATAAAGAGCTTCTCAAACTCAACACCCAAAGAACAAATAATCCAATCAAGAAATGGGCAGAGGACATGAACAGACATTTCTGCAAAGAAGACTTCCAGATGGCCAACAGACACATGAAAAAGTGCTCCACATCACTCGGCATCAGGGAAATACAAATCAAAACCACAATGAAATAGCACCTCACTCCAGTCAGGATGGCTAAAATTAACAAGTCAGGAAATGACAGATGCTGGCGAGGATGCAGAGAAAGGGGAACCCTCCTACACTGTTGGTGGGAATGCATGCTGGTGCAACCACTCTGGAAAACAGCATGGAGGTTCCTCAAAAAGTTGGAAATAGAGCTACCCTACGACCCAGCAATGGCACTACCGGGTATTTACCCTAAAGATACAAACATAGTGATCCAAAGGGGCACGTGCACCCAAATGTTTATAGCATCAATGTCCACAATAGCCAAACTATGGAAAGAACCTAGATGTCCATCAACAGATGAATGGATAAAGCAGATATGGTATATATACACAGTGGAATGCTATGCAGCCATCAAAAGAAATGAATTCTTGCAATTTGCGACGACATGGATGGAAGTAGAGGGTATAATGCTTAGCGAAATAAATCAGTTGGAAAAAGACAACTCTCATATGATCTCCCCGATATGAGGAAGTGGAGATGCAACGTGGGGGGTTTGGTGGGTAGGAAAGAATAAATGACACAATATGGGATTGGGAGGGAGACAAACCATAAGAGACTCTTAATCTCACAAAACAAACTGAAAGTTGCTGGGGAGGAGTGGGGGAGGGAGAGGGTGGTGCAGTTTTGGACATTGGGGAGGGTATGTGCTATGGTGAGTGCCGGGAAGTGTGTAAACCTGTTGATTCATAGACCTGTACCCCTGGAGCTAATAATACATTATATGTTTATAAAAATAATTTTTTTTTAAAAAAAAGCAAACCAGTTAGTACAAATGAGATCATAAGAAGAGTTGAAGCCACCCCCACCCTTGATCCCGCTTCTCTGTTCTTTTCCTCAGAGGCACCAAACATTCCCAGTTAATAAGGACTTTCTCCAGAAATATTCACTGCATATGCAAAATATGTGTATACATCCAAAAGGGTTGTAATAGATTTTGGTAATCACTGATAGCTGCTTTTTTATTAAGTTAATTACAGATCTACCGTAGTGAGCACAAGTGATGCCCTTTTTCTTAAAATGAACCAATTTACAAGGTGTGATTTGAGGAAAGCCCACAGAGGCAGAGGTAGGCTATAGTGGGCGGTGGAGGTCCCAGAAAACCAGCTTCCCTTCCATTGTCGTGGAAAATATTCATGTTAAATTCAAATGAAAGACTGACTGGCTAAATCTTCCCACGAGCTTGTTGAAGGTTTGCATTTCAGAAGACAGATTACACATTACGTTGGTGATAAATATAAAACAAAGCATTTGTCAGTATGGCATATTTTACAATACTGCCTTGATTTACAGTAGGAAAAAAAGATAAAATCAAAAAACCAATCACTAGGAAATCTCTTCCCCATGAATTGCCATGGTGCAGGCCGTTCTGAACATCTGAAGGTTTGCTAGGAGCAAGTGAAGGGCTGTGCATGGAGTTCATTAAACTGTTTGCTTCGAGCAAATGAAAAAGTGTTTAACCACTTGTTTATATCTGTTCAACTTCTCTTACCGAGGTTTCAGAGACTGATAAAAGAGACTAATGTCTGTCTTGTGCAAAAGCATGCTCCAGTTGTAAGATATCACAAAACAATTATCCCAGTCTTATAACTACAACCTTTTCCCATAAACTATTTTCCCATCAGTAGAAATTAAGTACTCTACACAGACATGCCCCTGACACCTCATGAAATCTATGCTACATAAAATAAGGCACGAGAGCCATCTTTCTTAGGCAATGTCTTGGAGACGAAGTGTAGAAAGAACCCAGAGTGGTGAGTGGAGCCCCACAATGAATGCACAGTGAATGAATCAATCAAAGAAAGGCCTTCATTTGCCACGTGATACAGCAAGTTTGCTGCCCCCTTCTCTAACAACACAGAGAAGACCCTAGGGCTCACCTCTTCTGCCCTGAACATAGAAGGGTCAGAAAAACAATAACTGGTCAAGGGAGGCCATCAAGTTCTTCCAAAGAGCTGCTCTACTTCCATACAAGGCATTGTCATGGCTTTTGCGTTATTTGCAGACTCACCTACTCGCTACAATTTATAACCCCAAAATTAACCCTTGTGGCCCTTTCATGATGGTTTGCAGACAAGTGCATATGCGGAGTGGCAAAAATCTGACTCTCCCTGTGCACACGTTCCTAACTGAGTCCAGTGAGGACATACTCTGCCTTCTTATTCCAGCTTTCAAACTGTAAACAAGTGTCTTTCCAGGGTCTGCCTAGTGCCACGTGTGTCACGTTTTTGAGGTGTTTTTTGTTGGTGAGGGTAGTATTTAAACTAAGGCAAACATGGTACTGAAAGGCAATCTAGTGACGTACCTTCCAGAGCATATACCTGAGTTAGATAAACGTCATTCACGCAGACATTTCAGAGCTGCTGGCTGTGAGTCAGCGCTAATGCATCAACATTATGTATTAAATACTGTGTCTTCAAAAGAAAACACACATAAGACAAGGTTATGTATCTATCTGTTGGGGAAACTGTTATGACCCGAGGCTGGCAGGAATCTAATCCTGTGCTTCTAGGAGCAATGATTTTGTACTCGCTGAAGTCTGCAGAGACTGTGAAACTTAACTGCCATGCATAATGAGAATTGTCTTTATTGTTTGATAACTTTGATATATGAAAAAGAGGTTTGGACAGAATCATCTTTGTATTCATCTATCTCAATTTTTTTTGCATGCTTCTTAAAAATAAAGTTCTATAAATCCTACCAAGAGTGAAGAGAGGAAGCAGAAGAAACACCATAAGGGTAGATAACATGGGTGTTAAATGCAGAAATTGTGGCAGGAGACGGGACCCGAGGTCCACCTCAGATGTGACAATGGCTCCAGGTGAGCAAGCAGCAGGCAGGCAAGATAACCTGTTTCCTCCAACACCTGAGGCACCACCTTTGAACTTGCTCTGAAATGTCTAAATATCTAAGATCTTGTTTTAGTATTCTGAAAACCGTGTAGCCTAAAAATGAGCCACTCACATTCAACTCTTTATTATATCACTTTAAAATAACTTTTCATTGTTTGTCATATGCACACATACATTAGTAAAGCCATCACTTTTGGGGGGGTATTTTCTCAGTCTAATCAAATTTCTTTTCCATAATATTTATTTTGAACAATGGTACCATTATTTTCAGCTGAGAATTCAATATGGTAAAGGACCCAAGTAAAAATATCAAATGATTTTCCCATGGTGTACTATCAAGATAAACAAAGATTAGCCCAAAGTAACAAAGCTTACACATATTTACTCTCCACAACATCTGACATATAAAAATGCAGGAATCATACTCACTTTTTCTGTTAAATGTGGGGCACTGGGAGCAAGTATATCTCCCTCTTCATACTGAGGGGTATAGAAAAAATAATCACTACTACAAAAAGACCTGGTTTCTAAAAGAAAGAACTACTATAACAACAAAATCAAAAGGAATGCATCTAAAAAAGGTCAGAGCATTGCAACCTCCTCAGATAAGAGAATCTGCCTCAAGGAACATCTGAAACATTCTGAAAGAAAAGCAAATATGTAAAAAAAAAAATGCCACAAAGGATTGTGACTTTAAATGGTACTAAATGAAAATATTAATGCTACATTTCTAAGGCATTAAGGCCACAATAAGTACCAGCATTAACAACTAGCACTGAAAATTGGTGATTGAGGGGCGCCTGGGTGGCTCAGTGGGTTAAGCTGCTGCCTTCGGCTCAGGTCATGATCTCAGGGTCCTGGGATCGAGCCTCGCATCGGGCTCTCTGCTCAGCAGGGAGCCTGCTTCCTCCTCTCTCTCTGCCTGCCTCTCTGCCTACTTGTGATCTCTGTCTGTCAAATAAATAAATAAAATCTTTAAAAATAAATAAATAAATAAATAAATAAATGAAATCTTAATAAATAAATAAATAACGATTTTATTTTGAAGTAATCTCTACACCAAACAACTCCAAGAACAAGAGCCACATGCCCCACTGACTAGCCTGCCAGGCATTCCAACCATTAGTCATTTTAAAGTGTACAATTCGGGGACATTTAGTACACTAACAATGCTGGGCACCATCCCCTCTGTCTAGTTCAGGACATTTTCATCACCCCAAAAGGAAGACCCCCTCCAATAAGTTATCATGCACGCCCCTCCCCCCAGGCCCAACAACCACCATTCTGTACTTTGTCTCAATGGATTCTTCTCTTCCAGACATTTCACATCGATGGACTCATACAGCACATGGTTTGTTGTGTATGGCTTCTTTCCTTCACCATGATGTATACAAGTTTTATCCATGTCGTAGTGGGTGTCAGTGCCTCATTCCTTTGTATGGCCGAATCATAGTCCATTGTACAGATGGACCACATTTTGTTTATGCATTCCTTAGCTGAGGAACATGTGTTTTGCTTCTACCTTTTAGTTACTGACAATCATACTGCTGCTATGAATGTTTGTATGTTTGCATTTGTCTGAATGCCTGTTTTAAATTCTTTTGGATTTAGGAATTGCTGGGTCATGTGGTAATTTTATGTTTAAGTTGATTTTTTCTTAATCTCACGATTCTGCCCTGTGTCAGTGGATATATTGCTGATCTGTTTGCTAATTCCTTTCTAAAGGGGGGTAAAAACCAAGGTCTTGAAAAATCCTGTATTTTTTAAACATGTTAAATACATTCAAATAAATATTTGCCTCATTACCTTAAAAAATTAAATGAAATTTAAATTATCTACTTCTGATTTAATACACTAGTTCCCAATAAGACTAAAGTAAATGCTATAATTAAATCAAAACATTTTAATACATATTTAATGCTTCCTAAGTAGATACTGTACTGTTACATTACCAAAACACCTCTACTCGGGGAATGAACATATACTTGTCCCCACATTTAAGACAAATCAAAATATTTCTACTTACCCACAAATAACATATTGCCTGTGTTTTATTTTTGCTCACCAATTCTTTATTATTTGTTGGATTAAAAGTAAGATAGCTCTGAAATATAAAGTATGGAAATATATTACATTATGACAAATTTTCTGTTTTTCTCTGGCTAAGTTAAACGTTAAAAATAAATAATATTGGAGGCGGAGTCAAGATGGCGGAGAAGTAGCAGGCTGAGACTGCTTCAGCTAGCCGGAGATCAGCTAGATAGCTTATCTAAAGATTCTAAACACCTGAAAATCCATCGGCAGATCGAAGAGAAGAAGAACAGCAATTCTGGAAACAGAAAAACAACCACTTTCTGAAAGGTAGGACCGGCGGAGAAGTGAATCCAAAGCGACGGGAAGATAGACCCCGGGGGGAGGGGCCGGCTCCCGGCAAGCGGCGGAGCAACGGTGCACAAAATCAGGACTTTTAAAAGTCTGTTCCGCTGAGGGATATCGCTCCAGAGGCTAAACCGGGGCGAAGCCCACGCGGGTTCAGTGTGGCCTCAGGTCCCGCAGGGTCACAGAAGGATCAGGGGTGTCTGAGTGTCGCAGACCTTGCGGGTATTGGAACGGGAAAGCCGGCTACAGAGACAGAGCCGACAGTAAGCTCACAGCTCGGTGTTACCTTGAACTGGTCGCAGGCTCGGAGAGCTCGGAGCGGGGCCGGAGGTCAGGCAGACGGGAGTAACTGGGCGCTGTTCTCTGAGGGCGCACTGAGGAGTGCGGCCCTGGGCTCTCGGCTCCTCTGGGCCGGAGACCAGGAGGCCGCCATTTGTATTCCCGTCCTCCGGAACTCTACGGAAAGCGCTCAGGGAACAAAAGCTCCTGAAAGCAAACCCGAGCGGATTACTCACCCCAGCCCCGGGTAAGGGCGGTGTAATTCCGCCTGGGGCAAAGACACTTGAGAATCACTACAACAGGCCCCCCCCCCAGAAGATCAACAAGAAATCCAGCCGAGACCAAGTTCACCTACCAAGGAGTGCGGTTTCAATACCAAGGAGAGCAGCAGAATTCCAGAGGAGGAGAAAGCCAAGCACGGAACTCATGGCTTTTTCCCTGTGATTTTTTTTTAGTCTTGCAGTTAATTTAATTTTTTTCTTTTTCATTTTTTGTTTTTTTTTTTTTCTCGCCTTCGGGTAAATTTTTTTTTTTTTAACTGTTACATTGTTCTTTTTTAACGATTTTTTACTAGTTTATCTAATATATATATTTTTTCTTTTTTACATTTTTCTTAGGTGTTTCCTTTTTTTTTTAATTCTTTTCTTTTCTTTTTTTTTTTTTCTTTCTTCCTTTTTGAACCTCTTTTTATCCCCTTTCTCCCCCCTCACGATTTTGGATCTCTTCTAATTTGGTTAAAGCATTTTTTCCTGGGGTTGTTGCCACCCTTTTAGTATTTTACTTGCCCCTTCATATACTCTTATCTGGACAAAATGACAAGACGGAAAAATTCAACACAAAAAAAAAAGAACAAGAGGCAGTACCAAAGGCTAGGGACCTAATCAATACAGACATTGGTAATATGTCAGATCTAGAGTTCAGAATGACAATTCTCAAGGTTCTAGCCGGGCTCGAAAAAGGCATGGAAGATATTAGAGAAACCCTCTCAAGAGATATAAAAGCCCTTTCTGGAGAAATAAAAGAACTAAAATCTAACCAAGTTGAAATCAAAAAAGCTATTAATGAAGTGCAATCAAAAATGGAGGCTCTCACTGCTAGGATAAATGAGGCAGAAGAAAGAATTAGTGATATAGAAGACCAAATGACAGAGAATAAAGAAACTGAGCAAAAGAGGGACAAACAGCTACTGGACCACGAGGGGAGAATTCGAGAGATAAGTGACACCATAAGACGAAACAACATTAGAATAATTGGGATTCCAGAAGAAGAAGAAAGAGAGAGGGGAGCAGAAGGTATACTGGAGAGAATTATTGGGGAGAATTTCCCCAATATGGCAAAGGGAACGAGCATCAAAATTCAGGAGGTTCAGAGAACGCCCCTCGAAATCAATAAGAATAGGCCCACACCCCGTCACCTAATAGTAAAATTTACAAGTCTCAGTGACAAAGAGAAAATCCTGAAAGCAGCCCGGGAAAAGAAGTCTGTAACATACAATGGTAAAAATATTAGATTGGCAGCTGACTTATCCACAGAGACCTGGCAGGCCAGAAAGAGCTGGCATGATATTTTCAGAGCACTAAACGAGAAAAACATGCAGCCAAGAATACTATATCCAGCTAGGCTATCATTGAAAATAGAAGGAGAGATTAAAAGCTTCCAGGACAAACAAAAACTGAAAGAATTTGCAAATACCAAACCAGCTCTACAGGAAATCTTGAAAGGGGTCCTCTAAGCAAAGAGAGAGCCTACAAGTGGTAGATCAGAAAGGAACAGAGACCATATACAGTAACAGTCACCTTACAGGCAATACAATGGCACTAAATTCATATCTCTCAATAGTTACCCTGAATGTTAATGGGCTAAATGCCCCTGTCAAAAGACACAGGCTATCAGAATGGATAAAAAAACAAAACCCATCTATATGTTGCCTCCAAGAAACTCATTTTAAGCCCGAAGACACCTCCAGATTTAAAGTGAGGGGGTGGAAAAGAATTTACCATGCTAATGGACATCAGAAGAAAGCAGGAGTGGCAATCCTTATATCAGATCAATTAGATTTTAAGCCAAAGACTATAATAAGAGATGAGGAAGGACACTATATCATACTCAAAGGGTCTGTCCAACAAGAAGATCTAACAATTTTAAATATCTATGCCCCCAACGTGGGAGCAGCCAACTATATAAACCAATTAATAACAAAATCAAAGAAACCTATAAACAATACTATAATAATAGTAGGGGACTTTAACACTCCCCTCACTGAAATGGACAGATCATCCAAGCAAAAGATCAGCAAGGAAATAAAGGCCTTAAACGACACACTGGACCAGATGGACATCACAGATATATTCAGAATATTTCATCCCAAAGCAACAGAATACACATTCTTCTCTAGTGCACATGGAACATTCTCCAGAATAGATCACATCCTCGGTCCTAAATCAGGACTCAACCGGTATCAAAAGATTGGGATCATTCCCTGCATATTTTCAGACCACAATGCTCTAAAGCTAGAACTCAACCACAAAAGGAAGTTTGGAAAGAACCCAAATACATGGAGACTAAACAGCATCCTTCTAAAGAATGAATGGGTCAACCGGGAAATTAAAGAAGAATTGAAAAAAATCATGGAAACAAATGATAATGAAAATACAACGGTTCAAAATCTGTGGGACACAACAAAGGCAGTCCTGAGAGGAAAATATATAGCAGTACAAGCCTTTCTCAAGAAACAAGAAAGGTCTCAGGTACACAACCTAACCCTACACCTAAAGGAGCTGGAGAAAGAACAAGAAAGAAACCCTAAGCCCAGCAGGAGAAGAGAAATAATAAAGATCAGAGCAGAAATCAATGAAATAGAAACCAAAAAAACAATAGAACAAATCAACGAAACTAGGAGCTGGTTCTTTGAAAGAATTAATAAAATTGATAAACCCCTGGCCAGAGTTATCAAAAAGAAAAGAGAAAGGACCCAAATAAATAAAATCATGAATGAAAGAGGAGAGATCACAACTAACACCAAAGAAATACAAACTATTATAAGAACATACTATGAGCAACTCTACGCCAATAAATTTGACAATCTGGAAGAAATGGATGCATTCCTAGAAACATATAAACTACCACAACTGAACCAGGAAGAAATAGAAAGCCTGAACAGACCCATAACCAGTAAGGAGATTGAAGCAGTCATTAAAAATCTCCAAACAAACAAAAGCCCAGGGCCAGACGGCTTCCCGGGGGAATTCTACCAAACATTTAAAGAAGAACGAATTCCTATTCTCCTGAAACTGTTCCAAAAAATAGAAATGGAAGGAAAACTTCCAAACTCATTTTATGAGGCCAGCATCACCTTGATCCTAAAATCAGACAAGGATCCCACCAAAAAAGAGAGCTATAGACCGATATCCTTGATGAACACAGATGCGAAAATACTCAACAAAATACTAGCCAATAGGATTCAAAAGTACATTAAAAAGATTATTCACCACGACCAAGTGGGATTTATTCCAGGGCTGCAAGGTTGGTTCAACATCCGCAAATCAGTCAATGTGATACAACACATCAATAAAAGAAAGAACAAGAACCATATGATACTCTCAATAGATGCTGAAAAAGCATTTGACAAAGTACAGCATCCCTTCCTGATCAAAACTCTTCAAAGTGTAGGGATAGAGGGCACATACCTCAATCTCATCAAAGCCATCTATGAAAAACCCACCACAAATATCATTCTCAATGGAGAAAAACTGAAAGCTTTTCCGCTAAGGTCAGGAACACGGCAGGGATGTCCATTATCACCACTGCTATTCAACATAGTACTAGAGGTCCTAGCCTCAGCAATCAGACAACAAAAGGAAATTAAAGGCATCCAAATCGGCAAAGAAGAAGTCAAATTATCACTCTTCGCAGATGATATGATACTATATGTGGAAAACCCAAAAGACTCCACTCCAAAACTGCTAGAACTTATACAGGAATTCAGTAAAGTGTCAGGATATAAAATCAATGCACAGAAATCAGTTGCATTTCTCTACACCAACAGCAAGACAGAAGAAAGAGAAATTAAGGAGTCAATCCCATTTACAATTGCACCCAAAACCATAAGATACCTAGGAATAAACCTAACCAAAGAGACACAGAATCTATACTCAGAAAACTATAAAGTACTCATGAAAGAAATTGAGGAAGACACAAAGAAATGGAAAAATGTTCCATGCTCCTGGATTGGAAGAATAAATATTGTGAAAATGTCTATGCTACCTAAAGCAATCTACACATTTAATGCAATTCCTATCAAAGTACCATCCATCTTTTTCAAGGAAATGGAACAAATAATGCTAAAATTTATATGGAACCAGAAAAGACCTCGAATAGCCAAAGGGATATTGAAAAAGAAAGCCAACGTTGGTGGCATCACAATTCCGGACTTCCAGCTCTATTACAAAGCTGTCATCATCAAAACAGCATGGTACTGGCACAAAAACAGACACACAGATCAATGGAACAGAATAGAGAGCCCAGAAATAGACCCTCAACTCTATGGTCAACTAATCTTCGAAAAAGCAGGAAAGAATGTCCAATGGAAAAAAGACAGCCTCTTCAATAAATGGTGCTGGGAAAATTGGACAGCCACATGCAGAAAAATGAAATTGGACCATTTCCTTACACCACACACAAAAATAGACTCAAAATGGATGAAGGACCTCAATGTGCGAAAGGAATCCATCAAAATCCTTGAGGAGAACACAGGCAGCAACCTCTTTGACCTCTGCCGCAGCAACATCTTCCTAGGAACAACGCAAAAGGCAAGGGAAGCAAGGGCAAAAATGAACTATTGGGATTTCATCAAGATCAAAAGCTTTTGCACAGCAAAGGAAACAGTGAACAAAATCAAAAGACAACTGACAGAATGGGAGAAGATATTTGCAAACGACATATCAGATAAAGGACTAGTGTCCAGAATCTATAAAGAACTTAGCAAACTCAACACCCAAAGAACAAATAATCCAATCAAGAAATGGGCAGAGGACATGAACAGACATTTCTGCAAAGAAGACATCCAGATGGCCAACAGACACATGAAAAAGTGCTCCATATCACTCGGCATCAGGGAAATACAAATCAAAACCACAATGAGATATCACCTCACACCAGTCAGAATGGCTAAAATCAACAAGTCACAAAATGACAGATGCTGGCGAGGATGCAGAGAAAGTGGAACCCTCCTACACTGTTGGTGGGAATGCAAGCTGGTGCAGCCACTCTGGAAAACAGCATGGAGGTTCCTCAAAATGTTGAAAATAGAACTGCCCTATGACCCAGCAATTGCACTATTGGGTATTTACCCTAAGGATACAAACGTAGTGATCCAAAGGGGCACATGCACCCGAATGTTTATAGCAGCAATGTCCACAATAGCCAAACTATGGAAAGAACCTAGATGTCCATCAACAGATGAATGGATCAAGAAGATGTGGTATATATACACAATGGAATACTATGCAGCCATCAAAAGAAATGAAATCTTGCCATTTGCGACAACATGGATGGAACTAGAGCGTATCATGCTTAGCGAAATAAGTCAAGCAGAGAAAGACAACTATCATATGATCTCCCTGATATGAGGAAGTGGTGATGCAACATGGGGGCTTAAGTGGGTAGGAGAAGAATCAATGAAACAAGATGGGATTGGGAGGGAGACAAACCATAAGTGACTTTTAATCTCACAAAACAAACTGAGGGTTGCTGGGGGGAGGGGGTTTGGGAGAAGGGGGTGGGATTATGGACATTGGGGAGGGTATGTGCTTTGGTGAGTGCTGTGAAGTGTGTAAACCTGGTGATTCACAGACCTGTACCCCTGGGGATAGAGTATTATGCCTCCATCAGAAAGGATGAATACCCAACTTTTGTAGCAACATGGACGGGACTGGAAGAGATTATGCTGAGTGAAATAAGTCAAGCAGAGAGAGTCAATTATCATATGGTTTCACTTATTTGTGGAGCATAACAAATAGCATGGAGGACATGGGGACTTAGAGTGGAGAAGGGAGTTGGGGGAAATTGGAAGCGGAGGTGAAACATGAGAGACTATGGACTCTGAAAAACAATCTGAGGGTTTTGAAGGGACGGGGGGTGGGAGGTTGGGGTACCAGGTGGTGGGTATTATAGAGGGCACGGATTGCATGGAGCACGGGGTGTGGTGCAAAAATAATGAATACTGTTATGCTGGAAATAAAAAAAAAATAATATTTATATTATATTAAATAGCTGATTAGGAATATAAAATGGAAAAGACAACAGCATTTTGTAAGCAATAGGAATGGAATTGAAACTCTGAGCATCAAAATTAATGGTCTCAAATGTGTCCCTTTTCTTATTTAGTCTTATTTATTATAATTCATCATCTGTAAATTGGAACAAGCAAAAGTAGCACAATATTCCCTAGTAACCTTTACCCTGTGTCCTTTTGGACAAAAACTGCTGCATATACATATCTAAATTTGACAAGGCCACAAGGTAACTTGGATTGAATGCAAACACTGGAAAGAGTTTCTGATTCTTGCCAACAGGGAGAATAGCATGGACTCCTGGCTCCCTTCTCATAAATCAACCCTGTGGTAACTATGCAAGTGAGGAACCCACAAAGTGCAGAAGGTGAACATCAGCCACACCACTACGGAGCTCCCTGGGGAGACTGAGGCATGTGTCCTGTGGGGGTATGTGTGTGGAAGGGACTGGCTGTGGCCTGAGGTGAAGAGAGGCGGGGGCAGCTCTGGGAGACAGCTTCTAGAAACATGACTTAAGTTACCTTCCTGCCACCTCCACACCATCACCTACTCCTTGCCTACTCCAAGAATGTGAAGGCCCAGTGCCAATGTTTGAGAAGTAATTCCAGGACATCTCATTAGCCTTGGCAGGGGCGGGAGGAATGGGGTGGCGGGGGTGGGGGGCAGAACTGTTGGAAGTAAATGCATGGACAAATCTTCAAAAAGGCTGAAAATCAGCCTCAAATCACTACGATTTGTGATGCAATTAATCAGTTAATCTTGTTAACTTTGCCAGATGCCAGCAAGAAGCAAAAGTGAGTCTTCCTTGGAGGAAGGTACCATCCTGAGTATCAAATTATTCCTAGACTTCTTAAAGCATGACACTGAGCATCCAATGAAACACAACCAGGCATATGAAAAAGACATTTCCAAACGACTGACAATTGAGAGGGAAACAACCATCAGCAAGAGACCCCAGGAGATGCATGCATAACATTGACACGCAGACTTGACAATAACTGTGGTCACGATGTGCCAGAGAGTAGAGGGCAAGATGGGCGATCTCAGCAGTAACTCTATTTTTAAAAAGAATCAAGTGGAAATTCTAGATCTAAAAACAAACAAAGAAAAACAAACAAAAAACAAACAAACAAACAAAAAAACCCAAAACTGATTTTAAAAACTTCAAAAGATAATTTAACAGAAAATAAAATATAGCCAAAGAAATAATTTGTCAGTACAATGGGAAGATAAATTGTAAGAGAAAATGTCCACACTGAAGGATAAAGACACAAAAGAACAGACAATATAGACAATAACAGAGATAGAGCACAAGACGGGTCTAATGTCTGTATAATTGGAGTACCAAAAGGAGAGGAAAGAAAAAAAAGGTGATAAAAGTGATGTTAAAAGTAGTGGGAGAGAATTTTGCAAAACTGAAGAAAGATACGATATTCCAAGTTCAAAGAACTCCAGGAGATACGTTTTTGTTTTTATTTTTGTTTTTTAGATTTTCATTTTTATTTATTTATCCTTTTTTTGTGAGTAATCTCTTTGCCCAACATGGAGCTTGAACTCACAAGACAAGATCAAGAGTCACATACTCCATTGACTGAGCCAGCTAGGCACCAATTTTGGATTTTAAAAAAAAAATCAACAACATATTCATATACATAGAGACACATCCTTAAAAACTGCTAACAATTAGCAGAAAACCTTAAAAGTGGCCAGAATGGGGCAGGAGGGGAAAGACATACATAACTTTCAGAAGATGGAACAATAAGATTGATAGTTGACTTCACAACGGAAATGGTGTTAAGTCTGAAGACAATAATATCTTCAACATATGGAAATAACTACCACCCTACAGCCCTATAGTTAGGGCAAATCGCCTTCAGAAACAAAGATAATTACTAAGTGAAACGAAAGCATATATCCTACAAAGACTTGTGCATGAAAGTTCATGAACCTTTGTTTTCAACAGCCACAAACAGGAAACAGAGCAAATGTCTTTTAACAGGTGAATCAGCAAATTGTGATATATCCATTTGATGACTACTCAGCATTCACATTTTAAAGGACACATAAAGAGGAATAAAGAGAAATAAACTATTTTTGCATTCATAGATCAATCTCAAAAATTAAATCAAATAAAAAAATTAAATTGAATAAAAGACATCAGCACCCTCCACAAAAAGAGTCCATTTCTGTAAAATTCCAGGGAATACAAATGGACAGACATTAATAAACAGGAGGGTAGATGCTGGAAGATGGGTGGAGGGGAAGCTTAGGGTTATCCCCATCACAAAGGGAAGCCACTCAAAGACTTGAAGTGAGAGAGTGGTATGTTCTGTCCAGCTCACTTAAGAACTGTCGCTCTGGCTGCTGCAGGATGGCAGGAAGGACTGGAACAAGAGTGAACACAGCTCAGCTGGAAGGATACTGTAGTCATGCAGGGAGCTGTGGTGGCCGTGGAAATGGAGAGGGGAAGAAGGATTTCGGGTGCATCTTGGGAGTGCACAGGACTTAAAAGTCATGGGAATGGATGAGAACAACCAGGAAGAAGGTGTCGCCATAAGAGGAGCTCCCACAACTCAACCCTGAGGATAGCCAGCATTTAGAAGGTGTGCAGTCAAAGAGGATAAGGCCACAGAGTAGCTCAGGGAAGGTTGTGAGCACAAGGAAGGTGTCTTCACCATTCCCACTGGGAATGGTGCTCATGCCAATGTAATAGTGCTTGCTTCACTTGGAAATACCAGTGACTGTGATAAGCACAGATTTGGTAGAGCTGTGGGTAGGTGGAAGACAGATCAGAAGAACCAAAATGTTCATCATCAGTAGGATAGATAAATGAGCTACATTATATTCAAAGTAGAAAAGACTAGATAGGCATGAAAATAGTGAATTATAGCTCAGTAATCAAAATGGATGAATCTCAGAAACAAGGCAGACAAAATGAATCAATTATGATTCCTGATATGCACCAAAAAAAACAAGTAAAACAAAATAGGATAGTGCTGACGGAGGGGCACCTGGCTGGCTCAGCCAGTAGAGCCCACAGCTCCTGATCTCAGGGTCCTGAGTTCCAGCCCCATGCCGGCTGTGGAGCCTACTTTAAAAAAGTGGTGGCGGGGACCCAGGTGTCTCAGTTGGTTAAGCATCCGACTCTTGATTTTGACTCAGGTCAGAATCTCAGACTCCTGAGTTCAAGCTCCACATCAGGCTCTGCACTCAGCCTGGAGTCTGCATGAGAGTCTTTCTCTCCCTCTCTTTCCACCTTTCCCTGCTCACGTTCTCTCTCTCTCACTCAAAAAAAAAAAAAAAAAAGTACTGAGAGATACTTGCTAGACAAAAGTATACAGGAAAGCATGGGAATGTGTAACACAAAATCTGGGACACTAGTTAACTAGTTAACCCTAGTTAACTTGGAGATGGGATTGTGGAAGGAGGACAAAGGGATTTCCAGGGTTTGGATGATTTTCTTTCTTCATCGGTCAGTAAACACACAGGTACCTTTTGTTTCATGCCTTAAAATGGACACATTTTGGATGTATGCCTCCTTTAGCAATTAAAATATAAAGAGATCAAATATTTTGGGCACAAAAGAGTAAATGAGACATGATGAAGTCAGAAAGCAGGCACAGACAGCACCTCAGAGACATGTAACTGTGAAGAGGTGCAGAGAGCCAGAGCCGGAAAGAGATGCACCGTCAGTGGTGCCCCCAAAGACAGGGGAAATGAACACATGTGTGTCTGCTCAAGGTATAGCCACAGAGGGAGGGAGAGCAGATCATTGCAGGAGAGGGCCTTGGGCGCCTGAGAGGAGAGGCATCTTGGGCTCTGACCACTCTTACACGCAGAGGAGCAGGAGACGGTGGTGAGGATGTAGCAGGTTGTAGGATGAGAGTGAGAACAGGCCAGTGTTTGTATCTGATGGCCACCATTCTCTCAACACAAAATGAGAGAGGTCATCAGCCAAGAGGAAGAGGAAGGGATGGGGAGGGATGAAGAGAAGGTGTGAGACAGTTCGCTCTAGAAATGAAACAGCCAGCCTACTAGAAAGCTGGGCTGTGCTGAGAGCTCGCTCACCCTTTGTGACTCAAGCCCAAATTGAAGGGCTCAGTCCAGCGGGGCGGGCAGGAATGTAGAGCAGGCAGAAGATGGCAGAATCCTTCCAGACTTGGCGCCTTGCAGCGCTGTCCACAGCACATTCCTCTGTGACTGAGATATTGGTTCATCTGTTCTGTCAAACTAGGCAGCCACTGGCCACAGGTGGCTGGGGAGTACTTGAAATGTAGTGACATCAAGGAAATGAATCTGCAGTTTTGTTTGTTTGTTTTTTTTTGTTTTGTTTTAAAGATTTTATTTGTTTAATTGACAGAGATCACATAGTGGTCAGAGAGGCAGGAAGAGAAATTGGGGAAGCAGGTGCCCTGATGAGCAGAGAGCCTGATGTGGGGCCCGATCCCAGGACCCTGGAATCATGACCTGAGCCAAAGGCAGCAGCTTAACCCACTGAGCCACCCAGGCTCCCCTGAATCTCTAGTTTTATCTCACTCTAACCGACTTAAATCCAAGTAGCCACATGTATTCAGCAAAGTTTCATGACACAAAATCCTACACATGGCAGATGTGTTTCTATAGACTAGCAATGAAAACCCACGAAGGGAATGAAGAACACCAGTCCACTTATGATAGCATAAAAAGACCTAGGAACAAACTTTCGGTGGAGGGTTTGTTTGCTGCAAAGGACACTGCTGAAGGAAACTCAAGAAGATGTAAGAGAATGGAAAGACAGCCTGTGCCCGTGGATTTTTTTTTTTTGTTTACTTGCTTTAAATATTTTATTTATTTGACAGACAGAGATCACAAGTACACAGAGAGGCAGGTGGGAGGTGGGGGGAAGCAGGCTCCCTACTGAGCAGAGAGCCTGATGCAGGGCTCAGTGCCAGGACCCTAGGATCATGGCCTGAGCAGAAGCTCAGTGGCTTTAACCCACTGAGCCACACAGGTGCCGCTGTGCTCATGGATTGTTAAGAGGACAACTGCACAAAGCAATCTACAGATTCAATGCAAGCTCTAAAAAGTCCCAGAGTGGTTTCTTGCAGCAACAGAAAAACTCACTATGGCCAGTGGCTACTTTATCAGCTCAGCTTATAAAAGCTGTGAGGAAATTTTTTGCAGAGACCTAGAGGGAAGGTGGGGGACCAGAAGGAGAGACATGGACATGAAGCTGCAGCATGGCATGTACCCGGCTGAGCCCAGTCACCCAGGACCTCTGACTGGGTTCTGGGTCCTGCACCCAGGTGAGCACTTTGCACACTGTCTGGCATATTGTAGGGACCAAGCAGCCGTGTGGTGAGCGAAGGGTGCAAGGATGAGTAAGACGATACAGAATGGAAGAGTAGACTTGGTGGTTGTCCTTGGCAAGTCGCTTCAAGCAAACTGAGACTAATAATTTCTGGGTCTCAGGAGCAGTTAAGAGCATGTCTAGAACAGGAAAGGCCGCTGTCCCATGACTTCAGACAAATTACCTAGTACTTAACAGTAGCAGTCCATTGTGTTACTAAAGAATTCCTTCCCAGCACGTTTGCATTGACTGTGTCAGATACTTGCTGTAACAAACTTAGCAGAACCTGGCACATAATACATGCTCAAGAAAATATTGCTCACTATCAAGAAGAGTAAAATGAGATCAAGGATATGGCTGTGTTTTTTTGGTTTGTTTGTTTTGTTTTGTTTTTACAAATGCTAGTGTACCATAACTGAATGCCAGCAAAACCAAAAATAGGTTTGGACCTGGGCTTGGTGTGACTGTAGACTAGCTTTGCACACTCAAACTGAACTCACCTGAGCACCATACTCTTTGAGGAGATTGAGGGTACATGCTGGCATTTCCATGGCTAAGGTCCACCTCCAGATGCAAACTTCCTGTGAGTGACAGCAGATGGAGCAGAATGAGAAGGTTCCTGAAGGCTGTTGATAAACCCGACACCTCTCATGGTAGCCATGTAACTTTGGCTCGGGAACATGGCACCATGAGCTAAACCCCAGAAAGAGAACCCCAACGAGGGGCCATGGGGTCCAGTCCTTCCCTGAGAGCATCACATCACCACGTCAACTGCTCACCAGGACCCGCTTGACAGGCCGGCCAGCCCACTGAGGCCACCTCCACGTGCCCCATATCTGAATTTCAGCATCGGAGATGGTTGCCAGATATTTGGCAACCCAGGTGATGGCTATGGCCCCGATGCCGTTGCCTTCTGGGCAGCTGTCAATATTGTGTGCACAGGAATGGTGCAAAACAGGACCAGGGAACACCCATTTGTGGAGGTCTGCCTTGCTCCCCGGAAGGACTCACTTCAAAAGTTATGGAGGAAACAAATGTGGTCCATCCATACAACAGACTGTGATACAGCCATACAAAGGAAGGAAGCATAGACCCCTTCTGTATCAAGGGTGGACCCCCCAGAACATCACATGAAGTAGAGAAGTCTGACACAAAGACCACACGTTGTTCGAGCTCATTGATTGAAGTGTCCAGAATTAGAAAATCCACAGGGACAGACTGGCATGTCAGTGGCTGTCAGGGGGAATGGGAGGGATGACTGAGGGCTTTAGGTTTTCCTTTTGGGATTTTAGAACTAGGGGCACCCAGCGGGCTCAGCTGGTGGAGCATGTGACTCCTGACCTCGGGTTTGTGGGTTCCAGCCCCACTTTGGGCATAGAGATGACTTTAAAACAGCAGTTGGAACTAGATACAAGCGGCGATGGCACAACATTGTAAACGCCCTCAATGCCACTGAATCACAGGCTTCACAATGGCGAATTTTACCTTATGTGAATTTTACCTCATTTTAAAAAATAATAAAACTAACTCAGCATTATGCAAACATGCTGTTAGTTCTCTTCATGAAGTCGACTGTCACCCACTATTGAGCGCTGATTCTGTGCCAGGCATGAAGGATGGAAATAAGAAAAAAAGATGCCTAGGACAATACCCCAGCTCTCAGGAAAACGAGTGCCCTCCCACCTAAGTGGGAATGAAAATAAGCACAGGCTTTCTAGACAGCAACTTAGCTGCATCTGTCAAAATTTTGAATGCACACACCCTAGGACTCAACAATTCCTCTTCTACAGCTTTTTTCCCAGAAAAACAATAGTGAAATTAAGCAGAGATAAATATAAAATCATGTTCATCATGGCACTGCTTTAATGGCAAAAAAATCTCAAAACACAAATATCCACGGATGTGGGAACTGTTTAAAAACATTATGAGATAACCATATAATGAAAAACTAGGCTACTTGCAAAAAGATTGAGGCAGGGGCACCTGGGTGGCTCACTTGGTTAAGGGGCTGCCTGCAGCTCAGGTCCTGGGATCAAGTCCTGCATCAGGCTCCCTGCTCGGTGGAGAGAATGCTTCTCCCTCTCCCTCTGCCTGTCACTCTGCCTACTTATGCTCTATCTCTCCCCCGTCTCTCTGAAAAATAACTAAAAAAAAAAAAAAAAAAAAAAAAGAATGAGGTCAATGTGGGAAGGTGACCAATATTTTGTGAAAAAAGCAAGTTGCCAAACAGTGTAGTTAACTTCATTCTGAATGAGGGAGAGAGAGTGCACACATTTCTAGACTCAGAAGAGTCTAGAGGAACAGATTTTAAACTAAACAAGGGTGACTCTGGCGATGGGTCTGGGTAAGGAAGGACTCACTTTTTCTTCCCTCATTCACTACTATACAATGTCACTGGCAAGACTGTAGAACCCTAAGAAGCAGGAAAAACCTTGTCACCTGCAGAATTAAATGAGATACTTAAATATCTAAGCGAGCCCGAGAGACACAACAGAAGCAAGGATGTGAGTGATGTGAGTGAGCGGCAGCACGGGGGTTGGGGGAGCGAAGGCCGGTGGTAGGACGTCCTGATCCAGGACCAAGGGCTGGTGGTTTCCCATTGTTTTTCATTACAGAGCTCTTGTTACAGGAAATACCAGCAGGCCTTGTAGGTCACTCCACGGCCCCAACTGGCTGGAACCAAGTCTGTGTCCCAGCTGAGGACCTGGCTGGTTCTCTGTCACTGGAGAAGGCTTCATCCCCCTGGGAACTAGCCCCCAAAATCATTTGAGAGAAGGCAGTCCTAACATTGCTGTGAATGACACCATGATGTCCTTAGTGGGGAACAGCATCTTATCCCTGCAGCTTTCCAGAATTAAAACAGAGAGCCAGTGATGTCAGCTGGGCCTGTTCTGTAAACATATTGGTGGGAAGAGAATCTGTTTATTTTGCTTAGGAATGGGTGATGTTTAAAAGAATTTAACATATCAGAGCCTCTGATAGATTAAATTTGTGACTCTAATTTAAAACCCGTCACTGATTCAGACTTGTAATTTTACATTCAAATCACACTGGTTTATAAACAGTATTAGAAAACTTAAGAGAACTTAAGATTTGCCATAGTTATGTCTAATTTATTAGATTTACAATAATTCTCTAAGTATGGGTGAAGGGTTTATTTTTAATCAGACTACTAAAAAACTTAGAGATAAAACCAAATATATTCAATTTCTAAGTGCAGTTTAAAAATTTTTAAAAAGAATTAGTAATCAAATCTGTGATTTGGGCCAAACATTAATCAAAACCTCCTTAAAGGCAATTATAAAAATCTGCTAGATTTATAAAAGGAGTAAGATTTATAAGTTGAATAAAAAAAACTTAAGGGAAAACTATGGTTCTTAGTTTATAACTTTAATAAAGTGAATATTAATTCTAAAACCAACTAATTTTTTTCTTGGTTCCAAATTCATCATTTACTATATCATAAAACTCACATTGACATATTGAATCATTAACCAAAGATGCACTTTACTTTGCAATTAAAAAGAAAAAAATCACTGCCAGAGTCACCCCTAGTCTAGTCGGGGAGACAGCTTTATAAGCAAGAGAAAAATCAACGAGGGGCGCCTGGGTGGCTTAGTCAGTTAAGCCTTCAGCTCGGGTAGTGACCCCAGTGTCCTGAGATTGAGCCCCACATCAGGCTCCCTGCTCAGCAGGGAGTCTGCTTCCACCTCTCTCTCTCTGCCTGCCTGCCTGACTACTTGTGCTGTCTACTTTGTCAAATAAATAAAATCTTAGAAAAAAGAAAAGAAAAGAAAAAAAGCAAAGAATAAAGCCTTTTTAGGGGGCCAGCCACGCCTGGGGAAGGGAGCTATCAGCAACAGTTTCAGAGAAGAGACACATGTAAGGCGCCCACCCTTCCTCCTGTGGACTCTATCACGGGATAGAACAACTTTCCCTCATGTGTAAGTCAGATATTCCACTACTTGCAGCTGGAAGTGTGTGACAGCCACAGGTGACAGCCAGGCACGTGGAAGGGGAATTCCACTTTCTGGGGGACAAGTTCCCATGACTGGGATGCAAGATGCGTTTTTCCCTCTATCTCAGGCTGCATCGGCAAGAGGCAGCCTCTGAAGGGTGTTCAGTAGGGGAATAACACAAACAGATTTTGCCTTTGTGAAGAGATCAGACTCAAAATGCTGTGGAAAATAACCAAATGATGCTACACGCTGATGTCCATGGATCTGTATTTAGGACAACAGCAAATGTTCTGGAAGGAAATACACCAAATTGACTACCTCCAGTATCGCCCTCGCCCCGCAAGGACGACAAGAACCCTGGTTCGGACGCATCTTCTCTCTCCTTATTTCCACAAGTCTACACATTTATATATGCTTACATGACCAATCAGTGAGCAGGGTATAGGAGGGAGCGAATCAGGCTGTGCACCTAAACAAACAACTTTGCTAGCAACCAATGCTGTTTACTTCCTCTTTGGTCGTTCCGCTTAGTCTCATGAGGCAATCCTAAACTGGCAACTAGCCAGGCGCCATCTTTTATTGGCGGAGGCTGCCCAGGCCAGGGGCCTGCCTCCAACATCTCCCCCTTTTTTCTTTTATGGCAGGGATCGTGCCTGTCTTAGGTTGTCAGTGGAGGGGAATATCCTTACCCGTCATCAGACGGCAGATATCAATGATCTGCGTCCTGTCTTAGGTTGGTATATTTCCCCCACCAATCTTACCCATCGTTGACTACCGATCCAGCATACTTAGCCACACTTGGGGGGATGTTCCAGCCTCGATGGCTAATAAGGCCTGCACCATGGCTTGCTGTTGCCTAGGTTGCTGTCGCCTCCAAATTTGCAGTTTCCTTACTAGCAGAATCAAGCCCACTACGAGGATTATCATCAGACCAATTACACTAGCCCATTGTTTCGTAAAGGTTAACACTTCTTGCAATGTTTTGATTGTCTCTGGGAGGGTTGCAAGCTCAACTCTGGTGTTATTTATCCTTGTTATGCCGAGTAGCAGGTGCTGAGTATAGTTTTGGAATTCTGCGGACTAATTCCCCTGCAAGTATTGGGAGAGCTGTCGGGAGACATTCTGTAAGTCACTCATATTAGTATAGGCTATGGGAGTTACACAAATCGCCGGGAAGGGTACTATACATCCCAGTCCCAATAGGGTCCCCCATATGTCCACTTGTTCTTGAACCAAATCCACTCTCTGGTTGACTATCAGGATTCCTGCTTGCAGATGTGCATTGATCTGAGTCTGTGTTTGAAGGGCAGCCGCCGTTCCTTCTGCAAGGTGTTCACAGCTTCCGCAGTGGGTATAGTTGCAGCAAGCGAGACTGCTGCTGCCGTGGCAGCTGCTGTAGATATAGACAATGCTTTCACAACGGCGGCTATGATACCAAAATATCTCTTCTTTCTGGATAGCACCACCGGTAATTTGTCCTCTGGAATGGAAACTAGGATAGGAACATGGGTAGGGATATGCATAATCACAGCCAGCTTGAAGGCCGTAACATTCCAGCACTGGGAAAGATAGCAATTCTTAGTGCAATTCAACGTATCATTCAGCTCGCTAGCATTTGTTATGAGGAAAAGGAATGGTGGAGAGACCCATATGGGAGTGGGCTGATAAGTAATATTATTGGGACAAGACACATTAACTGTTGTCTCAAAGGTACTAGAGTCATTTTGTTTATAAGAACAGTTGAGGGATTTGCCACCATTTAACATGGACACTGCTGAGATATCAGTACATGCTCCTAGCAAGTTACAGACCTACCATGCATCAAAGGGAGAGGAGGGAATTTGAAAGAAGAGTTAGTCAATGGTAAAGGATATAGCCATGCTTTAACCACTGCTCACAGCTCTCTGGCTTGAGTCTGCCACAGGAGGTGTAGCATCCCCAGAGTTATCATCAGCATCTTCAGCATCATGACTGGTGTTTGGAGGCAAGGCTGCATGCACCAGCCGCTCTGGGATCCAAATTGGAGCCTCCTTTTCCTGTGGAAAAACACATACAGACCCCCTACTCCATAATAACACTGGATCTGGTCCATTCCACTTTCCTGTGAGGATGTCCTTCCAAAGTACTAAAGGCTTAGGGGAAGCAGCAGCATCACTTGCATGTCTGTCTGCAGCTGATTTACCCGTTTTGTCCAATGTTAAAATATTCAAAATAAAGAGAATGGTGTTGAGCTGATCTTTAGGGGACCTGAAGGTGTCCCCTATTTCTCCTTTTTGTTTATAAAGTGCATTTTTTATTGTAAGATGCGCATGCTCCACAACACCCTGTCCTTGTGGGTTATAGGGTATTCCATGTATCAAGTAAATGTCAAGTTGTTGTAGGAAGGCTTTAAAGGGTTGTGAGGTGTAGGCTGGACCATTATCTGTCTTTAATTGGCATGGCTTTCCCCATGCCGCAAAGCCTGTAGGCAATGGGCGATAACATCTCTGGATTTTTCCCCCATATGCACTGAGGCGAAAATTATTCCAGAGCAGGTATCTACAGAGACATGAACATATCTTAACTTTCCAAATTCTGAAACATGTGTGACACCCATATGCCATATATGATTAGTTAACAAACCCTTAGGATTAACCCCCAAGGACGGTGCAGGTAGTAAGATCACGCAATTTCTGCAGGAGACTACTATGTCCCGAGCCTGTGCTTTTGTTATGTTAAATTTGAGGCAAAGAGTTAAAGCATTCTGTTTCTTCAAATCCTCCCCTAAGTGGTCCCATTGAGGTATGTTTAGCAAGCCTTCATCTAGGAACCATGGAGCCGCCTTTTCCACTGTATTCAAAAACGCCTGAGCAGTTTTTGCTTTTACGCGGACGTTAAAGACTCGCGGCTAAATCCCGGCTCTAAGGCCACCCCGCTTCTTATTGCGGACTAGTACAAGATTCCCACCACTTTGATCGTGGTCCCTTCCCCACTTACCTGAAGTTTTGATAAGAAAATCCTGGTTCTATGGCCGCCCCGCTTCTTGTTGCGGTCTTGTACAAGTTTCCCACCACCTTTGTCGTGGTTTTACCCCGCTTACCTGCAGACTTCTCCCTTGCAAGGTTTTTCTATTTTTACTCCCCGCTTTACCACGGAATTCCCACTTTTGAACATGGCTAATGTCCCCGCTTACCTGAGGACCTTTACTCCCCACTTTCCTGTGGGTTACCTTGCAAGATTCCTTTTTTTAGTTCCTGGGTTTCGGCACCATTTATCGCCCTCGGCCCGCAAGGACGACAAGAACCCTGGTTCGGATGCATCTTCTCTCTCCTTATTTCTGCAAGTCTACACATTTATATACACTTACATGACCAATCAGTGAGCAGGGTACAGGAGGGAGTGAATCAGGCTGTGCACCTAAATGAACAACTTCGCTAGCAACCAATGCTGTTTACTTCCTCTTTGGGCATTCTGCTTAGTCTCATGAGGCAATCCTAACCTGGCAACTAGCCAGGCGCCATCTTTTAATGGCGGAGGCCACCCTGGCCAGGGGCCTGCCTCCGACACTCCAGGAAGAGGGCGAAGATTGGAGATGGTGGCCAAAGGAGACCTTAGCTTTCAATTAAAATATTATTAAAAATCAACAGATGAGTAGATAAGCAGAATCAGTATATCCATGTGATAGAATCTTGAAAACAGAGGAAGCACTGACTGATGCCACAGCACGGGAGAACTCTGAAAACATTATGCTGAGAGAAAAACCAGACATAAAAAGCCACATATGGGGCGCGTGGGTGGCTCAGTGGGTTAAGCCTCTGCCTTCGACTTGGTCATGATCTCAGAGTCCTGGGATCAAGCCCCGCATTGTGATCTCTGCTCAGCGGGGAGCCTGCTTCCTCCTCTCTCTCTGCCTGCCTCTCTGCCTACTTGTGATCTCTGTCTGTCAAATAAATAAATAAAATCTTTTAAAAAAACGCCACATATGATTCACAGACATAAAACGATGACAGGCAAACCTATAGAGACAGAAAGTTGATGAGGGGCACAGAGGCTGTTTGGGGTGATGAAAATGTTCCAGAAATAGTGCCGATGGTCACACAACATTGTGAATGTAATTAATGCCACCAAATTAGACATTTAAAATCATAATTGGGGGCGCCTGAGTGACTTAGTGGGTTAAAGCCTCTGCCTCCAGCAGATAATAAAATCTTTAAATTAAAAGATATATATTTTTACAAGGGGGCGCCTGGGTGTCTCAGTTGGTACAGCGTCTGGCTCTTGGTTTCGGTGCAGGTCATGATCTCAGGGTGCTGGGATCAAGCCCCATGTTGGGTCCTGCACTCAGCGAGGAGTCTGCTTGAGGATTCTGCCTCCCTCTCCCTCTGCCCTCCCCCCACTCACACTCTCTTGCTTTTAAATAAATGATAAAGAAATCTTTTCTAAAAATGTGAAGATGGCCAATGTCATGTTATGTGTATTCTAAATCACTATCCTGGAGGTTGGGTTGCAGAGTGAAGCTGCAGAGGAGGAGGCTGGCCAGGTGGGAGTGGGAGGGCAGAGCCAGCAGAGTTGGCTTTAGAAGGCCTCTGGGAGCAGATGCAAAAGGGCTTGGGGACATTTTAGCAGGAGATATCCACAGGACATCCAGGTGGAATGTTCTCCAGAAGCTTCCTCATCCATGAAAAGAGGAATTATGAGGTGGTTAGGGAGATGAAGATGGTGTGGTTACCACCCCAGGTATGCTCCCTCCTGGCTGGAGAAAAGGACCAACTGTATCCTCCTCACCATCTTGGGCCAGAGGAAGCAGAGTCTCAGAAGGCAGATGAAAACCAAGGAGACGTGGTATCAGAGAAGCCAAGGAAATTACAAGTGTCAAATGCCACCGAGACATCTAGTAAGATGAGGACCAGGATTAAGTAACAGGGCCTTAGGACATCACCAGTCACCTGGGGGACCTGTATCTTAGAACATTCAACCTAACTTTCCAGAACACCCAAGAGCTTTAAACAACTTCTTACTACTCGTCCCTAAGTGGACTCAGCCAACCCCATGTCACCACCCCCACAACTCAACCAGGGCCTTACAATCTTATGAATTAATCTAGCACTGCACTCTGACTCTAGGACCAGGAATGAAGAAAGAAAACACACATCATGGGCCATGTACTGTGTGCTACTGGTCTTCATGACAGTCCCGTAAGGTAAGTGCAGTGTGTTGAGGGCCTCCTCAGAATTCAGGTCCACCCAGAGCCTCAGGATGTGAGCATATAATGCTCACAGGGTCCTTGAGATGAATTAGTTCAGATGAGGTTGGATTAGGATGAATCCTAAAATCAATGACTGCTGAACTGATAGAAGTGCAGACACAAAGAGACACATGGAGGACAACGTCATGTGAAGACAGCGGCAGAGACTAGAGTGATTAGTCTACCAGCCAAGGAACATCAAGGGCTGCCAGCCACCACCAGCAGCTGGGAGAGAGGTCTGGAGCAGGTTCTCCCTCAGAGCCCCAGAAGTAACCGCCCCTTAGGGCACCCTAATTTCAGACTTCCAGCCTCGTGAACTGTGAGGGAATAACTTTCTCTTATTTTAAGCCCCTCAGCATGTGGTAATTTTTTTTTTAAGATTTTAATTATTTATTTGATGGACAGAGATCACACAAGTAAGCAGAGAGGCAGGCAGAGAGAGAGAGAAAAGCAGGATTCCTGCTGAGCAGAAAGCCAGATGGAGGGCTGGATCCCAGGACTCTGGGGTCAGGACCTGAATCAAAGGCAGAGGCTTTAACCTGCTCAGCCCTTCAGGCACCTCAGGGTGTGGTAATTTCTTAGAGCAGCCCAAGGAAACTAAAACAGTGGGTATGGTTAGCCTCTTTTTTTTTGTAGATGGGGAAAATGACTTCACTTCTCTGGGCCTCCAAGCTGGGTTAGTGTTAACCTCCCTCATCTACTCTGGGACATCGCCAAACCAAGTTTCTCGGCCTAAAGGGCCAAGAATTGTAATGGGGGAAATTCATGAAGGTAATGTCACTTGACCCAGCCTCAAGGCAACAGGATGGCCAGCCTCCCCAGGCCGCTTCACCCTCACCCGGCATCCCACGTCTGGCTTCTGCGTGCCCAGGCCAGCATTTCTCATTTGTTGCAGATACGTTACACTGAGCAGGGAAATAGAGGCTTGTGCCACACCTACCCTGTGAAGGAGTCCCATGTGATTATCAGGCAGTCACGCCCTTTGTCGGCCGTGGCAATCCACCACCTGTCTTCCCTGATGCAAAGGCAGGATATCACATTAGCGTGGCCCTGCAGAAATGCAGAGAAAATGCTCTGAAACATTCAAAAGCTGGAGCCCCACAGAGAGAACTAAGCTTCCTTTCCTGGTTCATCAGGCTGAAAATCCCACTCCTATGGCCTTTCCCTGGCATTTCTCCATAATCAGTCATTTTCCGATTTTCTTTCCCTCCAAACCCCTGAAGGGTATACCACACTCTCCACAAGGACAAGGGCTCCCTACAAATCTAGGCATGTGCCCAACTGTGAACCCAGGTGGGGAATAAATGTTGGGGTTCTGCCCCACCTCCAGCCCCCTTGAAGCCCTGCTGGCCTCCTTTCCCTTAAACAGTGTCCACCCAGGCCACTGAGCAGATCTGGAGCAAAAGCCCTCTGCTGGTCTCCCTGCTTTCATTCCCATCCCCCCACAATCCTTTCCCAGTAACTCAGCAACCTCTGGAAACAAATAAAATGCTAGTGCTGCCTGCCAGGAAATAGCCCATTCCCTCCCTCCTTCCTCTTCCTTTGCTCACTCCATGTCAGTCATACCAGCTTTCTTTCTGGGCCGCTTGGGCAGGCCTGTAAACCTGGAGCTCCCTGGGTCTGGACTGCTCCTCCCCAAACTGCCCCTGGTTGGTTCATTCTCCTCAGTCAGTCAGATCTTGGCACAAAGGGCATGTTTGCCAGCGCAACCAACTGGAGGTCCATTTCTCACTCCTGATCTCTCTCCTGCAGCAGTCCACATTTCCTTTGGAGTGTTTGTTGTAATTTGTAATTGTGTGTATAAACTCCATGTTTTGTTCATGACTACAGGCCCAGAATCTGAAACAAAGAGGTTCTGATAAATACCTATGGAATAAATGAATGAAGGAATGAATGGATGGATGGATGGATAATCAAGGCCACTCCCAGCCACCTGACTCTGCAGGAGGCTGGACAGCTGCCTGGCATGGTCCCTACTTCTCAGCCCCTCTGCCTGCTGCTCCTTCCTCGCTCTGCAGACACAAACTACCTCCCTCCCTCCCATCAGCACTGGGCTCAGTGCTGCACATTCAACTAAGCTCCAAGAAGGGCTGCTTGTGGGCTTGTGTGTTTCCAGACACCTAGAGAGAAAATTCTGCACCTACATGGCATGGATCCCTGAGTACAGACTAGGCTTTTGGGAAGCCTTCTGTGATGTTTTTGAACTAGGCATTGACTTAAGGAAGGTCCTTATTAAAATATATGTCTGGGGGCTCTTGGGCAGCTCAGTCAGTTAAGCGTCTGCCTTCAGTTAAGTCTTTGATCTCAGGGTCCTGGTATAGAGCCCCAGGTCAGGCTCCCCGCTGAGCAGGGGAGTCTGTTTCTCCCTATTGCTCTCTCTTGCTTGCTCTCATAAATAAATAAATAAATAAATAAAATCTTAAAAAGCAACAACAAAAACTTGCATACCTGAAGATGGTGCTGAGTATTCTTGAAGACATCATAGATGAATGCAGTGTCAGCACAGATGTACAGAAGAACTCGCTGGTTTTCATCTTGAATGTAGTAAACAGGAAGAGAACTGTTCCATCCGAAAGACCAAGTCATGGTCTGGAAGACAAAGGCAAGACCAGCAAGACCCTGAGTGCACGGAGCCCAGAACTGTGATGCCAGGCACCCCTGGCGCAGTCTCTGGAGGGGAAGGATTTCACATCATCAGTTCAAAATGAGGGAAATCCCTTCAAGAACATCCTCAATGGCATGATAGGGTGCGGAGGACCCTCGAATCCATGACACTGAGTGAAAGGGGCCACACACAGTGCAGGGTCAGTCCGACCCATAGATATGGAAAGGAGCCCAGTGGTGCTGGGGGCCTGGGAAAGGTGGTTGGTGAGTGATGGCTAGGGGATATGGATTTCTTTGGTGGGGGAAGAAAATGTTCTGGAATTAGACAGTGGTGACAGCTGCACAACCTTGTGAACATGCTAAAAAGCAATGGATGGTACGCTTTAAAGGGGTCAATTTTATGAGGATGTGAAGAAATTGGAACGACTGGGCACTCGTGGTGGGAATGTGAAATCATGCAGCTGTTTTGGAAAGCCCCAGGGAGAGCTCTCCAAGCACTGAAAGCAGAATTAGCATATTACGCAACAACGACACTTCCGGTTACCTACCTCAAAGAACTGGAAGCAGGCTCTCAAGGAGACATTCACACGCCCATGTTTAGAGCAGCATACTTCACAGAAAAGAGAAGATAAAAGGAAGCCAAGTGTCCCATGACAGATGAAGGGATGAACAACATGTGAGTGTTGCTCAGACTTCCACAGGAAGGAGACCCGATGCTCTATGACATGGATGGGCCTTGGGGACATCATGGAAGTGAAATCCACCAGTCACAGAAAGACAAATATGGTAGGATTCCACGGACATGGTCCCAAGAAGAATCAGTTCCATAGAGACGGAAAGTGGAATGGTGGTTGCCAGGAGCAGGGCTGGGGAACAAGGAGTTGTTCAATGGGTAGGGAGTTTCCTTTTCACGATATGAGTTCCAGGTGTTGGTTGCAGCACAGTGTGAATGTACCTACTACGATGCTGTACACTTCAAAATGGTGAAGATGGTGAATTTTAGGGGTGCCTGGTGGCACAGTTGGATCAGCAACTGACTCTTGGCTTTGGCTCAGGTCGTGATCCCAGGGTTGTGGCATCCAGCCCCACAGCAGGCTCCATGAGTATCCTGCTTAAGACTCTCCTCTGCCCTTCCCCAATCCCCCTCTCTTTCAAATAAATAAGTAAATATTTAAAAGAAAGATGAGGGGCGCCTGGGTGGCTCAGTCATTGGGTGTCTCCTTCAGCTCAGGTCATGATCCCAGGATCCTGGGACTGAAATCCCTGCCAGGCTCCCTGCTCCTTGGGAAGCCTGCTTCTCCCTCTCCCACTCCCCTTGCTTGTGTTCCCTCTCTCTCTCTGCCTCTTTCTTTGTCAAATATATAAATAAAATCTTTTTTTTTTTTGGAAGATGCTAAATTTTACTTTATATGTATTTTACCACAATTTTAAATTTTAAGAAGGTAAATTTAATGGTATATGAATTATACCTTGCTTAAAAAAGAAAAGAAAGTCAACAGTAAACAGAAAGAACGTCCTATCCTCCTAATCCCCAGAACCTAGGCTGCTCAGTACCTGACACATAGTGAGCACTTAATATTGTGAAATTCAATTTACTTCATGAAATTTATGGAAGGGGGAAGTCACAGTATAGTTGCCAAGGAACTTCATAAGAAAGGCAATTATTCAGCTGGGAATATTTGTATTTGGTCCTCATATACCATTTCCCCTGGAAGAATAAAGCACAAAGAGACAAAATTCCCTAAGCATGATTAAAAATTCCATATTACCAGGAATAAATCCAAGATAAAAATTCTCTGAAATGAAAAATTTGAGGTATTATAAATCTGACTATTACTTTTAACTCAATAGTAGTTTACTTATGCATATTTTTGTGGGCAAAGTCTTTTATAAAAATCACACAAGTGATTAAAACAGTTTATAAAAGCTGTGGATTCATACAAAAGAGTATTATACAGAAATAAAAAGTAATGAACTAGCAAGCCAGGAAAAGACATGGAGAAATCTTAAATACATTTTGCTAAGTGAAAGGAGCCAACCTTAGGAGACTTCACAGTGGGGACATCTGGGTGGCTCAGTTGGTTAAGTGTCTCCCTTTGGCTCAGGTCACGTTCTCAGAGTCCTAGGATGGAGCCTTGCATTGGGCCCCCTGCTCAGCCAGGAGTCTGCTTCTCTCTCTCTGTCCCTCCCCCGACACGTGTTTTCTCTTTCTCTCTCTCTGACAAATAAATAAAATCTTAAAATAAAGGACTTCACATTGTATGATTCCAACTACATGATATTCTGGAAAAGCAAAACTATTAAGGCCGGGGGGAAAAATGGTGGCCGGGGAGTGAGGGGGTGAAGGCAGGGATGGAGAGTGGGGCACGAGGGATTTGAAGGCAGTGACATAAGTCTGTATGATACTACAATGGTGGATATACCTCATCATACCTTAGTCAACGCCCAGAGAATGTCACACCCCAGTTGTGAACCCTAAAGTAAAATATGGACGTTAGTTAATAATAACAGTCAACATGGGCTCATCACCTCTAACAAATGTCTCCCGCTAATAAAGATATTAACAAAAGGGGAACCTGGTAGGGGGCACAAGGGAGTATATGGGAACTCTGTACTTCTCATTTTGTTTGCTATCAATCTAAACTGCTCCAAAAAATAGACTTTAGGGATGTGTGGCTGGCTCAGTCAGTAAAGCCTATGCCCCTTGATCTCGGAGTGTTCCAGCCCTTCACTGGGTGTAGAGTTACTTAAAATAAAAGCATTCCCTTTAAAAAATTAACCGAGGCCAATTAATTGAATGTGGTAGCTTCTAAAGTGATGGCTAAGTGATTAGAGACTTTTAGCAACTGACTCACTCAGTATTAACGGGACCTCGTTGCTCCAGCAGCGCGCACACTCACTGAAAGCACGCGCTATCGGCTGATGCTGGGCACTAGTGCTACTGTTCATGGTGAATGGTCATGGAGTAGCCGGGTCTTACAGCAACCTTCCAAACGTGAACACAAAACGCTATGGTCCAAAGCAGATTTCACTGCACTTGACAATCATCAAAGAGTCCTTCTCATAAATGCAAGACACCTTGTTTTCTCGGTGGAAGTCAGTATCCAGGGTTATGCCTACTTACCAGGAGCACTCTGAATTACTCCAGGCCTCTGGTGTAAGGCAGGGGACCCCAAAGGAAAAGGGGAATGCTGCAGGCAGAGAGAGGCAGGAACACACTTGTTGAAGCCCCTTTGGTGAGAACAAATCAGAAGTAACGAAAACGGCCATCCATAACAGGGCACCGGTTGAATTTAAAATGAGGAAGTGGTTCTACACACCCTGAAGCAGAAAACCCTCTGAGACATACTAAGTGGTCATGCAGAAGATCTGTAAAGAAAACAAAACCTAGCATGTGTGGTTTGTGTGTGCACACACAGAGACATGTCCATAGATGCCCAGGAAAAGGTCTGTAAAGATATACAGTTATACAAAACTGGAATGGTAGTCACTTTCAGGAAATGGATTTGGCATGGTCTGTGCGAGAAGAGGAATCTGCCTGATTTTTTTTAAATTTTAACTTATTTATTTTTAGAAGGGGGAGGGCCAGAGGGAGAGAGGAAGAGAGAATCCCAAGCAGGCTTCATGCCCAGTGCAGAGCCCCATGCGGGGTTCGAGTTCACAACCCTGAGATCACAATCACAACCCCAGCCGAAATAAAAACTCAGACTCAACCAACTGAGCCACCCAGGTGCCTCTGCTTTAAATTTTTTTTTTTAAGAGCACCTATTATTTTTAACAGGAATAAAAAAAGGGGGGGGCACCTGGGTGGCTCAGTGGATTAAGCCTCTGCCTTTGGCTCATGTCATGATGCCAGGGTCCTAGAGCCCCACACTAGGCTCTCCGCTCAGCAGGGAGCCTACTTCCCCCTCTCTCCCTGCCTGCCACTTTTCTTACTTGTGATCTCTTTCTCTGTGTCAAATAAATAAAATAAAATAAAATAAAGAGATAGAGGGAGGGAGAGAGAGAGAGAGGGAGAGAGAAAAAACCAATACAGGAACGGGAACAGAAAGGAACAGAAAGAAGGTGTCCTCAAGGAGATAAACAAATTTGCGGAGGGAGGTGGTCTAGAAGAGTTGAGTTCTGCAGTGAGCCCAAGGCTAACAGGGGACCCAAACCCCTGGCATGCAGGACACTTGCTCTCATTAGCGATATCCCCAGATGTCGTTCTAGCTGGCTAAACAAGCCAAAAGTCTTCAAGGGCTCTGAAACTTGTTCTATCTTTCAGACTGGACAAGCCCAAGTTTTGACCTTGAACTCCACTGCTCAAAGTAAACCCAGTCTACAGAAACGAGGCTGTCATTTGTCTGCATCTCCCACTAGGTGTTTGCCATCATCCTCATCAATGCTACCATCCTTGTCACCACCACCATTAGCATCATCCAGATGTGAGAGGTGTTCAACACCTGTCCAGTGCTCACTGTGTGTCAGGAACTACATTAAACACTTTATGTGCATCCGATCACTTACAAATCTTCCAAAGGCAGAATCTACAGGGAAAAGTAGAGGTGAATACTAGGAAGCAATTTTCAGTGGCACATGGAGGAGGAAGGGAAAAATTCTCCTCCTCTTATTCTCTTGGTAAATGGTAATATTTGTGCGGCAAAGGCAGATGCCAGTCGACCCCCTGGTGCCTTTCTCAGTGGCTTTCACTTTTTCCATACCTTTTGCTTTCTGGTCCATCTCTGAACGCACAGTTTTAGGAGCCCGTAATGGTTTTAGGAGCTAGTGAAGAGGCATCAGGCCATCTAAGGCGGTAGAGGTAAGGAGAGGAGGGAAAGGGGAAAGGAATGGAGGAGCAGGAGGAGGAAGTGAGAAAGAAGGGGAATGGGGAGGAGAGGGAGAGATTGTCCTTGAGTCTCCCACAAGAAAGGGCACCCTACGTAACAAACCACATCCAGAATTTCCTGCCTGGGGAGCAACAGTGTCGGACCCAGATGTCAGGCCCAGAGACAATACTCCTGTCACACATGTCCCTCCAGAGTGCTGAACTGAACTTTAAAACATATGAGTTTGTTATTAGTTCAAAAGGATATTTCTGGTGGTATTTTTTCTTCCATATGCATAAAATCCCCTTATTTCACAATGTTTTTAAAGCACTAGAGGACACTAAAATCCATGTTACACTCCCTTCCAAAGGATACACGTTGGCGTGGTCATCCCTTCAAAACAACATGTCCTCGCTGGTGGACACCAGTGATTTCTCCGGGATCTCTGCTTTGGGAATTCTTCCTCTTGTTGCTCACTTAAGTCTGATCATCTTTTTTCCTCTCTCCTTTCCCGTCCCAGCTCATCCTGAGGCATCTGGTCGATTTTCTCCCCAAGCCAGCTTGAGGGCTGTGTTTCAGGGAAACTAATCTCTGGTTCCTCAGAATCGCTTTGATCCAAATCAAGAAATTTTCCTTTAGAGCTCAAGTCTCTTAAAGGCTCATTTGTTTCCAAATGCTTTGATTCTAATGCACCCTTTCACTCGCCAAGGGTTCTCTTAAAAAAGAAATAAAAGAAGATTGTGATTCCAAATACAGTGTATAGCTGCTTGATTCCCTCCTTTACTTTTCTTTCTGTTCCTACTCAGCCAGCCTTAGTGTTCAGCTCACACTGGAACTACGAACTGTTTCAAAAAGGTGCCTGGGGGGCGTCTGGGGGGCTCAGTTGGTTAAGTGTTTGCCTTTGACACAGGTCATGATTCTGGGGCCTAGGATGGAGCCCCACATTGGGTTGCCTCCTCAGTGGGGCATCTGTTCTCCCTCTCCTGCTCTCCCCCTGCTTGTGCTCTCTCTTACTCCCTCTGTCAAATAAATAAGTAAAATCTTAAAAAATAATAATAATTAAAAAAATAAAAAGGAGCCTGGGACATTTTATACTTAAATAACATGAATCATGCATGTGTCAGGTTTATTCTTGGCCTACGAGCAGAACCACACAGGAAAACCATTCTTCTAAGTGGTCCTGGTCATCTCCAAGGATGGGCGAGTCACAGTCACTCTTCTCCTTGGACCACAGCTGAGTTCTCCTTCGCAGGGAGAGCCTACATTATTATAATCATGCTGACTGTGTTCTAAGACAATTGCATTCCAACTAACCCCTAGGAACGCTTTCTGTCAGCTCCCCTGCACACCTTCTCCAGGAGGCCTTCCCTGACCATCCTCCTAACTGGGCTAAGCGTCCTTGATTTTTGTTTTTTAAATATCTCCCATGCATCACTCAATCGCTCCACTTAGGATATTGCTTCATGGTGCTCAGGTATCAGTCTGCCTCCCTACACACCCTAGAGCTCCTTAAGAGAATGGACTGTGTCTTATTTGTATTATCCCCATAGCCTGGCACATGGTGAGCATTCCATGATTCTGAATGAATGAATGAATGAATGAATGAATGAATAGATGAATGGCTTAAAATTACTGCATACTAGGGAAGTTCCTGACATGACTGACTGGGAATCAGTCAGTGTAAGTATCTCCCCTGCACCTGACATTCTTCTTTGTGGAGTTTCCTTTAGAAAAATATTGACCATAACCATTGGCAGTTCACTCTGCTTCCCATTTTAATTTCCTAGTACATGAACCTATAAACGAACTGCATTGAGCAATACCAGCTCTGGTTCCTTTCCACAGGAATAAAAAGAATTTCATAGTTCTGGAAAAACCTATATGTAATTGGAAGCATATTGACGTCAGGGCCTCTCATCTTTCCAGGAATAATTTTAGAGCTCTGTAACTCACTTTGTATACATTCATATTCCCTTCATATTCCCACAGGCAAGCGAAATGATAACCCAGGCATTTACAACAATTCTAATAATGTAAATAGGGACAGAAGCAGCGACTTAGTGGTTAAAAGCGTGGGCTTTGCAGTAGGCTTCTTCTAGCACCCAACCCTGGTTCCACCACTCACTTGCTCTGAGACCTTGGGCAAGTCGCTGTTCCCTCAGAGTGCCTATTTGCTCACAGGCAGGATAAAAGTGAGAACCCTAATTTCTGGGGTTAAGATGACCTATGTAAAACTTTCAGTGCAGCTGCCACAGAGGGCTTGAGAAAGGCAGCAATCGTTTACAGTTTAACAGCCTTCTAACATAGTCTCTCATTCATTTCTTCAGACAAACTGGAATTTGAGGCTCTGGGAGTTGAAATAACTTAATGGGCTCACACCGCTGGAAAGGGGCAGACCTCTCTAATGCTCAGTTCCTCCAGGTGGAAAAAGCACTCAAGGCCCAGGGCCTTGAGTAGGGGGCCTGCTCCAACTGCAAACTTTGCCAGAGCATCTTGATGCAGGGCCCAGGGGAGGGGAGGAAAGTGCAGGGGAGGAAAATAGACTAAAGGTCTATTTATTTCTGTGGGGGAGGGAAGGGGGACACAGAGGCACAAGTCCTTCCTCCAGCTTAGGTCTCTCTGAGGCTGACCTGGCCCCCAAGCATCCCCAGACCCCTGCTGGGCACCAGACCCTCCCACACCAGGACCCTCAACCCAGACTCACAGAGTGCGCCCTCCAAGGGCCTCAAAGGACTGGCCCTCCTGCCACCTGGACCCCTAGGTCACCTCCCCAGCCTCCAGTGGCCACTGCTTTCTCCTCCACTCTCTCCCTATCTATGGTGGTCACCCAAGCCCCGCCCCATTGTAACCGCCGCCAGGGCCAGCGCAGTAAAGCAGGAGGGCCAGCCTGTGGTCACGTGTCCAAGGCTCTGTCTCGCGCCGGCGGGCACGCCCCCTGGCGCTCAGCTTGGGAGAGGCGCCACTCGGGCCCTTGTCCTGAAATTAGCCTTCCTCCCTCTCAACCACTCTCTTCAGCTCCGTCCCCCAACGTATTCCCAGGGCGCCAAGGCCTAAGAAGCAGCATTGGTGGCACCTGCAATTCTGACTTTCTGAAGACTAGGTATGAGCTGTTTGGTAAATTCCTCCTTGTCAAAAGAAAACTAAATTTCCCCACCTCCTGGCTACTCCCCGATATGATCCCCTTACTGGGGGTGCCGCCCCTGCGTCGGTGTCCGCGCCCCCAGGTCCCGCCCTGATGGCCGAAGGGCAGGGCGCCTTTGCCCTCTTTCTCCTGCTGCAGGCGCGTGAAGTGCGGCAGCGCGAACTCTAGCAGGTCTGCAGGCTGGTGCCTCGCCTTGTCCACCGTGAAGCCCTGCAGCAGATCCGTCAGTCCGCAGGGATCTCCCGGCACATCCTGCCTGCCCCATCGGCGGGCGCCTGGGCGCTGCCCTCGCCTCCTCCCTGGGCCGGTCTGCGGCCCTGCGGCCCCCAAGCGAGCGCGCTCAGAGGGCGCTGGAGGCGCTACTAGCTGCTAGCGCGCGCTCTGTGCCCAGGCGGCCTGGCTGGCGCGTGCCTACACTTGGGCGCTCTGCTGCTCTGTCCAGAGGCGGCGGATGCGGCTGAGCGAGCGCTGCCCCGGGAGGGTGGCAACATCTCAGGCTCCTCCCGCTCCCCCTGCCCTCCAGCCGCTTCTCTCCCGACCCCTCCCACTCTCAACCATTGTTCATTTTTGTTAAAGATTTGTTTGTTGGAGAGAAAGAGCACAGGTGAGTGAGTCAGGCGGGAAGGCCAGGGCAAAGAGAGAATCCTAGTGGACTCTGCACTGAGCCCAGAGCTTGCCTCAGGGCTCAATCGCAAGAGCCTGAGATCACGACCTGAGCCAGAACCAAGAGTTGGGCACTTCACTGAGGGTGCCGCCCAGGTGCCCCTCAGCTGCTTTTTAAAAAATTCTTGAGGGGCGCCTGGGTGGCTCTGTGGGTTAAGCCTCTGCCTTCAGCTCAGGTCATGATCCTAGGGTCCTGTGATGGAGCCCCACATCGGGTTTTCTGCTCAGTGGGGGGGCCTGCTCCCCTCCTCTCTGCCTGCCTCTCTGCCTACTTGTGATTTCTGTCTGTCAAATAAATAAATAAAATCTTAAAAAAATAAAAAATAAAAATTTCTTGAGCCTTGTTTTATGGGCTTGAATGTGGTTGATCTCAATGAGTATTTCCTGTGTCCTTGGGTATTCTGCATTTGTTGGGCCTTGTGTTCCAGTGCCAAACAGGTCAAGCAGGTTGGATGGATTTTTAGGTCTATTTACTTGCCACTTTTCTATCTGCTTCTTCTATTAATTATTGACAGATGAGTGTTGAATTCTCCAGATTGAATTGTGGATTTGTCAATAATTAACCCCATGCAAAGTAAAAAAAAAAAAAAATTAAAATAAAAAAAACACTTTTAGTGACACAATTAATGACATCAAAAATTATAGAAGAGAAATACAATCAACTAGAATCAGATGTTTTCAAGCCAAACCCCATATATTGTTGAAGATTCCATTTGGGCCCTTCGTGTAGTCTCAAAACTCAGTGAGCTGAGGTCTCAGGCCCGATCTTTTTCAGTCTTTAAGTTTGACTTTGTGTCTGTTTATTCATGTACCAAGCACTGCTCTAAGTGAGAAGGGTGTTCAGAAATAACTTGCATACTGTGGGCTACTGTGCGGGTTTCTGGAATTCTCATGTAAGTTGGGGAAAGTTACCTTCCATCCTCAGTGCCACCTGAAGCAGAGTGTAAGGGAGATCTAGGGAGGAAATAATGCCCCAGAGCATGCCGGTGCTCTGCCCAGTACAGTTTACAGTCCATCAGAGGGACCAACAGAACACCAAAGGCTCCTGAGTGAAATAAGACTAGAACTCCATTCCTTCAGTAAAATGGCTCTGTGCCTAGCTGGGACACCCACCTACCTCACCACTGTCCAAGGGACTAATTCGAGAAATAAGTGACAGTTTACATCATCTTTCCCATGATTTCTAAGAAAACCTCAAGACCTGCGCATTCAACTTCACGCTGAAAATCTGAGTGTTTGCATACTCATCTCTCCAGAGAACCATAGGCCACCTGATCCCACCCAGCACTAGTACACACCTGCATCCCAAACTTTTCCCTTCTTGAGTTCTCCACAAGCAAATACCGAGCACTCCTGCAGCAGAAACATGCTAAGTACTGCCATATTGTTCTTGCGGAGCACCGAAGATACACAGTCAAGAAGATTTCCTGTCCCCATTGCAGGAACTTCAGGGTCCCTCCAGGGAACGCTGACCCATCCTCAAGAATCACTGGTACCAAATGCTGAGAGAACCCAGGGATGGAGGGAAGAGGGAAGCCTATTCATCTTGGGAAACAGGGGCTGGTGGGATATTTAAAAATTGATAGTAACAAAAATATATGCCAGGGAATATTTGAACTCAGTGAAATACAGCTCCCTATGTCAAAGCCCATTTATCTGTGCCTTCCCTTTCAGACCAAAGGACCTGTGTCACTGTGGTGTCCTGGCCAGAAAAAGCCAAAAAGGTGGGGTTTGGAGAGCTTCTGGTTTGGTGAGCACGTGGTGGTCTGGGGAGAGTGGGCACCTGGAGAGGGCATGGAAGTGCTGCACCTGTTCCACACACCTTCCTTGTGCATTTCTTCCATCCAGCTATTCCTGAGTTAGAGCCATTTATAATGAATCTGTAATCTAGTCTGGAAAATGTCCCTGGGTTTTTTTTTTTTTATTTCCAGCATAACAGTATTCATTATTTTTGCACCACACCCCGTGCTCCATGCAATCCGTGCCCTCTATAATACCCACCACCTGGTACCCCAACCTCCCACCCCCCGTCCCTTCAAAACCCTCAGATTGTTTTTCAGAGTCCATAGTCTCTCATGTTTCACCTCCGCTTCCAATTTCCCCCAACTCCCTTCTCCACTCTAAGTCCCCATGTCCTCCATGCTATTTGTTATGCTCCACAAATAAGTGAAACCATATGATAATTGACTCTCTCTGCTTGACTTATTTCACTCAGCATAATCTCTTCCAGTCCCGTCCATGTTGCTACAAAAGTTGGGTATTCATCCTTTCTGATGGAGGCATAATACTCTATCCCCAGGGGTACAGGTCTGTGAATCACCAGGTTTACACACTTCACAGCACTCACCAAAGCACATAACCTCCCCAATGTCCATAATCCCACCCCCTTCTCCCAAACCCCCTCCCCCCAGCAACCCTCAGTTTGTTTTGTGAGATTAAAAGTCACTTATGGTTTGTCTCCCTCCCAATCCCATCTTGTTTCATTGATTCTTCTCCTACCCACTTAAGCCCCCATGTTGCATCACCACTTCCTCATATCAGGGAGATCATATGATAGTTGTCTTTCTCTGCTTGACTTATTTCGCTAAGCATGATACGCTCTAGTTCCATCCATGTTGTCGCAAATGGCAAGATTTCATTTCTTTTGATGGCTGCATAGTATTCCATTGTGTATATATACCACATCTTCTTGATCCATTCATCTGTTGATGGACATCTAGGTTCTTTCCATAGTTTGGCTATTGTGGACATTGCTGCTATAAACATTCGGGTGCATGTGCCCCTTTGGATCACTACGTTTGTATCCTTAGGGTAAATACCCAATAGTGCAATTGCTGGGTCATAGGGCAGTTCTATTTTCAACATTTTGAGGAACCTCCATGCTGTTTTCCAGAGTGGCTGCACCAGCTTGCATTCCCACCAACAGTGTAGGAGGGTTCCCCTTTCTCCGCATCCTCGCCAGCATCTGTCATTTCCTGACTTGTTTATTTTAGCCATTCTGACTGGTGTGAGGTGATATCTCATTGTGGTTTTGATTTGTATTTCCCTGATGCCGAGTGATATGGAGCACTTTTTCATGTGTTTGTTGGCCATCTGGATGTCTTCTTTGCAGAAATGTCTGTTCATGTCCTCTGCCCATTTCTTGATTGGATTATTTGTTCTTTGGGTGTTGAGTTTGCTAAGTTCTTTATAGATTCTGGACACTAGTCCTTTATCTGATATGTCATTTGCAAATATCTTCTCCCATTCTGTCAGTTGCCTTTTGATTTTGTTAACTGTTTCCTTTGCTGTGCAAAAGCTTTTGATCTTGATGAAATCCCAATAGTTCATTTTTGCCCTTGCTTCCCTTGCCTTTGGCGTTGTTCCTAGGAAGATGTTGCTGCGGTTGAGGTCAAAGAGGTTGCTGCCTGTGTTCTCCTCAAGGATTTTGATGGATTCCTTTCGCACATTGAGGTCCTTCATCCATTTTGAGTCTATTTTTGTGTGTGGTGTAAGGAAATGGTCCAATTTCATTTTTCTGCATGTGGCTGTCCAATTTTCCCAGCACCATTTATTGAAGAGGCTGTCTTTTTTCCATTGGACATTCTTTCCTGCTTTGTCGAAGATTAGTTGACCATAGAGTTGAGGGTCTATTTCTGGGCTCTCTATTCTGTTCCATTGATCTGTGTGTCTGTTTTTGTGCCAGTACCATGCTGTCTTGATGACGACAGCTTTGTAATAGAGCTTGAAGTCCGGAATGTCCCTGGGTTTTTTGAGCCACTCTAGCAAATTAATCAAACCCAAAGAGTGGGTGGTGGGAATCTGTAATCTTTAGCTGGTTGGTGGGAGGCAGAGGTGACAACCCAGATTTGTGATTCTTGTCTAAAGTGTGTAATGTGTTTGTGGTGGGGCAGAGGTTGGGGGGACAGTCTTGTGGGACTGAGCCCCTGCTATCTCCAGGTATCTATGTCCACATAGATAGGGTCAGATTTGAATTAAGTTGTAGGGCACCTAGCTGGTGTCAGAGAATTGTTGGTGTGGGGAAAACACCCTCCCACACCTGTGGAAATTGGGCACAGAACCCTTATGATTCCAAATACGAGAATGTACAAAATCAAGACAAAAACCTTGCAGTTTTTACTAGTTTGGCTAAAACAAAATTTCTAAAATCAAAGCCTGGTTTACAAATGCATGATGTTATAAGAAATGCTGTTTTATTAAGGTTTCAATTCATAGGCATGATTGATTACAGTATTGACTATTGGCCATTGATTTTCATGTCCAGTTGTCTTTTCTCCCCAGAGGTCTGCCTGGTGGGGCTCAAAGGTCCATGCCTCTAATCACAAGTTGACCCCACTGCCAACCAACCACAGTTCCTCAATGAGGTCCAAAAGCCACCTCATTAACATAATGAAAGAAAACTTTGTTGTTATCCTCATTGGAAATTACAGAGGTTTTTAGTTCTGTGCCTGAAATGGAGACACAGAACAAATAGTTCTGTTATATTTCTATTTCACAGAAATAGAAAGTAAAGGAATAACCTAAAGAATGTAAAAAACCCTAGGTCAGCAAATAAATTTGATGATGTCTTTTTCTAAGTTTTCAACAACTTTGTTTTTGTAGCATGCCTAAAATATATTGTATATGTAAACACAACCTCACTTGGTTTCAGTAATATTTAAAACACGGGGATATGCAGACAACATTAGTTTAAATATTGTCTTAACTCTCCAGATATTTTAGTCCATGAACATCCATTTTTTTAAAAGATTTTATTTTTTTATTTGACAGAGGGAGATCACAAGTAGGCAGAGAAGCAGACAGAGAGAGAGGAGGAATCAGCCTCAATCCCAGGATCCTGGGATCACAACCTGAGATAAAGGCAGAGGTTTTAACCCTTGAGCCACCCAGGTGTCCCAATGAACATCTATTTTTAATTATATACGGTGCTTTGGAAATTTAGCAACTGAACTAAGAAAAAAACTATGCATTCTTTCAAAAAAGTGAATATTTTGTTAGAAAAAAAGGCTAGAAAAATTGTATAGTATTGTACACTAAAATCTTATCTCATAAAATCTACCAACTTAGAAATTCTTAAAAATTTAAAAGATATCTTTGATACCCTTATTTATAGCTTCTTTTTATGAAAAATTAATTAACAGTGGTCCTGGGTGGCTCAGTGGGTTAAAGCCTCTGCCTTTGGCTCAGGTTGTGATCCCAGGGTCCTGGGATCGATCCCCGCATTGGGCTCTCTGCTTGCCAGGGAACCTGTTTCCTCCTCTCTCTCTGCCTGCCTCTCTGCCCACTTGTGATCTCTGTCTGTTAAATAAATAAATAAAAATCTTTAAAAAATTAATTAAAAGTTACAGGGAGGGTTTTTTCACATGTACTTTTAAAATGACAGAGACCCCAGGAAACAATTATCTGAGACTGCCTATTTGAAGATGTTTAGATTTCAACTTTCCTGGGAACAAAGGAAAGAAGAAAGCAAGATCCTTATATTTCTGAAAATCATCTTTGAAACTTCTTATTCTTGTAATAAAAACATAAATACACTGAGTCCATTTCAAATGGGAAAACATAGGAAGATGGCAGAACTTTCCTCAAATATTCAGAATTAACCAGAAATGTCAAGACTACTCAGCAACAAAAATTCAAATGAGCCAGTTTTAACGATCTAATTGGTTTTCTCAAATGATTCAAGAATCAGTCAACATCCTATCTAACACTAGAAAGGCAATCCAAAATCTACAGTTAGGGAAAGGTTTTTAAAGACAAGTCAACTAAGTCATAATTTTTGTTTTAATTGCTCCAGATGAACTCACCTTGCTTTTGAGGATAAAAGGGTATATTAGGGGGATTACTTCATCTTCTTTTGGAGGATAGAAAGGAACCATGTGGCAGATTACATCATTGGTGCTGATCAGAAAATTCCACACTACATTTCTGAGGGAGTTTGAAATAGTAATTAGGTTAAGATACTAAGTCTTGGTGGGCCTAGTGCAGATGACTCCATTTTGGGCCTGCTTTTTTTTTTTTTTAATTTTGTTAAACAAAACCTTTATGTGTGCATCCCCAAAGCATGTAAAAAACAAACAAACAACAACAACAACAACAACAACAAAAAACTATACAATGGTGAATTTTATCTAGGGCAAATTGTTTCTTTTTACAGATAAAAGGACTTTGAAAATAAGGAATTGAAAACCAAACTTGAAATAGCTACAGTGACCTCTACTACTTTTTTAGACAAATAATTAAGCCTCATCTTTGTTACCTTAACTGTGTCTGTGATAGTAAATAAACACAAAAATCCCCTTGGCTGTACAAAATAGATGTTAATCTCTTGCATTCCTGGTCAGGGACGCTGCCTTCTAACCACAGAGAAACTTTCCCCATCCTCCCTCCTCCCCATCTAGGGCTCTGGTCTCTTCCTCCTCCTTCCTCTACTTCTTCCTGTTTCACCTTCATCTCCTCCTCCTCCACTTGCTCCTCTTCCTCCTTCTCCTTCTTACTCTCCCTCTTCTTATTCTTCTTCTCTTCAGATAGATTTATTTACTTATTTTAGAGAGGTTGGGAGGGCCAGAGGGAGAGACACTCTCAAGCAGATCACCTGCTGAGTGGAGCCCAACTTGGGCCTTCATCCCAGGACCCTGAGATCATGACCTGAGCCCAAATCAAGAGTGGAATGCTTAACCAACTGAGCCACCCAGGTGCCCCTCTGGGTCACTCTTTTGGAGGAGAGAGAAAGAGGGAATCTCAGAGAGCTGGCTTCAGTAAGATACCAACAGTGGCAATAATAATGCAAATATCAACAAGAGGACACTGAACTGTCATCTTGCCATTTTAAGCACTTCATGTATATTAATTCACCCCTCCCTTATGTCTACCTGGGAGGTAGGTACTATTAGTACCAGCATTTTTCAGCTATAGAAACTGGAGCACTTAAATTTGGTAGCTCACTAAGGTGACATAGAAAATGATGTGGCCAAGATTTGAATCCTGGTGGCCTGGATTCACAGTCCATTCTCCTAGTCACTATGCAAATGGCCCCACTTGGGGTAACAGTTGGCGTTGGTCAGGCATCATCCTCCGGGGCATCTGGGTCTCTGCGGCAGTGAGGTGAGAGGAGGCTTAGGTTATGTCTAATATATTCCCACCCTTTATTGTCATGTTATTTCTGCCTGTGCACCTATTAATCTACCCTACACCATTTGACATGTTATTGAAATATCTTCACATTCCTCTACTGAGGCTTTTTCATAAGCTCTTTTAGGATTTTAATCTACTGAGATATGATAGCTGCTATTATTGTAGTGAGGACATTGGAGTCTGCATTTACAAGTGAGGCAGAGGGAGGGAGGCTTCCTCTACTGGGCTGTGTCACACAGGCTTCGTGATCCAGGCTACATGGCTTCAGTCAAAGAAATTGGCAGGTTTCCTTCTTCCTATGGGTCTGGGACATATCACATAGCACTTGGGACTTGGGATTTGAGCATAAGTAGAAGTACTTGACTGGGACATTTAGATATGAGGAATGTGGCAAATATTTGGCTTACAATGATATTTCTATATCTAACCATCATTTTCATATATTGTCTACTCAATTTTAATGTCTAAATCTGTACTTTCATTACATCAATATTTTTTTTGCAATTTCTTTAGATTGAATTCCTTTGTTTCTTGGTCAAATAAATCATTTGAATTTTTTGTTTAATCGTCAGTTAAAAGGGATTTTAACTCTCCCAGTGCAGGTTTCCTGTCTTTGTAAGAAAAATTTTAAAATACCTGTCTGCCATATTAAATTGCTGATTTCATCTGAAATGCAACCCAGATTTGAATTTCTCATTGAAATGAGAATTGGTTGAACAAGCATTTTTTCATTATTTCATTTCATTTTTCATTCAATTTTTTCATTTTATTTCATTTTTCTTTCACATGCGGTCTGCTTTTTTGGTTCATCCATTTGTTGCTCTGCTCTATTGCTCCTGTAGCTGACATAGGATGTGGCCTCTTATCGTTCCACTTGGGAAATAATAAAGGCTTCTCATTGCGCGGGGAGGAACCTGGGAAACTACCTGAAGCCTCCCTAGGACACAGCTGTGACAATGCAGATCCATGATCTGGACCACAGAGCGGTATTTCTATTCACTGGGGAGTGAACTGCGGATCTGTGTGGTCTAAACCTGCTTATGTCAGAAAGGGCATCTAACCTAATCAGAAAGGGCATCTAACCTAATCAGAAAGGGCATCTAATCTAAAACCTCTTTTACCAAAGAAAAGAAGGAGATAAATCAATGGAACTAAGTCAGGAGGAGGAATTGAATGTGTATTAGTCAGCATTCTCCAGAGAAATATCTGACCATCTATACCTATATCTCCATGAAATCTCTCTTCAGAAAGAGATTTATTAGAAACTGGTTCACATGGTTATGACCCAGGCAGGAGAAGACCAGTGTCCCAGCTCAGAGACAAAGGGTTAGAAGGAGAGGTGTCTCCCTTACTCAGCCTTTTTGTTCTGGCTCAACCAGTTGGATGAGGCCCGGCAGCATTGGGGTGGCGATCTGTTTTACTGAGTAACTGATTCAAATGTTAGTCTCATCCAGAAACACTCTCATAGGCCCAGAGCAACGTTTCACCCAATTGTGCACCTTTGGTGCTCAATGGTCCAGTGAAGCCAACACAAAAAATGAACCATCACAGCATATTTCACAAGAGTGAATGAAGCTTCTGAGTCATGGGAAATTGATACCAGATGAGGTCACGGAGGAAGAAAAGAGATAGTCCCATCTAGGAGGCTGTGCAAGTGCATTTGAGGACCTTAAAGTGTTTTGAAATTTCATGGAGTTTTATCCACATTTTCCATGTTTTAATCCTTGTGGCATTGTTGATAATACCTTCAAATCCAGCTTCTAGTTAATTAAATCCTCTGTATCTGCTTATTACTCTAGCAGAGTTTATAATTTTAGTTATTTCATTTGTCAATTCTAGAAGTTTCGCCTGGGTTCCTTTCAAATGTCTAAACATTTTTGCTAATCTTTCATGTTGATGTTGAAAGACCCTGGAGCCGCACCAAAGAATCAAACAGCACGCCTCCACTGGATGCAAATTGCAAGAGGTTTATTGGTTACACAGGCACCTGCAGACGCATCAGCCTTTGTGGACTGAGCGCGCTGGGCTAGGTTGGGGAGCAGATTATATAGGGCAAGGGTTGGGGTGGCGGGAAGCGAGCTTACAGAAGTAGATGCTTGGTTACAGGGATCTGATTGGTTAACTTAAATCAAGCATTGTCAGGCACTGGGTTTAAGGCAAGGACACAAGGGTTTGTTCTGGTGGGCCTTGGCTCAGCACTCTGGAAAGTCCCAGGTACACTCTATTCCTCATTTGTCTTTTCTCTTGACAGACCGGGTGATTACAGACAATAGAAATCCTGGTATGTGTTGCCATCCAGCTATGGGGACAATCAAGCCTTCAGCAAGGGGAGAGGGGGTGCTGTGGGGAAATCAGGTTACTTAAACAAGCCTTTAGAAAGGGGAGAGGGGTCTTTCAATGTCAATACTTTCTTTTGAAAATATACAGATTTTGTCATTTGCAGTATATGGTCTTTGAAAGCTTTTCTTCTCCTTCTCCCTCCCCTCCCCTCCCGCACCCTGCCCTCTGTCCCCTCCTCCTCCCCCACCTTCTTCTTTGGTTCACATTCTTCACTTGTTGTATGGGTTTTGACTATTTATTGAAACGTTTCTCAATAGGAATATATTAATGCCTGGCTTAAAGCACATTCCTATAGGATAAATTTTATAGGTATTCCTCTAGGTACCTCCAATTCAAGTAGATGTAAACTCACATTTTGGTATAGATTTCTCAGTCCATACAGGCAATGTGAATATTAGGCTCTAAAAATTAATAAAGGAAATTCGTATATAAAATTAATGGAAATTATTATTATAAAAGCCTAATTTTTCATGTTTAAAAAAAATGAAGAGATCCAGAGCTGAAAGAGTTAAATTGTGTGGAGCTTCTGCTAACTTGCTTTTCTGTAACTGCTCTGCTGCTTTGCGGGTCAAACCTTGAGAAGTAGGAGCATGGTCTTCCCTTTGTGTTCCCCTCCATTCCCCCGAGGCCCCACATCCTGAGTACGTTCCCTGCTCAAGAGATGTCCTTGAATTATGTTTGTGGTTAAGAAAGAAGAGAACTATTTTGTCCTAGTTTCACAGCCGCCGAGCTACATCCGGACAATAAGATATGGATAACTGAAAAATGTGAACTGTACAGAACATACCAGGAACTGTAACTATGAGGTCACTGTGATCATGGTTTTATGACAAGCCTTTGTCGAAAAAATGCATAAAAACCCCATACTCCCTTGGATCGAGGCTCTCAGGCTCCGCCTGGTTTTCAGGAATGCTGCAGAGCCCCAGCATGCTGGAACAATAAAACCCTTGCTGTTGCAGAAGGAGCCGCCTTGGTGTCATTCCTCCGCGCCTCCCTGGGTTGAGGTCTTCTCGACCCTAACATTTGGAGGTCCCACCGAGATTTAACCCAGCCAACGGGACGCCGGACGGGACAGACCCAACTCGCTCTTTGGGTAAGTCTGCAGCGCCCATTCCTCTTTTGGTACCAATATTCATGTGCACATGTTAGTCTGATTCTGTTTTCTCATGATTTCTGGGGATAATCTGGGCAACCTTCAGTGTCTGACAGACGTGTCCAGGAGACGCCGGTTGCAACCTTGGGGGACGCCCCAAAGGTGAAGGAGGGCCAGGGACGCCTGGTGGCCTCCTGTCGGGTAGATCCGGAGGATCTACATCTGTTATATCCCAGAAAACACTATCATTGGCCACTATTTTATTTTTCATCTCTCCTACAGTCCCAGTGGGGACAAGCGCTTGCGTCCTGCTTTCTTTCTTCTAGGTTTGGTGACTGCAAGAATCTTCCTGTACTTCGAGATGGGACAAAACACATCAACTCCCCTGTCTCTAACCCTAGCCCATTGGTCAGAGGTTCAGGCTAGAGCTCATAATCTCTCTCTCTCTCTGTAAAGAAAGCTAAATGGCAGACTCTCTGTGCCACTAAATGGCCATCTTTTAAGGTCAACTGGCCCCCCGAGGGGTCTTTCCATCTCTCCCTAATTTTGCAGGACAAGAACGTCATCTACCGGCCCCGACCCAAAGGACACCCGAACCAAGAGCCCTACATCTTGGTGTGGCAGGATCTCTGCAAAAACCCTCCTTTCTCTGAGGACCCTGCCCGCATAACAGATCTAATTACCTCTCTAAGGAACTCCCATCAGCCTACATGGGACAACTGCCAACAGCTGCTCTCAGTCCTCCTCACCTCTGAGGAAAAGGAGAATATCCTCCTGAATGCCCGAAAGAATGTGCCTGGCCCCGGCGGGCAACCTACCCAGCTTCCTAATCTGATTGATGAATATTCACCTCTGACGCGCGCTGACTGGGATCCTAATCTGCCTGAAGGTAGGAGACACCTCGAAATCTATCGCCAGACTCTAGCGGCGGGTCTCAGGGCAGCAGGTCGAGAAGCCCACTAATTTGGCTAAGGTAAGAGGTATAATCCAGGGCCCTATTGAAAGCCCCTCTCTATTTCTAGAAAGGCTTCTTGATGCCTACTGGAGGTATACTCCCTTTGACCCTCAGTCGGAGGAACAGCAGGCGTCAATAGCCATGGCTTTCATTGGACAGTCTGCAGTAGACATAAGAAGGAAGCTGCAGGGCGCCTGGGTGGCTCAGTGGGTTAAGCTGCTGCCTTCGGCTCAGGTCACGATCTCAGGGTCCTGGGATCGAGTCTCGCATCGGGCTCTCTGCTCAGCAGGGAGCCTGCTTCCTCCTCTCTCTCTCTCTCTCTCTCTCTCTCTGCCTGCCTCTCTGCCTACTTTTGATCTCTCTCTGTCAAATAAATAAATTAAATCTTAAGAAAAAAAAAAAAAGACGGAAGCTGCAGAGGCTGAAGGGATTACAAGAATTAACTATTAGAGATTTGGTTAGAGAAGCTAACAAAATTTTAATAAAAGGAAAAAAGAGAAAGAGGAAAGGAAGGAGAGAGAAAGAGTAAAAGAAGGAAAGAGAAAGAGGAAAGGAAAAAAAGAGAAAGAGGAAAGGAAGGAAAGAGAAAGGGAAGGAAAGAAAAAGAGAGGAAAAGGAAAAAGAAAGGGATAAAAGAAGGAACAAAGAGTTGACTAAGATCCTGGGCACAATGGTAGAAACTGGTAGAAAATCAGATACTAAGACTTCAGGAAAGATAGGGAACCTGGGCCACTCTCCTAGGCGACACCCAAACTTGGCCTCAGACCAGTGTCCCTACTGTAAAGAGCATGAACACTGGGCTACCAACCTCCTGGCACTTGAAGATAATGATTAGGGGAGACGGGGCTCGGACCCCCTCCCCGAGCTCAAGATGAAATTTCTAGTGGAGGGAACTCCTATCAGTTTTGAGGTCGATACTGGAGCTGTTTATTCAGTCTTGCAGCAGGCCCTAGGGCCCCTCTCATCCCAACGGGCCCTTGTCAGGGGGCAAACGGGAGCAGGTACCGCCCCTGGACCACCCAGCGGACAATGGATTTAGGGAACGGAAGGGTGCACCACTCCTTTTCGGTGCTCCCTGACTGCCCTGCCCCCCTGTTGGGGAAAGACTTGCTAACCAAATTGCGACCCAGAATTACCTTCACTGATTCCGGGCCTTTGATGGATTTTCTTAACCCCATCGTGGGCCTACGCGTTCGGATAAGAATCTTTCCCCTCCACCAACTCCGCCTGTAGTAAATACCCTGTCCATCACTCTAGAAGATGAATACAAGCTATTTGAAGGGCCCAACCCTCCCGACCACCTCCCGGATCTAAAAAAATTAAAAAAAATGGCTACAGGACTTCCCTGAGGCTTGGGCTAAAACCGTGGGCTTGAGCTTAGCAACCGCCCGACCCCCTGTAGTGATGACACTTCAGACTTCCGCCACCCCTATCTAGGTAAGGCAATACCCAATGAATAAGGAAGCTCGAGAGGGCATCCGCCCTCACATTATCAAGCTCCTTCGACAGGGAGTCTTAGTGCCTTGCCAGTGGGCCTGGAACTCTCCCTTGCTCCCTGTAAAGAAACCTGGAACTAAATGACTATCGCCCTGTCCAAGACCTAAGAGAAATGAATGCTCGGGTGGAGGTAATACACCCTACAGTGCCAAACCCATATAATCTCCTCAGCATGCTAAGTCCCTCCCGAGTCTGATACACTGTGTTAGATTTAAAGGATGCCTTCTTCTGTTTACGGCTGCATCCTGACAGCCAGCACCTCTTTGCCTTTGAGTGGATCAACGCTGATCCTGGAATTTCGGGTCAACTCACCTGGACACGGCTTCCCCAGGGTTTTAGAAATTCTCCCACCCTGTTTGATGAAGCCTTGCGTAAGGACTTGAAATCCTTCCGGGAGACACATCCCACTTTGACTCTTTTGCAATATGTGGATGACCTCCTCCTGCTGGCTGCTGAGAGCCAGCAGGAATGTCTCCATGGGACTAAGGCCCTATTAAGAACTCTGGCTACCCTGGGATATCGAGCCTCTGCCAAAAAAGGCTCAACTCTGCCAGTTAGAAATGACATTTCTAGGCTATAAGATCAAGGAAGGTAAACGGTGGCTCACGGACACAAGGAAAAAGACTGTTACTCAAACACCGCCTCCTCAGACTAGAAGGCAACTAAGGGAATTCCTAGGGACGGCAGGCTTCTGTTGCTTATGGATACCTGGCTTCGCTTCCTTAGCTGCCCGGCTTTATCCCCTCACCAAAAATGAGGCCCCCTATGAATGGGGGAAGGAACAACAAGAGGCTTTTGATAGAATAAAGCGGGCACTGCTTTCAGCCCCCACCTTGGCCTTACCAGATCTAAAAAAATCCTTCACCCTGTACTTGGAAGAAAGGAACGAGGTGGCACGAGGAGTACTGACCCAATCCTTGGGCCCCTGGAAGCGCCCCATAGCCTATCTATCCAAAAGATTGGATCCTGTTGCTGGCGGGTGGCCAAAATGCCTGAAAGTCATAGCCGCCGCAGCTTTACTTGTCAGGGATGCTGACAAATGGACTTTGGGACAGAAAATCACTCTTATTGCCCCTCACACTTTGGAAAGTGTGATCCGGCAACCCCCAGACCGCTGGCTCTCCAATGCTCGCATAACCCACTATCAGAGCCTCCTGTTAGACAAAGACCGCATCTCTTTGGGCAATCCTGTGCTCCTTAATCCCGCCACCCTGCTGCCAGAGGAGACGGATGATCCAGTAATCCATTCCTGCCAGGATATCCTGGCTGAAGAAACAGGCAGGAGGCCAGACCTCAAGGACAGACCCCTGCCCCATGCTGATGTAAATTTATTCACGGACGGGAGCAGCTTCCTACAACAAGGGGAGCAACAGGCAGGGGCAACAATAGTTGGGCCTCAAGCTGTGGTTTGGTCAGCACCCTTAACTCCTGGAACTTCTGCTCAGAAAGCAGAACCTATTGCTCTAACCCAAGCCTTGCACCTGGCGACGGGCCAGCGGGCTAATATCTACACAGACAGCCGCTATGCCTTTGCCACTGCTCATGTACATGGTGCCATCTACCGGCAGCGGGGGCTTCTCACCTCCGCTGGAAAAGAAATCAAGAACAAACGGGAGATTATAGATCTCCTTGAGGAGATCCACCTCCCAAAGGAGATAGCCATCATACACTGCCCTGGACATCAAAAAGCTGAAGACCCAGTTGCCCAGGGCAACCGTCGCACAGACGAAGAAGCAAGATCGGCCGCCCTGCGTGACCCCCCGGTAGCAAACATCCTGACTACATTGGAAGAAGTCACTGAGCTGGAGACCCCAAAAGAAAAGGTAAATGAATTTTTACTTTTCACCCACCGCCTCACCCATCTAGGCACCAGAGTGCTGCTGGAATTATTAAAGGACCAAAATCTACCGTCCCTACCTCCGGGTAGGACAAAGGACCTGGATCAAGACATTGTTTCCTCCTGCGAAGCCTGCACAGTGACAAACGTGCAACAAGCAGACGGCTCCGCCGGAACCAGGGACCAGGGAAACCGGCCTAGAATCTTCTAGGAAGCAGACTTCACCGAAGTAACACCAGCAACATATGGAAAGAAGTACCTGCTAGTCTTTATAGACACTTTTTCAGGATGGGTTGAGGCCTTCCCCACCAAAAAGGAGGCGGCCATAATCGTGGCCAAAAAGATCCTAGAGGAGATCTTTCCCCGATTTAAGCTGCCTAAGGTAATGGGATCTAATAATGGACCTGCATTCGTGGCCCAGGTAAGTCAGGGATTGGCCAGGGTCTTGGGGTTTAATTGGAAATTACATTGTGGATATAGACCCCAGAGCTCAGGACAGATAGAAAGGATAAGTAGAACTATAAAAGAGACCTTAACCAAATTAGCTATAGAGACTGGCTTGAAAGATTAGACGGTGCTCCTTCCTTATGCCCTCTTCCGTGCGCGTAATACCCCTCCCCCCTCTAGGAGGAACCTGACCCCATTTGAAATCCTCTATGGGGGACTCCCTCCTTTAAAACACACGACTGAACATGGATATGGGACATCTGTTACTTCCTCTGCCATGCTGATACCCAGACTTAAGGCTCTGGAGGCCATCCAGAAATATATCTGGAAGGGCCTATCAGAGGCCTACCGACCGGGTACTGTTACTCCCCACTCTTATTCTGTAGGTGATTGGGTCTACGTCCACCGACACCAGGTACGCAACCTTGAGCCTCGATGGAAGGGACCCTACTTGATCCTGCTGACCACGCCAACTGCTGTCAAGGTTGACGGCATCGCGGCCTAGATCCATGCTAACGGGACCCATACTTATTCTCCTCCTGCTTTTGACTCTAGGACCCTATATTTTAAATAAGTTAATAGCCTTTAAGCAAGATAGAATAGGACAGATCAAGTTAATGGTAATAAGGCAACAATATAAAGCATTACACTCGGATAATATTCACAATCTCTAAGGTTAGAGATACCCACAAGAAGAAGTGGGGAATGAAGAGATCCAGAGCTGAAAGAGTTAAGTTGTGTGGAGCTTCTGCTAACTTGCTTTTCTGTAACTGCTCTGCTGCTTTGCGGGTCAAACCTTGAGAAGTAGGAGCATGGTCTTCCCTTTGTGTTCCCCTCCATTCCCCCGAGGCCCCACATCCTGAGTACGTTCCCTGCTCAAGAGATGTCCTTGAATTATGTTTGTGGTTAAGAAAGAAGAGAACTATTTTGTCCTAGTTTCACAGCCGCCGAGCTACATCCGGACAATAAGATATGGATAACTGAAAAATGTGAACTGTACAGAACATACCAGGAACTGTAACTATGAGGTCACTGTGATCATGGTTTTATGACAAGCCTTTGTCGAAAAAATGCATAAAAACCCCATACTCCCTTGGATCGAGGCTCTCAGGCTCCGCCTGGTTTTCAGGAATGCTGCAGAGCCCCAGCATGCTGGAACAATAAAACCCTTGCTGTTGCAGAAGGAGCCGCCTTGGTGTCATTCCTCCGCGCCTCCCTGGGTTGAGGTCTTCTCGACCCTAACATTTGGAGGTCCCACCGAGATTTAACCCAGCCAACGGGACGCCGGACGGGACAGACCCAACTCGCTCTTTGGGTAAGTCTGCAGCGCCCATTCCTCTTTTGGTACCAATATTCATGTGCACATGTTAGTCTGATTCTGTTTTCTCATGATTTCTGGGGATAATCTGGGCAACCTTCAGTGTCTGACAGACGTGTCCAGGAGACGCCGGTTGCAACCTTGGGGGACGCCCCAAAGGTGAAGGAGGGCCAGGGACGCCTGGTGGCCTCCTGTCGGGTAGATCCGGAGGATCTACATCTGTTATATCCCAGAAAACACTATCATTGGCCACTATTTTATTTTTCATCTCTCCTACAGTCCCAGTGGGGACAAGCGCTTGCGTCCTGCTTTCTTTCTTCTAGGTTTGGTGACTGCAAGAATCTTCCTGTACTTCGAGATGGGACAAAACACATCAACTCCCCTGTCTCTAACCCTAGCCCATTGGTCAGAGGTTCAGGCTAGAGCTCATAATCTCTCTCTCTCTCTGTAAAGAAAGCTAAATGGCAGACTCTCTGTGCCACTAAATGGCCATCTTTTAAGGTCAACTGGCCCCCCGAGGGGTCTTTCCATCTCTCCCTAATTTTGCAGGACAAGAACGTCATCTACCGGCCCCGACCCAAAGGACACCCGAACCAAGAGCCCTACATCTTGGTGTGGCAGGATCTCTGCAAAAACCCTCCTTTCTCTGAGGACCCTGCCCGCATAACAGATCTAATTACCTCTCTAAGGAACTCCCATCAGCCTACATGGGACAACTGCCAACAGCTGCTCTCAGTCCTCCTCACCTCTGAGGAAAAGGAGAATATCCTCCTGAATGCCCGAAAGAATGTGCCTGGCCCCGGCGGGCAACCTACCCAGCTTCCTAATCTGATTGATGAATATTCACCTCTGACGCGCGCTGACTGGGATCCTAATCTGCCTGAAGGTAGGAGACACCTCGAAATCTATCGCCAGACTCTAGCGGCGGGTCTCAGGGCAGCAGGTCGAGAAGCCCACTAATTTGGCTAAGGTAAGAGGTATAATCCAGGGCCCTATTGAAAGCCCCTCTCTATTTCTAGAAAGGCTTCTTGATGCCTACTGGAGGTATACTCCCTTTGACCCTCAGTCGGAGGAACAGCAGGCGTCAATAGCCATGGCTTTCATTGGACAGTCTGCAGTAGACATAAGAAGGAAGCTGCAGGGCGCCTGGGTGGCTCAGTGGGTTAAGCTGCTGCCTTCGGCTCAGGTCACGATCTCAGGGTCCTGGGATCGAGTCTCGCATCGGGCTCTCTGCTCAGCAGGGAGCCTGCTTCCTCCTCTCTCTCTCTCTCTCTCTCTCTCTCTGCCTGCCTCTCTGCCTACTTTTGATCTCTCTCTGTCAAATAAATAAATTAAATCTTAAGAAAAAAAAAAAAAGACGGAAGCTGCAGAGGCTGAAGGGATTACAAGAATTAACTATTAGAGATTTGGTTAGAGAAGCTAACAAAATTTTAATAAAAGGAAAAAAGAGAAAGAGGAAAGGAAGGAGAGAGAAAGAGTAAAAGAAGGAAAGAGAAAGAGGAAAGGAAAAAAAGAGAAAGAGGAAAGGAAGGAAAGAGAAAGGGAAGGAAAGAAAAAGAGAGGAAAAGGAAAAAGAAAGGGATAAAAGAAGGAACAAAGAGTTGACTAAGATCCTGGGCACAATGGTAGAAACTGGTAGAAAATCAGATACTAAGACTTCAGGAAAGATAGGGAACCTGGGCCACTCTCCTAGGCGACACCCAAACTTGGCCTCAGACCAGTGTCCCTACTGTAAAGAGCATGAACACTGGGCTACCAACCTCCTGGCACTTGAAGATAATGATTAGGGGAGACGGGGCTCGGACCCCCTCCCCGAGCTCAAGATGAAATTTCTAGTGGAGGGAACTCCTATCAGTTTTGAGGTCGATACTGGAGCTGTTTATTCAGTCTTGCAGCAGGCCCTAGGGCCCCTCTCATCCCAACGGGCCCTTGTCAGGGGGCAAACGGGAGCAGGTACCGCCCCTGGACCACCCAGCGGACAATGGATTTAGGGAACGGAAGGGTGCACCACTCCTTTTCGGTGCTCCCTGACTGCCCTGCCCCCCTGTTGGGGAAAGACTTGCTAACCAAATTGCGACCCAGAATTACCTTCACTGATTCCGGGCCTTTGATGGATTTTCTTAACCCCATCGTGGGCCTACGCGTTCGGATAAGAATCTTTCCCCTCCACCAACTCCGCCTGTAGTAAATACCCTGTCCATCACTCTAGAAGATGAATACAAGCTATTTGAAGGGCCCAACCCTCCCGACCACCTCCCGGATCTAAAAAAATTAAAAAAAATGGCTACAGGACTTCCCTGAGGCTTGGGCTAAAACCGTGGGCTTGAGCTTAGCAACCGCCCGACCCCCTGTAGTGATGACACTTCAGACTTCCGCCACCCCTATCTAGGTAAGGCAATACCCAATGAATAAGGAAGCTCGAGAGGGCATCCGCCCTCACATTATCAAGCTCCTTCGACAGGGAGTCTTAGTGCCTTGCCAGTGGGCCTGGAACTCTCCCTTGCTCCCTGTAAAGAAACCTGGAACTAAATGACTATCGCCCTGTCCAAGACCTAAGAGAAATGAATGCTCGGGTGGAGGTAATACACCCTACAGTGCCAAACCCATATAATCTCCTCAGCATGCTAAGTCCCTCCCGAGTCTGATACACTGTGTTAGATTTAAAGGATGCCTTCTTCTGTTTACGGCTGCATCCTGACAGCCAGCACCTCTTTGCCTTTGAGTGGATCAACGCTGATCCTGGAATTTCGGGTCAACTCACCTGGACACGGCTTCCCCAGGGTTTTAGAAATTCTCCCACCCTGTTTGATGAAGCCTTGCGTAAGGACTTGAAATCCTTCCGGGAGACACATCCCACTTTGACTCTTTTGCAATATGTGGATGACCTCCTCCTGCTGGCTGCTGAGAGCCAGCAGGAATGTCTCCATGGGACTAAGGCCCTATTAAGAACTCTGGCTACCCTGGGATATCGAGCCTCTGCCAAAAAAGGCTCAACTCTGCCAGTTAGAAATGACATTTCTAGGCTATAAGATCAAGGAAGGTAAACGGTGGCTCACGGACACAAGGAAAAAGACTGTTACTCAAACACCGCCTCCTCAGACTAGAAGGCAACTAAGGGAATTCCTAGGGACGGCAGGCTTCTGTTGCTTATGGATACCTGGCTTCGCTTCCTTAGCTGCCCGGCTTTATCCCCTCACCAAAAATGAGGCCCCCTATGAATGGGGGAAGGAACAACAAGAGGCTTTTGATAGAATAAAGCGGGCACTGCTTTCAGCCCCCACCTTGGCCTTACCAGATCTAAAAAAATCCTTCACCCTGTACTTGGAAGAAAGGAACGAGGTGGCACGAGGAGTACTGACCCAATCCTTGGGCCCCTGGAAGCGCCCCATAGCCTATCTATCCAAAAGATTGGATCCTGTTGCTGGCGGGTGGCCAAAATGCCTGAAAGTCATAGCCGCCGCAGCTTTACTTGTCAGGGATGCTGACAAATGGACTTTGGGACAGAAAATCACTCTTATTGCCCCTCACACTTTGGAAAGTGTGATCCGGCAACCCCCAGACCGCTGGCTCTCCAATGCTCGCATAACCCACTATCAGAGCCTCCTGTTAGACAAAGACCGCATCTCTTTGGGCAATCCTGTGCTCCTTAATCCCGCCACCCTGCTGCCAGAGGAGACGGATGATCCAGTAATCCATTCCTGCCAGGATATCCTGGCTGAAGAAACAGGCAGGAGGCCAGACCTCAAGGACAGACCCCTGCCCCATGCTGATGTAAATTTATTCACGGACGGGAGCAGCTTCCTACAACAAGGGGAGCAACAGGCAGGGGCAACAATAGTTGGGCCTCAAGCTGTGGTTTGGTCAGCACCCTTAACTCCTGGAACTTCTGCTCAGAAAGCAGAACCTATTGCTCTAACCCAAGCCTTGCACCTGGCGACGGGCCAGCGGGCTAATATCTACACAGACAGCCGCTATGCCTTTGCCACTGCTCATGTACATGGTGCCATCTACCGGCAGCGGGGGCTTCTCACCTCCGCTGGAAAAGAAATCAAGAACAAACGGGAGATTATAGATCTCCTTGAGGAGATCCACCTCCCAAAGGAGATAGCCATCATACACTGCCCTGGACATCAAAAAGCTGAAGACCCAGTTGCCCAGGGCAACCGTCGCACAGACGAAGAAGCAAGATCGGCCGCCCTGCGTGACCCCCCGGTAGCAAACATCCTGACTACATTGGAAGAAGTCACTGAGCTGGAGACCCCAAAAGAAAAGGTAAATGAATTTTTACTTTTCACCCACCGCCTCACCCATCTAGGCACCAGAGTGCTGCTGGAATTATTAAAGGACCAAAATCTACCGTCCCTACCTCCGGGTAGGACAAAGGACCTGGATCAAGACATTGTTTCCTCCTGCGAAGCCTGCACAGTGACAAACGTGCAACAAGCAGACGGCTCCGCCGGAACCAGGGACCAGGGAAACCGGCCTAGAATCTTCTAGGAAGCAGACTTCACCGAAGTAACACCAGCAACATATGGAAAGAAGTACCTGCTAGTCTTTATAGACACTTTTTCAGGATGGGTTGAGGCCTTCCCCACCAAAAAGGAGGCGGCCATAATCGTGGCCAAAAAGATCCTAGAGGAGATCTTTCCCCGATTTAAGCTGCCTAAGGTAATGGGATCTAATAATGGACCTGCATTCGTGGCCCAGGTAAGTCAGGGATTGGCCAGGGTCTTGGGGTTTAATTGGAAATTACATTGTGGATATAGACCCCAGAGCTCAGGACAGATAGAAAGGATAAGTAGAACTATAAAAGAGACCTTAACCAAATTAGCTATAGAGACTGGCTTGAAAGATTAGACGGTGCTCCTTCCTTATGCCCTCTTCCGTGCGCGTAATACCCCTCCCCCCTCTAGGAGGAACCTGACCCCATTTGAAATCCTCTATGGGGGACTCCCTCCTTTAAAACACACGACTGAACATGGATATGGGACATCTGTTACTTCCTCTGCCATGCTGATACCCAGACTTAAGGCTCTGGAGGCCATCCAGAAATATATCTGGAAGGGCCTATCAGAGGCCTACCGACCGGGTACTGTTACTCCCCACTCTTATTCTGTAGGTGATTGGGTCTACGTCCACCGACACCAGGTACGCAACCTTGAGCCTCGATGGAAGGGACCCTACTTGATCCTGCTGACCACGCCAACTGCTGTCAAGGTTGACGGCATCGCGGCCTAGATCCATGCTAACGGGACCCATACTTATTCTCCTCCTGCTTTTGACTCTAGGACCCTATATTTTAAATAAGTTAATAGCCTTTAAGCAAGATAGAATAGGACAGATCAAGTTAATGGTAATAAGGCAACAATATAAAGCATTACACTCGGATAATATTCACAATCTCTAAGGTTAGAGATACCCACAAGAAGAAGTGGGGAATGAAGAGATCCAGAGCTGAAAGAGTTAAGTTGTGTGGAGCTTCTGCTAACTTGCTTTTCTGTAACTGCTCTGCTGCTTTGCGGGTCAAACCTTGAGAAGTAGGAGCATGGTCTTCCCTTTGTGTTCCCCTCCATTCCCCCGAGGCCCCACATCCTGAGTACGTTCCCTGCTCAAGAGATGTCCTTGAATTATGTTTGTGGTTAAGAAAGAAGAGAACTATTTTGTCCTAGTTTCACAGCCGCCGAGCTACATCCGGACAATAAGATATGGATAACTGAAAAATGTGAACTGTACAGAACATACCAGGAACTGTAACTATGAGGTCACTGTGATCATGGTTTTATGACAAGCCTTTGTCGAAAAAATGCATAAAAACCCCATACTCCCTTGGATCGAGGCTCTCAGGCTCCGCCTGGTTTTCAGGAATGCTGCAGAGCCCCAGCATGCTGGAACAATAAAACCCTTGCTGTTGCAGAAGGAGCCGCCTTGGTGTCATTCCTCCGCGCCTCCCTGGGTTGAGGTCTTCTCGACCCTAACATTTGGAGGTCCCACCGAGATTTAACCCAGCCAACGGGACGCCGGACGGGACAGACCCAACTCGCTCTTTGGGTAAGTCTGCAGCGCCCATTCCTCTTTTGGTACCAATATTCATGTGCACATGTTAGTCTGATTCTGTTTTCTCATGATTTCTGGGGATAATCTGGGCAACCTTCAGTGTCTGACAGACGTGTCCAGGAGACGCCGGTTGCAACCTTGGGGGACGCCCCAAAGGTGAAGGAGGGCCAGGGACGCCTGGTGGCCTCCTGTCGGGTAGATCCGGAGGATCTACATCTGTTATATCCCAGAAAACACTATCATTGGCCACTATTTTATTTTTCATCTCTCCTACAGTCCCAGTGGGGACAAGCGCTTGCGTCCTGCTTTCTTTCTTCTAGGTTTGGTGACTGCAAGAATCTTCCTGTACTTCGAGATGGGACAAAACACATCAACTCCCCTGTCTCTAACCCTAGCCCATTGGTCAGAGGTTCAGGCTAGAGCTCATAATCTCTCTCTCTCTCTGTAAAGAAAGCTAAATGGCAGACTCTCTGTGCCACTAAATGGCCATCTTTTAAGGTCAACTGGCCCCCCGAGGGGTCTTTCCATCTCTCCCTAATTTTGCAGGACAAGAACGTCATCTACCGGCCCCGACCCAAAGGACACCCGAACCAAGAGCCCTACATCTTGGTGTGGCAGGATCTCTGCAAAAACCCTCCTTTCTCTGAGGACCCTGCCCGCATAACAGATCTAATTACCTCTCTAAGGAACTCCCATCAGCCTACATGGGACAACTGCCAACAGCTGCTCTCAGTCCTCCTCACCTCTGAGGAAAAGGAGAATATCCTCCTGAATGCCCGAAAGAATGTGCCTGGCCCCGGCGGGCAACCTACCCAGCTTCCTAATCTGATTGATGAATATTCACCTCTGACGCGCGCTGACTGGGATCCTAATCTGCCTGAAGGTAGGAGACACCTCGAAATCTATCGCCAGACTCTAGCGGCGGGTCTCAGGGCAGCAGGTCGAGAAGCCCACTAATTTGGCTAAGGTAAGAGGTATAATCCAGGGCCCTATTGAAAGCCCCTCTCTATTTCTAGAAAGGCTTCTTGATGCCTACTGGAGGTATACTCCCTTTGACCCTCAGTCGGAGGAACAGCAGGCGTCAATAGCCATGGCTTTCATTGGACAGTCTGCAGTAGACATAAGAAGGAAGCTGCAGGGCGCCTGGGTGGCTCAGTGGGTTAAGCTGCTGCCTTCGGCTCAGGTCACGATCTCAGGGTCCTGGGATCGAGTCTCGCATCGGGCTCTCTGCTCAGCAGGGAGCCTGCTTCCTCCTCTCTCTCTCTCTCTCTCTCTCTCTCTGCCTGCCTCTCTGCCTACTTTTGATCTCTCTCTGTCAAATAAATAAATTAAATCTTAAGAAAAAAAAAAAAGACGGAAGCTGCAGAGGCTGAAGGGATTACAAGAATTAACTATTAGAGATTTGGTTAGAGAAGCTAACAAAATTTTAATAAAAGGAAAAAAGAGAAAGAGGAAAGGAAGGAGAGAGAAAGAGTAAAAGAAGGAAAGAGAAAGAGGAAAGGAAAAAAAGAGAAAGAGGAAAGGAAGGAAAGAGAAAGGGAAGGAAAGAAAAAGAGAGGAAAAGGAAAAAGAAAGGGATAAAAGAAGGAACAAAGAGTTGACTAAGATCCTGGGCACAATGGTAGAAACTGGTAGAAAATCAGATACTAAGACTTCAGGAAAGATAGGGAACCTGGGCCACTCTCCTAGGCGACACCCAAACTTGGCCTCAGACCAGTGTCCCTACTGTAAAGAGCATGAACACTGGGCTACCAACCTCCTGGCACTTGAAGATAATGATTAGGGGAGACGGGGCTCGGACCCCCTCCCCGAGCTCAAGATGAAATTTCTAGTGGAGGGAACTCCTATCAGTTTTGAGGTCGATACTGGAGCTGTTTATTCAGTCTTGCAGCAGGCCCTAGGGCCCCTCTCATCCCAACGGGCCCTTGTCAGGGGGCAAACGGGAGCAGGTACCGCCCCTGGACCACCCAGCGGACAATGGATTTAGGGAACGGAAGGGTGCACCACTCCTTTTCGGTGCTCCCTGACTGCCCTGCCCCCCTGTTGGGGAAAGACTTGCTAACCAAATTGCGACCCAGAATTACCTTCACTGATTCCGGGCCTTTGATGGATTTTCTTAACCCCATCGTGGGCCTACGCGTTCGGATAAGAATCTTTCCCCTCCACCAACTCCGCCTGTAGTAAATACCCTGTCCATCACTCTAGAAGATGAATACAAGCTATTTGAAGGGCCCAACCCTCCCGACCACCTCCCGGATCTAAAAAAATTAAAAAAAATGGCTACAGGACTTCCCTGAGGCTTGGGCTAAAACCGTGGGCTTGAGCTTAGCAACCGCCCGACCCCCTGTAGTGATGACACTTCAGACTTCCGCCACCCCTATCTAGGTAAGGCAATACCCAATGAATAAGGAAGCTCGAGAGGGCATCCGCCCTCACATTATCAAGCTCCTTCGACAGGGAGTCTTAGTGCCTTGCCAGTGGGCCTGGAACTCTCCCTTGCTCCCTGTAAAGAAACCTGGAACTAAATGACTATCGCCCTGTCCAAGACCTAAGAGAAATGAATGCTCGGGTGGAGGTAATACACCCTACAGTGCCAAACCCATATAATCTCCTCAGCATGCTAAGTCCCTCCCGAGTCTGATACACTGTGTTAGATTTAAAGGATGCCTTCTTCTGTTTACGGCTGCATCCTGACAGCCAGCACCTCTTTGCCTTTGAGTGGATCAACGCTGATCCTGGAATTTCGGGTCAACTCACCTGGACACGGCTTCCCCAGGGTTTTAGAAATTCTCCCACCCTGTTTGATGAAGCCTTGCGTAAGGACTTGAAATCCTTCCGGGAGACACATCCCACTTTGACTCTTTTGCAATATGTGGATGACCTCCTCCTGCTGGCTGCTGAGAGCCAGCAGGAATGTCTCCATGGGACTAAGGCCCTATTAAGAACTCTGGCTACCCTGGGATATCGAGCCTCTGCCAAAAAAGGCTCAACTCTGCCAGTTAGAAATGACATTTCTAGGCTATAAGATCAAGGAAGGTAAACGGTGGCTCACGGACACAAGGAAAAAGACTGTTACTCAAACACCGCCTCCTCAGACTAGAAGGCAACTAAGGGAATTCCTAGGGACGGCAGGCTTCTGTTGCTTATGGATACCTGGCTTCGCTTCCTTAGCTGCCCGGCTTTATCCCCTCACCAAAATGAGGCCCCCTATGAATGGGGGAAGGAACAACAAGAGGCTTTTGATAGAATAAAGCGGGCACTGCTTTCAGCCCCCACCTTGGCCTTACCAGATCTAAAAAAATCCTTCACCCTGTACTTGGAAGAAAGGAACGAGGTGGCACGAGGAGTACTGACCCAATCCTTGGGCCCCTGGAAGCGCCCCATAGCCTATCTATCCAAAAGATTGGATCCTGTTGCTGGCGGGTGGCCAAAATGCCTGAAAGTCATAGCCGCCGCAGCTTTACTTGTCAGGGATGCTGACAAATGGACTTTGGGACAGAAAATCACTCTTATTGCCCCTCACACTTTGGAAAGTGTGATCCGGCAACCCCCAGACCGCTGGCTCTCCAATGCTCGCATAACCCACTATCAGAGCCTCCTGTTAGACAAAGACCGCATCTCTTTGGGCAATCCTGTGCTCCTTAATCCCGCCACCCTGCTGCCAGAGGAGACGGATGATCCAGTAATCCATTCCTGCCAGGATATCCTGGCTGAAGAAACAGGCAGGAGGCCAGACCTCAAGGACAGACCCCTGCCCCATGCTGATGTAAATTTATTCACGGACGGGAGCAGCTTCCTACAACAAGGGGAGCAACAGGCAGGGGCAACAATAGTTGGGCCTCAAGCTGTGGTTTGGTCAGCACCCTTAACTCCTGGAACTTCTGCTCAGAAAGCAGAACCTATTGCTCTAACCCAAGCCTTGCACCTGGCGACGGGCCAGCGGGCTAATATCTACACAGACAGCCGCTATGCCTTTGCCACTGCTCATGTACATGGTGCCATCTACCGGCAGCGGGGGCTTCTCACCTCCGCTGGAAAAGAAATCAAGAACAAACGGGAGATTATAGATCTCCTTGAGGAGATCCACCTCCCAAAGGAGATAGCCATCATACACTGCCCTGGACATCAAAAAGCTGAAGACCCAGTTGCCCAGGGCAACCGTCGCACAGACGAAGAAGCAAGATCGGCCGCCCTGCGTGACCCCCCGGTAGCAAACATCCTGACTACATTGGAAGAAGTCACTGAGCTGGAGACCCCAAAAGAAAAGGTAAATGAATTTTTACTTTTCACCCACCGCCTCACCCATCTAGGCACCAGAGTGCTGCTGGAATTATTAAAGGACCAAAATCTACCGTCCCTACCTCCGGGTAGGACAAAGGACCTGGATCAAGACATTGTTTCCTCCTGCGAAGCCTGCACAGTGACAAACGTGCAACAAGCAGACGGCTCCGCCGGAACCAGGGACCAGGGAAACCGGCCTAGAATCTTCTAGGAAGCAGACTTCACCGAAGTAACACCAGCAACATATGGAAAGAAGTACCTGCTAGTCTTTATAGACACTTTTTCAGGATGGGTTGAGGCCTTCCCCACCAAAAAGGAGGCGGCCATAATCGTGGCCAAAAAGATCCTAGAGGAGATCTTTCCCCGATTTAAGCTGCCTAAGGTAATGGGATCTAATAATGGACCTGCATTCGTGGCCCAGGTAAGTCAGGGATTGGCCAGGGTCTTGGGGTTTAATTGGAAATTACATTGTGGATATAGACCCCAGAGCTCAGGACAGATAGAAAGGATAAGTAGAACTATAAAAGAGACCTTAACCAAATTAGCTATAGAGACTGGCTTGAAAGATTAGACGGTGCTCCTTCCTTATGCCCTCTTCCGTGCGCGTAATACCCCTCCCCCCTCTAGGAGGAACCTGACCCCATTTGAAATCCTCTATGGGGGACTCCCTCCTTTAAAACACACGACTGAACATGGATATGGGACATCTGTTACTTCCTCTGCCATGCTGATACCCAGACTTAAGGCTCTGGAGGCCATCCAGAAATATATCTGGAAGGGCCTATCAGAGGCCTACCGACCGGGTACTGTTACTCCCCACTCTTATTCTGTAGGTGATTGGGTCTACGTCCACCGACACCAGGTACGCAACCTTGAGCCTCGATGGAAGGGACCCTACTTGATCCTGCTGACCACGCCAACTGCTGTCAAGGTTGACGGCATCGCGGCCTAGATCCATGCTAACGGGACCCATACTTATTCTCCTCCTGCTTTTGACTCTAGGACCCTATATTTTAAATAAGTTAATAGCCTTTAAGCAAGATAGAATAGGACAGATCAAGTTAATGGTAATAAGGCAACAATATAAAGCATTACACTCGGATAATATTCACAATCTCTAAGGTTAGAGATACCCACAAGAAGAAGTGGGGAATGAAGAGATCCAGAGCTGAAAGAGTTAAGTTGTGTGGAGCTTCTGCTAACTTGCTTTTCTGTAACTGCTCTGCTGCTTTGCGGGTCAAACCTTGAGAAGTAGGAGCATGGTCTTCCCTTTGTGTTCCCCTCCATTCCCCCGAGGCCCCACATCCTGAGTACGTTCCCTGCTCAAGAGATGTCCTTGAATTATGTTTGTGGTTAAGAAAGAAGAGAAACTATTTTGTCCTAGTTTCACAGCCGCCGAGCTACATCCGGACAATAAGATATGGATAACTGAAAAATGTGAACTGTACAGAACATACCAGGAACTGTAACTATGAGGTCACTGTGATCATGGTTTTATGACAAGCCTTTGTCGAAAAAATGCATAAAAACCCCATACTCCCTTGGATCGAGGCTCTCAGGCTCCGCCTGGTTTTCAGGAATGCTGCAGAGCCCCAGCATGCTGGAACAATAAAACCCTTGCTGTTGCAGAAGGAGCCGCCTTGGTGTCATTCCTCCGCGCCTCCCTGGGTTGAGGTCTTCTCGACCCTAACATTTGGAGGTCCCACCGAGATTTAACCCAGCCAACGGGACGCCGGACGGGACAGACCCAACTCGCTCTTTGGGTAAGTCTGCAGCGCCCATTCCTCTTTTGGTACCAATATTCATGTGCACATGTTAGTCTGATTCTGTTTTCTCATGATTTCTGGGGATAATCTGGGCAACCTTCAGTGTCTGACAGACGTGTCCAGGAGACGCCGGTTGCAACCTTGGGGGACGCCCCAAAGGTGAAGGAGGGCCAGGGACGCCTGGTGGCCTCCTGTCGGGTAGATCCGGAGGATCTACATCTGTTATATCCCAGAAAACACTATCATTGGCCACTATTTTATTTTTCATCTCTCCTACAGTCCCAGTGGGGACAAGCGCTTGCGTCCTGCTTTCTTTCTTCTAGGTTTGGTGACTGCAAGAATCTTCCTGTACTTCGAGATGGGACAAAACACATCAACTCCCCTGTCTCTAACCCTAGCCCATTGGTCAGAGGTTCAGGCTAGAGCTCATAATCTCTCTCTCTCTCTGTAAAGAAAGCTAAATGGCAGACTCTCTGTGCCACTAAATGGCCATCTTTTAAGGTCAACTGGCCCCCCGAGGGGTCTTTCCATCTCTCCCTAATTTTGCAGGACAAGAACGTCATCTACCGGCCCCGACCCAAAGGACACCCGAACCAAGAGCCCTACATCTTGGTGTGGCAGGATCTCTGCAAAAACCCTCCTTTCTCTGAGGACCCTGCCCGCATAACAGATCTAATTACCTCTCTAAGGAACTCCCATCAGCCTACATGGGACAACTGCCAACAGCTGCTCTCAGTCCTCCTCACCTCTGAGGAAAAGGAGAATATCCTCCTGAATGCCCGAAAGAATGTGCCTGGCCCCGGCGGGCAACCTACCCAGCTTCCTAATCTGATTGATGAATATTCACCTCTGACGCGCGCTGACTGGGATCCTAATCTGCCTGAAGGTAGGAGACACCTCGAAATCTATCGCCAGACTCTAGCGGCGGGTCTCAGGGCAGCAGGTCGAGAAGCCCACTAATTTGGCTAAGGTAAGAGGTATAATCCAGGGCCCTATTGAAAGCCCCTCTCTATTTCTAGAAAGGCTTCTTGATGCCTACTGGAGGTATACTCCCTTTGACCCTCAGTCGGAGGAACAGCAGGCGTCAATAGCCATGGCTTTCATTGGACAGTCTGCAGTAGACATAAGAAGGAAGCTGCAGGGCGCCTGGGTGGCTCAGTGGGTTAAGCTGCTGCCTTCGGCTCAGGTCACGATCTCAGGGTCCTGGGATCGAGTCTCGCATCGGGCTCTCTGCTCAGCAGGGAGCCTGCTTCCTCCTCTCTCTCTCTCTCTCTCTCTCTCTCTGCCTGCCTCTCTGCCTACTTTTGATCTCTCTCTGTCAAATAAATAAATTAAATCTTAAGAAAAAAAAAAAAAGACGGAAGCTGCAGAGGCTGAAGGGATTACAAGAATTAACTATTAGAGATTTGGTTAGAGAAGCTAACAAAATTTTAATAAAAGGAAAAAAGAGAAAGAGGAAAGGAAGGAGAGAGAAAGAGTAAAAGAAGGAAAGAGAAAGAGGAAAGGAAAAAAAGAGAAAGAGGAAAGGAAGGAAAGAGAAAGGGAAGGAAAGAAAAAGAGAGGAAAAGGAAAAAGAAAGGGATAAAAGAAGGAACAAAGAGTTGACTAAGATCCTGGGCACAATGGTAGAAACTGGTAGAAAATCAGATACTAAGACTTCAGGAAAGATAGGGAACCTGGGCCACTCTCCTAGGCGACACCCAAACTTGGCCTCAGACCAGTGTCCCTACTGTAAAGAGCATGAACACTGGGCTACCAACCTCCTGGCACTTGAAGATAATGATTAGGGGAGACGGGGCTCGGACCCCCTCCCCGAGCTCAAGATGAAATTTCTAGTGGAGGGAACTCCTATCAGTTTTGAGGTCGATACTGGAGCTGTTTATTCAGTCTTGCAGCAGGCCCTAGGGCCCCTCTCATCCCAACGGGCCCTTGTCAGGGGGCAAACGGGAGCAGGTACCGCCCCTGGACCACCCAGCGGACAATGGATTTAGGGAACGGAAGGGTGCACCACTCCTTTTCGGTGCTCCCTGACTGCCCTGCCCCCCTGTTGGGGAAAGACTTGCTAACCAAATTGCGACCCAGAATTACCTTCACTGATTCCGGGCCTTTGATGGATTTTCTTAACCCCATCGTGGCCTACGCGTTCGGATAAGAATCTTTCCCCTCCACCAACTCCGCCTGTAGTAAATACCCTGTCCATCACTCTAGAAGATGAATACAAGCTATTTGAAGGGCCCAACCCTCCCGACCACCTCCCGGATCTAAAAAAATTAAAAAAATGGCTACAGGACTTCCCTGAGGCTTGGGCTAAAACCGTGGGCTTGAGCTTAGCAACCGCCCGACCCCCTGTAGTGATGACACTTCAGACTTCCGCCACCCCTATCTAGGTAAGGCAATACCCAATGAATAAGGAAGCTCGAGAGGGCATCCGCCCTCACATTATCAAGCTCCTTCGACAGGGAGTCTTAGTGCCTTGCCAGTGGGCCTGGAACTCTCCCTTGCTCCCTGTAAAGAAACCTGGAACTAAATGACTATCGCCCTGTCCAAGACCTAAGAGAAATGAATGCTCGGGTGGAGGTAATACACCCTACAGTGCCAAACCCATATAATCTCCTCAGCATGCTAAGTCCCTCCCGAGTCTGATACACTGTGTTAGATTTAAAGGATGCCTTCTTCTGTTTACGGCTGCATCCTGACAGCCAGCACCTCTTTGCCTTTGAGTGGATCAACGCTGATCCTGGAATTTCGGGTCAACTCACCTGGACACGGCTTCCCCAGGGTTTTAGAAATTCTCCCACCCTGTTTGATGAAGCCTTGCGTAAGGACTTGAAATCCTTCCGGGAGACACATCCCACTTTGACTCTTTGCAATATGTGGATGACCTCCTCCTGCTGGCTGCTGAGAGCCAGCAGGAATGTCTCCATGGGACTAAGGCCCTATTAAGAACTCTGGCTACCCTGGGATATCGAGCCTCTGCCAAAAAAGGCTCAACTCTGCCAGTTAGAAATGACATTTCTAGGCTATAAGATCAAGGAAGGTAAACGGTGGCTCACGGACACAAGGAAAAAGACTGTTACTCAAACACCGCCTCCTCAGACTAGAAGGCAACTAAGGGAATTCCTAGGGACGGCAGGCTTCTGTTGCTTATGGATACCTGGCTTCGCTTCCTTAGCTGCCCGGCTTTATCCCCTCACCAAAAATGAGGCCCCCTATGAATGGGGGAAGGAACAACAAGAGGCTTTTGATAGAATAAAGCGGGCACTGCTTTCAGCCCCCACCTTGGCCTTACCAGATCTAAAAAAATCCTTCACCCTGTACTTGGAAGAAAGGAACG